>NC_136011.1:22854783-22977283 GCF_048128805.1 Centroberyx gerrardi
ATATTGGATGAGTGCAGACATGAAACTGCCTTACTCTCTTTGTGCACTTTGTCATGTGCCATTTAACCCGACATGAGCGATGTCACACAAGGTAGCTTTGCTGTAACACCATTAGTGAGACTCTTCCCATTTCCCAAAATAATGAAACATAATCAAAAATGCAACATGCTCTATGCTCACTTCTCCAAAGAGGATTTTAGCAACTTCCATGAGAAAACCAACTCGGATATTTAAACAGTTAGCTTAAGTGAAACACACACAGACATTTTAATCTTCTTTCCCACTTCATCCTCCAAATGTGACCCAAAATCCCACCAGCTGTGATCATCATCATCATCATCTAAATAACCTTACTCTGCCAGTTAAGAGATGTAGAGACACTGTGTCACAAACACCCAACCCCGTGTAGAATTTTGAAAACACTTTTAGTTACATGACAAACAATTCTAAATGTGTGTCAAGTTCAATTTTATATCAATTCCAATTTCCAACTTCATATTAACAGACATCTATGCTATCTGCATCGGTAGTTTAAAAGCTAGATCTCTGCAGTGACCTTCAAACCATGGAGGTTGGAAAAGTTTTCTTCTAGTGAGAGGATATTGAATAAGCAGATTTGTAAAAAAAAAAAAAAAAACTTTTATCATAGCACATTTACTCATACTTGAGTAGACTTGCACAATGATAAAGAAAAAATGCCTCCTATAAGCAAATTCCTTATTAAAAACAACACTAAGCTCTTATTGTTATGTGCATTTTTTAGACTTATTTAGTGAAAAAACAAAATGTCAGACATGATAAATTCCTCAGGACTGCTGCAACATTGTATTAGGGCGGCTGATTCCATTTGTAACACAGTGGGGTAAGGCATTACTGCATACACAGAGAGAGAAGTGTTGGTTTTTAACATTTTCTCCAAAACTATTGGTCCAAATGGCATCAAAAGTGTTTTTTTTGTTGTTGATTTTTGTTACATCTAGGAGGCCCTGTGGAAAATCCATTAGTAACCACTATTACAGATTGCTGCAGAGATCTGGTAATCTAACTGGACTATTAGGTATTTAAGGTTTGATTTAGCTTGGTAGCTCTGTGTTTCTGATGCAGAATGAGCCTCACCTTTTTGCATGCTACAAAATGTATTACTTGAGAATTGTTTGTATTGTTTGAGTCTATCACAGCTAATTCAGATTCCCTAATGTGAGAGTTTGAGTGGTATGTCAAATTTCTTTTAACTGTCTCTGATAAATTAGGGATTAATGTGTATGGCAGTTGGATGATGTGAGTTAAATACAAATACAAAGTACATATACTATTATTATTGTAAGTATGCACCCATCTCTCTATCTATCTCTCTATCTATCCAGCTATCTATCTGGTTGGTTGGCTATTTAAAGGTCCAAACCCACTGCAACACACCAGTGAAGTTGACCAGATGTTGCAAGAAAATGTGTTTAATTATAGTAATGATGATATTCACACCTTTGTAGATGGTTAACAAGGCAGTCGTCTGTGATAGGATATTAGCATTTAATGTTAACTATTTTATGGCTTTAATAAGTTCAAAGATAACAAAAGGCAGAGGAAAAAAGCATGATTTAAGAAGGAGGGAGGTGTGCAAGGATTAATTGCCATCTGGATAACCGTCACGCTGCTCTCACTTCCAAGAACAGGGAGACTCAGAAAGATTGGTGTGAAAATTTTTAATGAAGCATTTGATAGCAAAACACGTCCACTTATCACTGCAAAGTCTCCATAGGCTCCCTTGCATTCTAAACATCATTCTGTTGCTTTTACATTGGGAATGATTACACTTTGTGCATGTTCTCTGTGTAGGAATATAGATATTCTCATTTTCTTATTATGTCAAATGAAATAGGTTGATTTTCCAACTGATGGAGTCACAGTATCAGTTTCTCCTGAACCTGATTTTCCAACTCATGGAGTCACGGCATTAATTTCTCCTCAACCTCACAACAAACTTGTTTTGTGTCAGGCTTGATCACTCTTCAAGTTGATGTGTGCCGCCAAGTGCAACAGGCCAGAATTCAAGTCAAGGTTGCTTAAGCACTCAAACTAAATGAACGCTGAAGCATGCTTTTTCCTTCCTCTTTGCAATTAAAATAATTAATTTCACATAGGTTATGAATTTTGGCATCCTTTTGAGAGTGGGAGCCCCTTGACGTGAAGTCAGCGTTGATCAGCAGCCCAATTACCAACAGACTAGGTCAGAAGTTGATTCAAATGCTGTGTAAATTTAGCAGAGAAATCCTCCTAAGTCTGTGCTGGCACTGACAATAATAATGACTCACCAGAAACACATGAAACCTGAAGACAATATCACACCCGAAACTAGGTCTTTTCTTTCTCTTTGTCTTTCTGTCTCTATCTTTTTTCCTTTTAGCTGTTGTGCTGAGTTGAAACAGTGACACTCAGCCTGGGAATGGCTTATCGACACGGGGTAAACAGTGTCACAGAGGTCCTGGGTCCTGGATGGAGGCAGATGGGGACCCATCTACTGGGCCCGTTAGGGAATGCCACTTAGTGTCAATCACACAGGAAAGGCTGGTGCATGGATTTCTGGTCTTGTTCCATCTTTTCTCTCTCTCTCTCTCTCTCTCTCTTTCTCTTTCTCTCTCTCTCTCTCACTCACTCTTCTGTCTCTTTGTCTCACTCATCTCTCTCTGTCTCTCTAACTCTCAAACCCACACACACACACACCAATCCATCTAACTGCCAAGTTTCAAGGATGCTCCTTCTCTCTCTAGACTTTGAGTACAAACTGGCTCCAGTGTACTGTGTGTTTGTGAGTGTATCTGTATGTGTGTTTGTGTGTGTGTGTGTGTGTGTGTGTGTGTTTGCATGGATGCTCGTGTGTGTTTCATGACAGCCACGTACACATGCCAGGCCTTTTCAGACACAACCTGCCCGGCTGCTGTGTGACAGAATAGACAGTTTTGCTCCACCAGAATACTTCACCTAGCCGCCACGCGATTCTGGCACTCTTCCACCAGCCAGCCTATTATATTAGAATATCTCTCCATGCATGCCACAATAACACATTTACAAGCAATACGTGTGGGGCGTGCTGCCCTAAATTAGCCGTGACATGCTTTTCAAAGGGTCATAAATAGCTGTGAACATTTCATAAACAACCCAGAGAAGCTGCATAACAATACAAGGATAATGTTTGACTTGGTATGCTACTATATTCTGCTAAAGCTGTGTGTACTTTGAGAAAGCACAGGTGTGGTAGCGCTCTTTTCAGTGCTAAGAAACTGAGCCAAAACACGGTAACTAATATAAAACCGTTTCTCTCTCTCTTTAGGGTTTCAATTTGATAGATCATCTATTTAGCTAGTCATCACTGTGGGTAGGGGTCTGTGTATTGTGTGGGTGTGTGTGTGTGTTGTACTATATGTATGACAGCTTCCTGCATGCATGTGTGTGCCAGGTGTGTCCTCACATGTGTATGTGGTGTTCACGTGTGTATGTGTGTGTGCTGAGTAATGACAGATCTAACCGCTGTCATTCCCTTTCTCCTCGCTCGGTACTCTCCCCACCCAATGCTGTCATTGTAATAACTTCAAATTGCATGTCTTCGTAACAGCAGAACACTGTCACACTGACGGAGTCACAGATCAGATCAGCCAGTACCTCCTCCTCCTCCCTACGAAGACGTCAGGAAATACTGAAATTGCTTGGAGTGTGTTGGAATTTTGATGCGCCCCAGTTGCCTTTTTACAGTGTAATAGAGGTCAGTCACAGAATGTTTAGAGAGTAGTTATCACTTGTTATGAGGGACATGCCACCGTGTTGGGGGAGTGACGACTAAAGAGAGAGAATGCAACGTTATCAGCTCTTCCTCCCTGACAATACAAAGAAAATGCTTCATTTCCATGCCACCGGGTGTGTCTGGGGTGTTCTTATTATACAGGGAGGGATCAGGGAGGAGGAGGCGAATACATTTACATTTTTCCTTTTGTTCTCTCTCATCCAATATGTTGCGGTGCCCTTCATTACCACTCTCTAAACGTTACTATTTGTTTTCTTGACATACATATATCCCTATAGACACACACACACACACACACACACACACATCAGATTGGAAGCCATATAGGAAGCCATATAGGGCATCCCCTGGAGTAAGGAGACGTTCAGTGTTGCAGGGTTCAGTGCTCCAGTTAGGAGTCCCTTGCATGTTCCAATTTGTTGGGTGGTACTTTGTTGTGATACTTTTCCCAAAGGACAGCGAACAATGATGGTAGAAGTAGAGCTGCAACGATTAATCGATTAATCGATTAGTTGTCAACTATTAAATTAATCGCCAACTATTTTGATAATCGATTAATCGGTTTGAGTACTTTTTTAAGAAAAATAAGTCAAAATTCTCTGATTCCAGCTTCTTAAATGTGAATATTTTCTGGTTTCTTTACTCCTCTATGACAGTAAACTGAATATCTTTGGGTTGTGGACAAAACAAGACATTTGAGGACGTCATCTTGGGCTTTGGGAAACACTGATCGACATTTTTCACCATTTTCTGACATTTTATAGACCAAACAACTAATTGATTAATCGAGAAAATAATCGACAGATTAATCGACAATGAAAATAATCCTTAGTTGCAGCCCTAGATAGAAGTACACAGTAAATGTCAGTATACCTTTAATAATAAGAGTTGCCATTCACACACTACAAGTTGCTTACTTAAAGTGGCAATAAGTAAATTTTTTACTGTCCCATAGCACAAAATCAGTGATGGAGGATGGCATCACCAGCCATATTAGCAAGGAAGGCTAAAACGTCTTGTTCTCAAGCAAAAAAAAAACAAATGACATATCAGTATTATTACTATATGCTGCATAGTGATGTATTGCCTCTTCACTAGACATTTCTGTTGGATCTCTTCTCTAGTCAGCTATCTTACCTCTGCTGTTAAAATGTGACTTCGTTGTTTGTGTCGACGGCGGCTCGCCATAACAGTAGTTGCAGACCAGACGCGATTTCACGAGGCGAACAGTTTGCCAACATTCATTGTCTATGAGAAGCGAATAACCCTGTGTGTGCACGGCATGATGGGATAGCTGGCGTGATAAGAAAAGTAAAAAAAAAATTATATCATGCGAATTAGCATGACGGTTGTTGCATGAGGACCAATCACGTTCGGGCAAAAAGCACAATATCAAGGTTATGTTTTCCATATGTATGTTTATGGATTATATTTTGGCCAGATGAAATGAAGAAAATTATAAAATACAAAATAGGTCTCCATAAACAAACAATGTTCGGAGATAAATTCGATCGATGTTGTTGCAATTCCTACTGTTTGCCAGTAGAGGTCAGTAGGGGCCAATAGAGTATTTCATGCCCTTTTAACTTCTGTTGTCTATACATATCTGTACTTTTCTATGTATCTATCTTTGGCCCTCTGTATCTGTCTATCTTTCTGTCAGTCTGTCTATCTGTCTCGGGGCAGTGCAGTATATTTCTGTAGCGTCAGCTTTAGATTTTCTCTTTATCTTCCTCCAACAATGGAGAGAGGAAAGATGCAGAGAAGAGAGAAGACGAGTGGTTATGGATTCAACTCACTTAAGAAGACTCTAGTAGCCCTCTGTGGGCGGAGGCTCACATCTGGCACCTGCTTGTTTATGAGAGCAGTTAACACTGGATCAGGGAGGCTTTATAGCAACACACAAACACACACATACACACACACACACACACTATCACCACCACCACCAGCAAACCCAGCACAGAGAGAGAACAGAATTTTCTTTGTCTCTTTTTGGATCGGCCTGCCATCTATAATCACCGTACAGCAATTGTGTAACTATACGACCAAGATTGCCAAATATCAGGAGCATCAGCTTGAAAGCAGAGCCAAGTCCTCTGATATTTACATCTGAGGGCTGATGCTTGTTCAGTTTGTATGAGACGGCTTGATCCATGTAAAGGTCAAATGTGCAGCCTATCTCAAGGATAAGCTCTTCTCTCTGCTCTCTCTTCACCAGCAAAAACAAACAACAGGAGTGTTGGGAGAAAGATCTTGAGTGACCATAAACTATTCCAGCACACACACACACACACACACACACACACACACACTCCGGCTACTCATCCTTGACTGTGAAGCTAGGTTGACAGGGGCAGCCTATCTCCTATGGCTCATGCGGTGCTGACAGGCTCATTATAGTGGAGTTGAGTGGGGACCTTGGTGTGACAGAGCCAAAGTCAGCCGGGCCAGCTCCCTCCAGCACTATGTCCCATTCACTGGCCCTCACTCACTGTACTGCACAACCAGCACACACACACACACACACACCAGAGCACAACCTCGCTCGTCCAAATCCCACATCCTCTCGGGAGCAGAGCTTGTTCAGACCATAGCGGCATTTTCAGAGTAACTGAAATGCATTTGAATGCTGGGCAAGAAACTCATTCCACGCCCATTTTACTGGAATGCCAACTGTGGCTGTGTTTTAGCTCTCACATTTGCAAATGCTTTGACACTCATTTTAGTTTTCAGGTAAAAAGAACTCGTTGTACCCCACAGTGAAATTGTGTCTTTGACAGTGAGTCTGTTCATGCCTCTGCGATATCTTGAAAACTACTACATTTTTTTATTATATTTTATAGAATGGTGTATATTACAATTCAAGTAACACAGTTTTTATGTCAAAGTGTCATTATAACATACAGGAACCACCAATATAAACTATATTTTTTATTATAAAAAATCATAAAGCATATTATTCCTTAGACAATTATGTGTCTTGTTGCCTAGATTAGTGGTTCTTTTTGGCTCTTGACCCCTTATAATGAAAAGAGAATGAAAAAAAGAATGATTTTCCCTTTTCAGGTAGTTCCATTTGATTAATTATCAGAGGAGGCGTATAGGCTGAAAACTATTCAGCATTTCACAAGAAAAAAGCAAAAAATTGAGAAAAACAGACAAATTACACATGACAATGAATCTGTATAGAAGAAATATGTTTTTTTCTATCCCATAAATCATCCCCCCCCCCCCCCCCCCCAAATTGTCTTGCAACCCGCTGGGGGGTCCCGACCCCCAGTTTGAGAGCCACTGGCCTAGATGGATATAATGCATAGGATGTGAGAGTGTCAATCTACAATATCATACCTATCTTATGTTTATATCCCAGAAGTGTTTATAGACACATGTAGCAGTGCCTGGTATTTTGATGACTGTTTAAAATGATACACAAATACACATCGATATATAGGCTACAGTAAATATATACACACAGACACACAAACAGAGAGGGAGAAAGGGTATTTTTGCTCATGCTTAATATGCTCTCTGCCAGTCTTTTTAATGCATGTTGTATTTAACAGATTCTGGCTGCTGACAAACAGGATTTTTTGCCTCATCATGCAGGGCTAGCACCACCACACATGCTATCAGCTTCCCATGTCAACGTCTCCCATTATAATATTCAGGATCCAGTGAATATTTGCTGTGTAGCAGATATGAAATTGAGTTTTCACTGGTGAAGCTGCAAAGTAAACAAAAAGTAAATGGCTGAGATTCAGAGATCATGTTTTGTTTTATAGTAGGGAACCTTTGCAGATGCAGATCATCTTTTTTAGGACACAAATTCAAATTTCATCTAGAAATGAATCATAGTCACTCGTAAAACTCGTACTTTGATTTTGTGTCTCAAGGCTTCAAATATTTGTCACTACATGAAAATGTAATTTCACATGTATGGATCTTGTAAGAAATTAGGAAGTTAGGAATAAGGCTAGGTGTACGTCTATCATGAACTTTTTAGTGGAAGATTGTGATAAGCTGTGGCATTGCAGCGTGGCTTGAAGATGTGAACCAGTTGGGGCTTGGCCTACTTGCTTTCTAGAGCATTCTTGTTCTTACTTCTTTTTTTCTTGCTGAGACGCTGATAACAAAATCCAAGGCCTTTTACGTAGGAACATTTTGAATCTCCTATATGTGAGTCTTTCATTGTGTGCGTGTGTGTGTGTGTGTGTGTGTGCACTGAGGGGAAAAAGAGTGGTGGCACCCTGCAAAGTATTGTGCATCCAACGGCATCTGCTCACTTGTGTAGGAATTTAAATCATCCATCATGCTACTGTAAGACGACATCAATGCGCGTGCACTCAGAGGAAAAAAATATCTAAGAAACGTGTCACACTGACTGCACTCCTGAGGTCATATCACATTGCAATATGATTGACTGGCATGGTGGAGATCATGGAAACGCACTATCACTGGAAGGATTAGCGATAAATCCTTTTCTTCAATTCCGACTACATAATATCTTTCTCTCGCCTGCTTTTCTCAGTCTTTTTCATCATATCTCATCTCTCCCTCCCATCTTGTTCTCCTCATTCTGTTTTTCTCTTTTCTCTCTCTCTCTCTCTCTCTCTCTCTCTGAGCCAGGGGCACGCTAGGCAAATAGACTACACTCTAATTGGCAATGTAATGATGCTGCAGTCCACTCATCTCACCTGCTTAATTAATACTACAGCTGCCACCCTTGCTCTCTCTCGCACACTCACACACATCCAAACACAAACAGACACACACACACACACAAAGAGACACACACACACATCCACACACAAACAGACACACACACTTGTGCATACGACTACATAGGCAGCCTCCTTATGAGTGCGAATCACGTACCGTCTCCCTATCTGCTCACAATTCCCTTCCCTCACCAGTCTTTTCCTCCCTCTCCACTGTAAAACATGGCCCTGTCAAATTGACATGATACACTGAGCTGCACATTCAGAGCAATGAGAAAACCGGTCTAACCTCCCGTTCCCCTCCATCTTTCTCTCTCTCTCTCTCTCTCTCTCTCTCTCTCTCTCTCTCTCTCAGCTCTCTCTCCCTCTGTATCTGAAACTGGACACTGCTAACTGCAGGGCAAGGTTGAACAAAAGCTAACAGATTTGGCGGCGGCGGTGGCCGGCTTGCTGTCTTTTCATACTTTTATTTCTCCTCCTACACAAAATAATGAATTTGTAGGCAGTATTCGCGGGTGCTTCTCAGGGCTTTTTGGGTCACAGAAGCCGTTACATGTTTCCAGTCCCGCGGCAGGACGGAAATCTTGTGTGAATGTCTCCTCTTGTAATGTAGTAATTATTTCCTCTCGCCTCTTCGCTGTCCTCATAACAGAGCCTCTCTTCTCTTTTTCCCCCCTCCAAAGAATGCTGTTGACAACAGATTTTTTCGGGAGGTTCACTTTTGTTTTTGTTGCTGCTGCTATTTTTCTTCCACTTACCATTGTCTTCTTTACTGTTTTTACTGTTTTGTGAAGTGTAATGTGTTGCGTTGTTTGGTATTAAAACTGGTGGAGCGAACCGAATCTCACCAATTAGTACCACATGTCGTGTTCCCTTTCTGTTGCTGCAGTTGTTCCTTAATTTGTGGTTAGAGTGGAAGTTGATTTGCTTGATATCATTTAAAGTTGAGCATAGGGAAGACCATCCTCCTTCAGAACTAACCTAGATCTGACTCCATGTTTTCTCTTTTCTGTTCTTCCTCGTTTTCTTGTTCTTTTTCCAATTAAGTCGGTTTGACATTATTCACCACATTAGGCTCATGCGGAATCTGTCCTTATCGCAGACACAGTTTCAGAGGCAGAATTAGCCCAGATTAAAGAACAGTAATTCCATTTCTCTTGTCTTTTGCTCCAAAGCCTCGTCGGCTCTAGTTCCCAACATGAGGGCTGATGTGTAGAGCATGGATTTCTCCGATTCTCTATTCCAGGGAAAAACTGAATTACTGTGACACACCTACCAGTTACTTGTTGAATGAGAAGATTTGCCCATATGCTTTTCTAACATTCTGTATGAATTGCATATATCCATTAATTAGGGTTTAAACTAGAATTGCAGTTTTCCTAACTGCAATGTCATGTTGTTCTAGCATTAAAATTGCATTTTACAGGCATAAATCCCAAGGTTGGGATTTGGGATTTGGGAGTTGAAGAGGCTGCCAATTTTCAGTAGGTTTTAACTTAAAATTCCTTTGTGTAATACTATCTTTGCCAAATGCATTCTTAGAAGTGCCCTATAACTGGATCAGTAGCATGCAAGTGACCCTCTCACATTGAGCAAACATTTCCAAAGGGACGCAAAATCATCTGAAACGAAAGCTAAAAGGGGCAAGTGTAATTATTTGATTAGTCTGAAGGACTCCTCGGGTGTTTCATTTTGCACAAAGGTCATAACTTTCCTGAGGCTATTGTTCTTCAACATAAAATGCATACTCTCACTGTATGTACATATAAATCCTCCTTTGGCATTTGGATCTATTTGTATATTTTCTGCCAATATCATGTGATAGAGTTGTCATCCTTGCTCTAGTCTGTTTTAGCGAGCCCACTGTTCACTTTGTGCTGCTGAACTGCACTGTTGCATCTCTTATACTGGCAAAGCAAGCGGAAAACAGGTAAAATTGAAGGTGGCAACACTCTTTAACACGTATGATTACAGAGCAAACGGTGCAAAGAAATCATTTATCCTAACAACGGCATCATAGTTATAGCAAACAAATTTCTGGGTAAATGACTGATTGTGGGGTGAGGTGTGTAATCAGGATGGATTTTGTGTGAGTCTAGCTATATGCAACAGAAACTGTTTTGGCACTATCTATCAGAGTGATCACGGCCATGGATTTTATCCTTGATTGTTTATGTGATTGTGATTATGTTTTTTTAATGTTTTTAACTTTTGCTGTAAAACAAATTGCCCCTGCGAGGGTATCAGCATTTCTCTAATCTTATTAGCTGTCATGTTTGTTTGTATCAAAACTTTTATTGATATGTGTAGCAGTATCCTCTGTTTACATTTGGAAAATTGGGCCTTTAAGCTGCTAAGGAAGTGGAAAATGCTTCCGTCTTTAACTTTAGTCTAGATGAACAAGTTTCACAGACAAATAGAGATAAAACTTAAGTCTGTAATATCTTGAAGTGACACTTTTGGAGCTCCTTCTTTGATAAGGAACAGGAGGTGGACACTGACCTGATTAGATTTTCTGTGGATATTTTTAAAATAAATCTCATTAAAGCTCAAACTAGCAGTCCATGAGTCCACAATGTCAGTGTCAAATAATGGCGTGTTTCCAGGTTTGGTATAGTCTGAGGATGTTCATGGATAGTCAGTGTTTGAATGATCTCTCTTGGGTTATTGTCAATCTTACTGAATTAAAAAATTATATCTTTGCTGTTGTTTCTGAAATGAACTTCACTTGATTTGTGCTACCACAATAGCATTTGTCATTTCGAGTAAGTATTATTTTGGTATTATACTTAAACTGTGCAAGCAGGAGTCATATAATCTCTTAGCCCCGTTGGGACTGACACCACACTTCGTGGATGTCAGTCCCGAGTCCTTACCTCCAAATCCTTGCTGGCAGCACTTGGTCATCCGTTAGGCAAGGTTTCCAGACCGAATTTTGCCATTCTGACAAGCTTTCTGACGTGCTTGAACACTTTTCTGTTACACAAGTAAAACATATTGTATGAAAGCATTTGCAATAAAGTATAAAATCTCACCTTTGTGTGGCTTGTCCAAGTTGTTTTCATTCGGGTGTCATGGCTGCCACTCTTCTTCTACGCTCTTCCCTGTGCGGCGAGCTGGAAAACCTGCTCTTTGCTGCCCCCTTTGGTCAATATCCCGCTGGAAAAAAACACACACGTTGCATCTGCGGTTCTAGCGGCCAAAGGGCGCAGCAAAGAGGGTTTCCAGCACGCTGCACAGGGAAGAGCGTAGAAGAAGAGTGGCAGCCATGACACTTAGGATTTAGGATTTTATTAGGATCCCCATTAGCTGATGCAGAACATCAACACCCGAATGAAAACAACTCAGAGGTGAGATTTTGTACTTTATTGCAAATGCTTTCAAACAATATGTTTTACTTGTGTAACAGAAAAGTGTTCAAGGACGTCAGAAAGCTTGTCAGAATGGCAAAATTCGGTCTGGAAACCTTGCCTAACGGATGACAAAGTGCTGCCAGCATGGATTTAGAGGTAAGGACTTGGGACTGACATCCACGAAGTGTGGTGTCAGTCCCAACGGGGCTAATAATCTCTTAGATTGCAGTGGGGAATGTTTCCACAAACCCCTGGCTAGGAAAATCCCAGCACTGAGAAAAAGTCAGGCCACTCAAAATGTGTATTTACCTTGAAAAGATATGGACCTGCAGCCACACCCCACCCTATCTTTGGATTTTTAATTTCCATGCCTGTCCATGAGAGAATCGGTGCATACTGTACCACTGTACAGGTTGATGCTGCTGAGAGGGAGAGGTGAAAACCATCAACTTGTTGCTTGTCACCGGTGGAGATAACAGCTAATTTAATCAATCTAAGTACCTCATTCACCTTTTAACACTCAGATGAAAAGAAGAGATTTCCACAGAATCGCACTGACGATGAAACGAACAAACCACCTAATCAAAGTGACTTAGAGGGAGGGAATTATTAAGCACAAAGATAAGTGGTCTAATGATAAAGCGTTGATATGCATAAGGAGAGAAAGTCACAGAGAGGGAGAGAGAGAGTGCAGAATGAAAAAGAGATAACGGTTTGGATTTAAATGTTATCTCGACGTTAATGGCATTTTCACCCCATATCTAGATCTCTGCTTGAGACAGAGGGTTGTGTTTACAGAGTGCGACATGATAGTCTCCTACAGTATAAAGGTACTTAGGTGACTTCTACTGAAGTGGAGAGAACAGCTGAGATGTACAGTAAGAACTAGAGAGACAGAGAAACATAACACTTTCCTGCTGTGCTACGACTGAATCCAGAATCTTCTCTCTGGTTTCTACCTTAAATTGTGTCCCTCTTTCATTCTTGTTGTGTCAATAAAGAAAAATCTGCTGCAGCTGGCACCAGCCTGCTTGAGAAATGCTTGCTGAACTGCTTTGCTCCATCCCTAAGAGGAACTGTTTGGAAAAATCAAATTTTGCTGTCTTATGTTACAAGGAATAGTCTGGCAACTAGTTTGTTGAAAAACTCTACAGTTTAGCATTTTGATTTTGGTTCTGCAGTATTAGACTCTGCTGTACTAATGTAGGATGTATGCATGAAGAAGGATTTTTACCATGGTTACCACTGTCACAAGTCCATTTTCAAAGCTCCAGACTAGACCATTTCAGTTAAAATGCTGCTGCAAAACAAATCTGAGGGAGAGGTGAAGGGATAGAGGGAAGATAGAGGATTTCATGTGGGAGGACGAGAGGCAAAAAGAATGAGAGGAAACAAACGGGGAGGTCAGGTCACATCAAGGTGAAAAAGAACATCTAAAAAAGTTGTGTGGCTTTGTTTTAATTTTGGGGTCAGCTGCCAGGCAGAGGGGCTGTGAATTATTGAATAACCTCCTGCCTCAGTTGAAAGGGTGGAGAGGTGGAGGTGAGGCTCTACAGGACTCAGGGTGAGACGGAGAAAAGGGCACACCTGCAAACACCATCGCATGTATACAGATTTCAATGGGAGGCATATTTTTATTTAAACACAAGCTCAGCGGTCAGTGGCACTTGTCAATTGCAAAACATCCAGAGAGCAGAGAGGAGGAAATGTTGGAGATGAATGTGAACCAGGACTGAATTGTTGGCTGGACCTAATGGGTTTGGGCTGACTCATGCATTAATTTTTCACCAAAGTGCTCAGGTTTTGTTAAAAATATTGTTGAAAAATACCATGACTGGACAAATTCTAGGGAAAAAAAAAAAACCCTAACCTTTTGGCTCGATTCAGGTTACGACGTAAATCTTTCCGGTTCAGATCTGGTGAAGTTTTGACTTTTCATGCCAGTCAAAATGCAGTTAGACTTTTCATGGTGGTGCAAAAAGTCTGCGGTGTCCATCATAGCTCTCATCAAGTTTAACTTCAGCTCTGTAATTCAAAAGTGAATTGTGCTTTAGAAACCCTGCACATGTAGGCCCGTGTATTTCACCCATCTGAATACGTAGAGCTGCAGTCGAATGAGTGCCTGCTTATCAGAGATCCTGTTGGACTGTTTGCACTCCCTTCTCACACATACATACACACAAGCCTTCTCTCTTTCACTTTCTCTCTTTGTGTCAAATACACACATGCAAATATGTACATGTATGTACATATGCACAAAAACAAACATACAGTATACGCACACAGTTTCATACCATGCCTGCCTCTCACAGCCTGTCAAGATTGAGACATTGCGCCCCAGATGCATTTCAATCAACCCGTCTGGGAAATATGAGGGGGGGGGGGGGGGGACTTTTTCCCTTGATACCCAGCAAAGCTAGATTTTCATTTCAATTTTCTGTCTCATCAAGAAAGGCAGAGATGGATAGAAACATGCACGGGGCGAGGGATATATAATATCATTAAAGTAGAAAAGTAATCATCTCAGGCCTCCTTTGAAGTTGGGGCTGTCAATTGTATTTGGTTGTCTGCAGGTGTGATTAAACAAGCCTTAGAGCGGCAAGCTTGACTGCCAAGCAGACATATTGGATTACAGTAGTATTTGATACATCAAACAAGATGATTTGACGAGTAGCCACGGTAACAAACAGACTCAAAATCTTCATTATGTTGGCTTAAATCCTAATTACAAATACATGATGAAAGAATATCTTTTGCACCCATTTCCATCAGTCATGCATTTGGACACCATTGCCATTTTTCATTATTAGCTCCACAACTTGGCATAGAAATTGTTCAGTTCTCATATGAATGTAGCGGTGATATTGCCTCATTGAATCATGAAACATCAGTGTAAATTGAACATTCTGTAGTCGGTTAATTGACTTGCACAGTCCCTTGCTGTGAATGTTTACTCCCATAGCTACAAAGTGATCTGGCAGAGTCCCTGTGGACCTCCGCTTGTATGGAGCCACTGTCTGCCTCTCTCTTGCTGAGCAACAAATTGTACCTCTGTAATGACTCATTCACTGTATTGCATCCTTGCAATGTAATTATTAATAGCTGAGTTTCTGCATGTGGAGTAGGCTACCATGTATAAACTTACAACACCAAACTTTTTAGAAACTTGATTGGTTTGCAAAGTAACTGTAAACAAGCATTTTTAAAAAAATCTTGACGATTTTGACATTTTCTAAAATTAAACTTGGAATGCAAATACCAAATATCTTTCTTAATGCTTTAAAACTAATAGGTACAGGAGGGAAATTTATGTTAACTTTAAAAGGTATGCTGCTGGCTGAGTAATATTACTTTTGAAATACGGCCTGAGTGGCTGGGTGTAAAGTCCGGCCCCAGCAGGGACAGAAACAACACTGTTCCTTGGTTATTTTCCTTTTATTTGTTGGCCAGTTTACTGGTTGTGTGTCGGCCATTTTGCTCTGAAATGAATTTCATGCCAAGGAAATGGCCCACGATGTGGAGATCATTGAACCAGCCTGTCACAGTTTGACCAATGGATTGTGGTATATTTTCTTTTAATAGACCGTTGAGCCTCGCGCTGCTGTACGGCTGCACTGTATTAAATTGGTCTAAATGGCCGACCTGACAACATGAAAGGAGCAGTTGTTTGGATCTCTAATATTTCTTTTGATGGTTGGCGCCACAAATTGCTTTATTATTTTATTTGTATCACATCTTTAGTATATGTTGGGGAATCAGTGGACATGATGAATGTTTACTGTCTTTTCAAAGTGTACCAACCCAGGAAGAACACTAAAACAATTGTGTTACAGAGAAGAACATTTCAACCATCTATCTATCTATCTATCCATCTATCTATCTATCTATCTATCCTCACCTGATGTTTTTCAGTCGTTTGCTAATGTTGAGACATGGCATTCAACATGAGGACAGAGCCCATGGGACTTTGACTTCTGTTAGCATAACTTTAGCATGTTAGTTTGACTGTGTGTGTTTTGGTATGATGTTGCTCCTCTTGTCTCTGGTCTGTATGGAAAGCTGAAGTTATCCTATAATTAAGAGAGATGCATCTGAATATTATAAATGTTGTGAGGTGATGGAATTGTATAGGACCATCACAGTTAACCAGACTTTCAAACGTTGCAGAAATCTGAAATTAAAGGGATTATAATGCGTTGTATGTATTGACCACCGAATTTGGGCACTTTTGTTGAAATGATCTAACTACTGAAGTTTATTTCTAAAAACGTAAGTATACTGGGTTCAAGTTCAATATGATTTTTGCAGAGTCACACAAACTTGGCATGCTGTTTTGTTACCGGAAAAACAAACATTGAAAAATCAAACTTTTCTTGCATACATTAGGAACTTCTGAACAGTTTAGAAGGGATTTGGCCTTTCCCTGCACATGCTATTATGCATATGTATGTGTGCCTGGCCGGCACGTGCATTCTCACTTTCCTTGCACATTGTATTTGCCTTGTGTATGAAATGTGCTATATAAGTAAAGTTTGCCTTGCCTTGCCTTGCAAACATTCGTTGGCTCAAGGCAGTATGTTTATATTTATCTCCTATTCTATACCGCTTTGTACATTGGTAGGAGATTCACACATGCACACACACACACACACACACAGTCCCTGTTCCTGTTAATGAATGACTGTGGCACTAATTAGAAAGCATGAAGCTCTCAGTACCCTCTAACTGTCTCTCATCCATTCTTAGATTCATTCCTCCTCCAAGCTCTGTGAAGCACCATTCCCATGTGTTTTGATCTCCGCTGGGAACAGCAAAGACGAAAGAAAAACAGAGTTCATAGATACACTGACTTCATATATTATACAACGGTAGAGACATGGTACAGACGGATATTAGGGCAATTGTTGTGGCGCTATCATAGTTACAGAACCGATCTGCCACAGGAGGCCTGTGTGTGCGTGTTTGTGCGTACGTCTGCATGTGTGTTTGCGTGTGCGTCCCCTCTGTGTCTTCTAAATCCAGCACAAGCTTTCCTTAACGCTCTTTCATTTTAATCACTGCTGCATGCTCCCTCTCACTTCCACAGTCCTCCCTAATGAGCACGACACACAGACACACAGCACCGTCGCCATCTGAAACCCCCAATCTTTTAATTATCTTCTTCCCCTCCGCTCGGTGAGACGAGGTTGCCTCCTTTCAGGGTTTAGTCAGCATTTCAGGTCACAGTGGTGTGTGTCGGGGAGGGAGGGGCGCTAAATGACCACACATTCAGCGTAGTGAAAAAGCCATCTGTATTTTAAGTGATCAGTTAACGTTACATGCAGCAACACGCTGGGTAGAGGTTTCTGATTAGTGAGGGATCCAATTTTCGCATTTTTATCTAAATTCACGGCAAAAAGCCATACGGAATCAAGTCACCACATTCATTGTTTTTTTTGCTGTCACTTCCCATTTGACATATGTTTGGCATCACACGTTATGACAAGAAGAGCGAAGAATAACAAACATGGAGGAGAGCCAGCAAGAGAATACCGATGCCCGGACAAATGAAGAGGTTTCATGCCTCCTCAGCAACACGACAGACACCACCCTCCTCCGTCATCGAGGTTATCTGGTGTGACGAATACGTTCTGCACTGCAATTAGAAAATGCCATCATGAAAACAGTCAGAACCAATGTTGTAATGACAGCAAATGATTATACTTTCTAAACACATAAATCTGATCTGGTCTCTGGTAAATTACAATGTGGACAGTCAGCCGTAAAGATCAGATTTGCATTCTGACTGCAAGTGAATATAATGATGTACTCCTGTCAACTGGCCACCGCATGCTATTTGATTATCAGCTGCATTGCTAATCAGGCTGCAATGGCAAGACATACACCAATGCTAAGCATGTGATTGGTTGCTCAAAATTTACCAGGACTGACACTAACCCAGGTGTATACTGATGTTACCAGACTCCATTTTGAAGCCAACTGAATGCTGTTTTTACTACGCTTTGCACAAGTTAGACATCAGAGAGATTCAATTCTGAATGTGTAAAATGTGTTTGATTGTTTTGTTGTTTCAAGAGCAAACACAATGTCTGAGAGAAAAAACCAGTGGAGAAAAAAAATCCAAATCATCATGACTCCATCCTCACCATCTGTGCGTCTTTGCCCCCTTTCCCTCCCAAGAGTGAGGATGTTCTTGTAGTGTACAGGCGGGCGCACACAGTCAACTGCATCTTCGCCCGCCTAGCTCATTTAATAATTGAAAATTACTTGACGTAGACAAAAGACAAAAAAAGTGTGTTTAGACAAGCCATTATCCTTTTGCAAAGGGCAAATCTTTGATATGTCAAAGCCCATTCTTGTAAGCTTCAACTGCATGTACAGTTCCTGTGTTCTGTCTGGACGGACACGGATGTTCCCTCTGTTGGGGCTTGCAACTGGGACCCATGGGATATGTTTATTTGTTCTGCTCCCTCTCTGTCTACGGCGCGGCGTGGGTGGGTGTTCAAAGGAAAGAAAGGAAAATTGAGACTTAGTGAAAAACAGGATAGTAGGAATAGAAAAGAGGCAGGGTAAATGATGGTTAGAGCAGATAGAATGGGGCCAAATCGGGGCTTGTAGTGCTGTTCCTTTTTAAATTGCATGTACAAGACTTGCATTTTCCTCCCAAGAGGGACAGAGAAAAACATACTGTAGAGTGATAAGCAAGCTGATATCATGTACAGCTCCACAAGTAATTGGACAGCAACACATATTTTGGCTCCATACGTTGACTATTTTGGATGAGGTTAAAGTTCAGATCATACGCCCTAATCTGACGGTATTTTTGGTCATAACAAATGAAGAGTTAAACATCTACAGCCCTTTTTTATGCATGATGCCCCCATTTCAGGGTGTCAAAAGTATTTAGACAGCTCAAGATTCTATTAAATAAATTATATTAAGTGAAGTGTAGTCATCAGAGATTCTTAATGTGCAAAGAGAAGCTGCAACTTTGTGCTTTGGCAGCCCTAAGACGCAGTGAGAGATAACTGTTTGAATTTTTGAAAGTTTGAAGGACTTCATTACCCAGAAATCACGTCGTCATGTAAACTGTGCACTCCTCTTACCCAAATTTAATAATCTTAGTAGCTGGTAGGGGTGTAGAGGGTGAAAAAAAAAATTTCACAACAAGTCCAACCATCATCGGTGAGTCCAGCTTTCTCTGAACGGAGCGGCCACTCGCTGCTGTTTAGGACAAACTTTTGTATTTTGCTTTTAAATTTCAGTCTGTCACTTCTGGTGTGTGCTGAGGAGATTTCCAGTGATCATACCCGACACCAGAAATTCATTTGGGCATACAGTGTAGGGCGAAGCTTCAGGGTCTCATTAATGGGGATGGGATGCTGCTCCCCGCTGCAGCCCCAATTTCTGATTTCAGCTGATAAGACGGGTGCATTTTGGCATAAAAATCTTTCCTAGTTGCAGCTTTCAACCCCTAAAGTTCACCAAGCTCCCAGTGTCTTATTGTCCAGTTGCCTTTCCCTCCTTTTTGCAATTCAGTTCACCCCTTTGAGGACTGAGCCATAACTTAGTCTCTAAATATTTGGAGGCAGTAAGTGCAGCTTTCGCATTTACATCAGTTGGGGTTGCAAAGTGGCTCGGGGCTTCCTCACTCGTTCGATTTACACCTGTGCCCCCTGGCAAATCTACCTCTTTGACTGGATATGAGTGTAACCGGACAATTTATTTCCCTTGTTTGTCCACCAGGTGTCGAGAAGGCTACCAGGGAATCCGCTGTGACCAGTTTCTGCCCAAGACGGACTCCATCCTGTCTGACCCAAGTAAGAGTTCACCTCTTCACATCACTGTATTCAGTATATGAGCACCTGTCATCAGACCATTAAACTTGTTAGACATATAAAAATTGCCCTGCATTTATAGAGCACTATAGAGGGATGAATCAAACTCTCACTGGCATTTACGTGTTCTCACTGCCAACTCTGCGGTTCTCTATGACAAACCTTTCAGAAGACAGATCATTATATTACCCTAAATACTTTTTTAGGAGCGCACAACCATTATATATATAATATACGAACTTGTTAAGTTATTTTATCTTGTATCCAGACTTATCAAGCTTATTTTAGGATTTTATAGCGAAATCATCTTGCTGCACTGGCAGAAAATTGTACCGGTTTCAACAAATTTTTCTTTTTTTCAGGGTAATTTAACTTGATTCAGTGCACTTACTTAGTAAAAGTGAAATTGTCTTGGAGAAAGTTTCTTTCTTCATTGCTTTATGATGATTTCTTGAAAGAAGTAATTTTGGCATGTAGCCTATCAAGTGAAATTTATTGAAACCAGTGAGATTATCTTAGCCTGGTAAGACCATCCTGATCACGTGACCTCACATTCTGTTTCGCTCCACGGTCAGTCTGGACTTCTAGCCGCCCACATCGATTTCAGTGGGCGGGAGTACTTGCCTTGACAGACAAACTCCTTCAGCCAATCAGCGTGACAAAACATGTGACGCCATCACGGTGCGCTGTTCAGTGGATACACGGCATAAACACGGTAACGTTAGCAAGGATTAAACAAGCTTAATACAAGCTATTGAGTCTATTTCTGCAATAACTGTACTTATGACTGTGTTTACTCTACTAACGTTAACGTTACCGCTCGTTGCTTCAGGAGACGGCATTACTGTTTTGCCAGCGGCGGCCTGTATTTCACGTCATCAACTACGACGCAGTCCCTGATTGGCCCGGTGACATTGTAATTTCAGGAAATCGATGTGGGCGGCTAGAAGTCCAGACTGATCCGTGGAGCGAAACAGAATGTGAGGTCACGTGATCAGGATGGTTTTGTCAGGCTAAGATTATCTGCCAGTGCAGTGAGATAATTTGACCAAAAATATCACAAAATAAGCTCGATAGGTCTGGAAACAAGTTAAAATCACTGGACAGTTTATCATTTTTTGCAGTGTATTAGACACAATCTAATTAGAACGTTGCTCCCTGTTTGTGTGAAATACACAAACAGTACATGTGTGGGTTTCACCATTAGAAATGTATCTTCTTTGCATATTCCCCTTGAAATACATATGCATATAGGTCAATACATTTCTCCAGAGATGTCAGTATGGAAAGGGTTCAGTGCTTGTGACCTGTCAGTCATGGGCTGGTTTCTCTTACCACCAACCCTGTCGAACATAAAATACTAGTAGTGCTCCAAAACCAGACATCAAAGAAAATAAGTGCACAACATGCAGTAGTTTAACCTACATCAGTGGTTTTCAGCCCTGGTCTGTGGGACTCAGAGCACTGTTGGTTTTCTATCTTACCAGGGAGTTAATTGCAGTTACAATAATTGCATTCACTTCGCATCCCAGGTGTGAAATAGTCCCTGATTAGATGGTTAGAATGAAAATCAGCAGGACTGTTGGACCAGGATTGAAAACCACTGCCCTAGATAACCACAGCCATGCCTGTAAGTCTAAAACAGAAGCCTGGCTCTACATTGAAGACATATTTCCAATGGCCGTATTTCAGTGAATCAACCAATACTGTTCAGTGTGTTGATTCACAGGTTAATACACTAAAATAAGGCCATTGCAAAGTGTTAATGAGTATTCTTAACAAACTCTGACAGTACATCTAACAGAATTGTGGATGTGACTATATTTCATCTGCATTTGATGAAAAAATGCAAGAAAGCCAGATTTATGGATTAACTTTTTCCAGCTCCAAAGAAACCCTTAAACATAAAAATTAAATTTCCCACAGTCCTACTTGATTTAAGCATTGACCATTTTGCAGAAGCTTAGTGAAATTGAGATTTCCAATCAAACTCAGTTCTTTTCTCTTGAGTTTACAGCGTATATGATCCTCAGTAATTCTGTCCTCTGTTATACTCTGCTCTGCTCTCTCTAACTCCCACAGAAAACTCATAATTTCTCCTCATATCACCTTTTCAGTTCTTCTTCTATTCATTGCTTTCCTCAAATACCTTCTTCGCTTCCCCCGTCCTTCCTCAAACTAATGTCACTTCTCATATTGCTTTATCTCCCAATGACGCGGCCCTCTCAATGTCAAACAGCTACGAGAAGAACACAAATTGCCTTGAGTTCTGTCCTTACCTCTCCCTATCTTTTCCATATTCATTTTCCTATCCCTCTCAGCTCAATCCAAAATATGTGCAACCTTGTCGCTGGGGCACTCGCAGCGTAGGAGTACAATAGCTTATCTGTGACTTTTCTGCTAAAGAGGCACATACTGTAATAGCACCATTTACCGTAGTAGGACAATGATGTGAGCTGCAGGTTTTTATTTTATATTTGCCCAATGTTAAAGAAATAAGTCCCTGCATGGTAAGAAGGACATACATAAATAAACAAACAAATATAGAAATAAACAAACAGACAAACAAATAAACAGATAGACTGTCACACAGACAGATGGATAGATAGATAGATAGACATATAGATACTTTCCAGGTCACTTGTTATGTCTCTGTAATGACTTTGTAATTCCCAGGAAGTATTATGGTAAATGTAACATCGGTTGTTACAACAAAGTTGTCGGTTGTAAACCTGTAAAATGAAGCAACACCCATTACTCTGTTTTTACCACGTAATATATAAGACAAACCTATTGACCTAAACCGATCATTTAAACAGACAGTTTTCTATTATAACAAATATTAGGCTGAAACAGTTGTAACTCTATCAGTGGTTAGTAGGAAGGAAGACTTAGCAATTTTCTCAATTACATGCAACTTCATAGGAAATCTATTAAATCTATTACAGTACATGATCTGATCTGTGTTGTGCACTTTAGAGGTTTGCTGTGTGGGGCGGTTTGCTTAAAAATGCTGCCTACAACACCAATGGAGATCATTTGAAACCCCACATGAGGAGAATTGCTTTTCAACAACAAAAAAACAAAGTTGTTCTCTAACAAACAAACAACTAACCGTGACCCAAATCTTAACCCTAACCTTAAATTGTTTTTCTCGCCTAAGCCTAAGTCAGTTACTGACTATTGCTCTCTTAATCAACATGGTTTTTCATTGTGAATTTACATATAAATTGTCTGGGAGTTACCAAGTCATTTCTAAGGAATAAGGGACTAGGAAAATAAAGGGTGACCTGATTACTCGGTTAGTTTTCACTCCCCCTCCAAACTGCTGCCTTTTTTCCTTTTTGCCTTCCCAGCTGAACCCCTAACCCACGGCCCCCACTCCCTAAAAGTACTTAGAGCAGGCGAGGTTTGTACCAGCTTTAGCTCACACCTCTTTCCCTCATTCATTTCTGATCTCATTCATCTATCCTTTTCTACTCTCTCTCTCTCTCTCCCCGACAAATCTCTATCCTTGATTCATTTTCTAATAGTAAGAATCGATTGCCCTACTTTCAGCTCATTCTTCTAGCCGGCTTCGATCCCTCTCCTCGCCCACCCTCTTTATTTCTGACACGTCCCTGCGCTCTGTGCTCTGCTAGTACAAAACATAATGTTGTACAGACTATGGATTTTTTTCAATAACACCTCCTCTTTTTTTCTCCCTCTTTTTCATTTCATTCAACTACTTCCTGCGTCAAAAAAGTTGGTAAGTGATATCCAAAACAAAAGAGCGGCTGATTCTTCCCTCTTCTTTCTTTGGATTTGTTCCCGTCATCCGTTCAACCTCACACTAGTTTTTGTCACAGCATCTCTTCCCAAACCTCATACCTGGCCTCTCCTTGACTCCTCTGTTTTTAGATCAGATCATCAACCTCTAATTTCCCGAGTTACCCTTTTGCCCGGTGCTAGAGCTTGCCTCTGTGTTGACATTCCTGCTCGTCTTCCTGATTTCCCTCCAGCCCCCCCCCCCCCCCCCCGCCACTCCCTCCTGTCTTTGCTAACCCGCGTCGTCCCATCCTCTCCTTAATAAGCATCTTGTCCGAGCCTCAGACCTCATCCCTTCTCCCTGGCCTATACACTTCTCCGGCCAACTCATCTCTTAACACTAAATGCCGTTGGCCTCGGATGGACCGAGGTCCGGATTGTGCCAGCTCAAGGGTTCACCAGCGGGCCAGACAGACACTGCCAGGACCTTTGGCACGCTGCGGTCTCGAAGGTGGGGGGAGGAGGAAGGGGAGGGGAGGGGAGGGGGGGGGGGGGGGGTGAGAAAGGAGGAGACGAGCCCAGACGAAAACGGACATATCTTCCGAGTTGGACTGTCACACTCCTTCTCAGGGTCTCGGAGGAGGAGAGGAGTCACGACCCGGACTCCTCTAGCTGTCCAAGCAGAATGACAGGCAGAGTGAGATACAGAGAGACACGCTTGTCTTTCAAGCAAGACTAGGAGCTTATATCAGCGTTTCTTGACCATTTTCATATCAAGGACCCCTAATTTACTACACATCAGGGCCACGGACCCCCATTTGATGAGATTTTTTCTATCTGTATTGTAGGTAGAGAGATAACAGTGAAACTATGATCAAAACAATCATTCTTCTACATTCTCTAATTGTTTTAATTTCTTGTAAATGAAATAATGGTGAAGTTTAACAATTCATCAATTTGCTGGAGACCCCCTGGGACCCCCTCAAGGACCCCTGGTGGTCCCCAGACCCTACGTTGAGAACCACTGCCTTATATCACACTTCTCTAAACAACTTTAAAGTGCTTTGAAACTGTAAAACAATGTTGAATAGAAGTCCATAAGATAAAAGGTAAAATGCCAGACATGAATAAATGCCAGACAGGGTTACATAAAAACAAATGTGCAAAAAGAACAAAGTGCATATTATATAATAGCCTGTCTGTTAAAATCAGTTTTAAGAAGGGATGCAAAAGTTTACACTGGTTTTGCCGGCCTCAGCTCCTCTGGCAGGGTGTTTCAAAGCAAAAAGACCCAAACGGGAAACACTTCATTACCTTTGGTCTTTGTCAGTCTGCACTCTGGCTCATAAAGGGTTAAAATATCTGAGATGTAGCTAGGGGCCAGACCTAGCCAAGCCCGAAGAAGTAATCAGAAAAATCTTAAACTCTCATGTGTAAAACTAACAGACAAGCAGTGCAGAGAATCTAAAACAGGGGGTAACATGATTCCATGACGTGCGTTTAGTTCTTGAGATACTGACAAGAAGACTCAACCGGCAGCCCCAAACTTAACTCTCTTGATGGGGATACATTTCGAGATCAAAGGAGATTTGTTTAGGTTTCCACCCAATCTGTCAAAGAGCAAAGAAGAGTTTTTGTTGTCATCCTTATATACGTCGAGTCGTCTTTATTGGCGAGGCGTGGAAGACGTTCAAACTGCTTTTGTTGTTGAGACTGTGAGGCTGCTGATTGGCACTACCCATTCCCAGGAACTTTCACAGGATGATGCAGTATTCAGGAGCGAACGTAGACTAGATTCTAAATGTATTCTGTTTGAATAGCGCTCTCTCTCTCTCTCTGCCTCTCTCCGTCACGCTCTCTCTCTCTCTCTTCACAACCTTTCATCATCTACATAGCTCTTCCTCTGTTATTGTCTTGGCCACCTTGAATAACATATTCGGCCCCGTGCCCCGTGCTCTGTGCTCCTGCCCCTGCTACGGCGAATCTAAGGCCTGCAGGAATTGAAACACTATGATGCTGCAAGGCTCAATCAGATTCAGCATATTCTCATCAATAGCTCATGCATCATATCACACCCCATAGACAGACTAGAGAGAGAGAGAGAGATTTAGAGATTTAAATCTGAAAACAAATTTAATTCACACTATCTTTATGAGATCTGATTTCATGCTCGGCAGGTTTGTGTGCACGGAAGATGATAACATTGTAGCAATCACACGAGTCCAATTTCCTGAGAATAAAACCCTGTATTTCATGTTGTATTGCATGTTTGAATGCATAAGATATAAAGCAAGCATAAAATTTTCAATTGCTTTAAGCTATTCATGCTTTTATTATACACATGGACAAATTGTTGAGGTAAGGGTAACGCGAGTCACCTTGGATAGCTACAGTGATGCCGTACTGAGCATGTGATTGGTGTTGTTTTTCCAGACCTGTGCAAACATTTGCACATTTTTGCTCCAGCCACATGCACACAGTAGATTATTATGCAGTTTCAATCATTTTGTCTTAACACAAGGATAAGAGATACACAGTATGTGCAAAGTGCAAAGTGTCCTTGAGCAAAGCATTGAACCTGACCCTGGCTTCACAAAAAGAGAATTTGGAGATCAATAAAGTATCACACACACAAACCTGATCATACAGTTATGCTATCCATTATTATAATTTACCACTGTCCATGAGAGAGATGAACAAAAATTATATTTTATAATATTTTGTAACAAATTACAAATATTAGTTCAACAAATTGCAAAAGATATATTAACCTAACCTACCGTGTAACAATCTTCTTTTCCTTCTTCTTCTTCAAAAAAAACTCTGATTCAACGAATGCTACTTATTCCTATTAAAGGGCTTAGCTGAGGAAGACTGTGATACACAGTTGGTTTCACTACTATTGACAAAATGCACTTATTGTGAGTCGTTTTGGACAAAAGCATCTGCTAAATGACATAATGTAATGTAATGTAATATACATTCAATTAAATCCCCAAGCTTGATACCGATAAACTGAATGGATACTGAATGGATATAGTTATACTCATAGGTAATAGGTATATTCAGAGTATACTGAATGTATATATACTGTAGGTATAAAGAAATGGATTCTTCAAGTGTAGGGCTTCCTAATGGAAAACAGATAGATGAAGAAATAGGTCAAATGTAACTTTTGGTGTTTTTGCATTTTAACATTTAGCTGTTTTTTGTGTGCGAGAGTTCTGCAGTTTGCAGCTACACAGCTCTCCACAACAACCCTGGTTTACTCTTAGGTCATGGTGGTACAATTCTTTAAGTGTGTGTGTGTGTGTGTGTGTGTGTGTGTGTCTCTGTGTGTGTGTGCATGTGTGTTTCCACATGCGTGCATCTGCATCCTGCCTTTACCACGCAGTGTTGAGAAGTCAAAAGGGGAGTCTCAGGAGACATCTTGTTGCATTCAAACGGTCTGAAATACGATGAGGAAAAGAGCTGGCTTAAGGCTCAGAAAGACTTGACGGCTCTGGCATCAGCTCTGATATCTGCTCTCCCTCTCATACTGACTTACTGTGGGAAGCCAAATCCAACCTACGGTACCAGGATATGGATAAAGAACTGTCACGTCTGCCTGACTGCCTGATACCACTGATGCCAAAGCTGGAGGGGGTCTGAGCTTAGCTTTTACAATGCGAACAATGTGACTTTTCTTGCTTTTTGCCTTCCAATTGCCTCACAATCATTAGGATCAGATTGAGACCCTTTAAATCAGCCTCAAATCATGATCATACATTATATAATGTGTAAAAAAAATGTAACTTGCTTTGTACAGAACTCTAGCTGCAGAGACGGAGGCTACTTTTCGTTTAATCAGTGAGATGTCCAAGGGTGAGGGAAATGGCTAGATTCAAGTCTTGAGTCTAGACTCTGCCTATTAAAACAACAAAAGAAATTTCCCTTTGACTGCAGGTCTCTTTGAAACCAGATGAAAAGAAGCCATCTTAAACATCGGCAGTGGTCACCACTTCCCCTTCCTTCTCCTTAGTAGGCATAATTTGTGTGTGTGTGTGCGTGTGTGCGTGTGTGTGTGTGTGTGTGTGTGTGTGTGTGTGTGTGTGTGTGTGTGTGTGTGTGTGTCTGCGTGTGTGTATGTGTGTGTGTGTCAGCAGTGGTCACCACTTCCCCTCCCTTCTCCTTAGTAGGCATAATTGTGTGTGGTGTGTGTGTGTGTGTGTGTGTGTGTGTGTGTGTGTGTGTGTGTGTGTGTGTGTGTGTGTGTGTGTGTGTGTGTGGATGCACATACATGTGGAAAAAGCAATTAAATGAAAAATATATTGCAATTTGTAAACTGTAAGTTAACAGCATTGTTATCATCTGTTACCCTCCAATATTTCAAGCTCTGTAAAATGATGCTTTTGACTATAGTGTCACTCAAAATGCTATTTTCCTTAACAGATTACCATTTATCATAGTGATTATTGTAGTACTACTGGAGTACTATTATATGTAATCTGTTACCCCAACCTTTGTGCGTCCCCGAACCGAAAAGTTGAATCTTAGGACACATCTTGTTGGGTTTAAACTGTCAAAGACGGGAAGTGAATTTCAGAGTGAATGTCACTCTGTTAAAACATCAACAAAGTTCTAACTTGTGTTGATGCAATAGGTGTGTGTGTGTGCGTGCGCGCATGTGCATGTTGGTGTCTGACGCAACTGATTTCTACAAAAGGAAAGTTGAATGAGAGTGGCAGAACATTTCCCAGCATCTTATAGTATGTGAGTACAACCACCTACCTGCCCTGCAATTTAATTGTATTGTACTTCTCTCCCTAGCATTAATTAGGAACTAGCTGTTACAGAAGAGCCCCTGAGTGGGCCGGTGAAACCCTTTTTTGTCTGCATCTTTCTCTGGCTTCTTGCTAAACTATGTTACAAATAAATACAACAAAAAACTGTATGCCCCTGAGGTGGATTTACTATAATTTCCCAGAAAGCACCTAGATACCATCAGCAGCTATGGGTCAGTCAGCAAATTGTTATCAGTCCTTTATCAATAAACAAGCCCTTTCCCTGTCAGTGGCCAAACACTGCACCAGCCACAATCCTCCAACAGTCCATATCCAGCTGACAAACACTTTCTGGTGGCTGTAAGACGATCATCAGAGGTTAAACTGATATTCTGATGCACCTTCACCCACTAGCAATGTGCATGGAATGGGCAGATATCACCGGGACAGAAGAAATTCCACTCAAACACTTGCAGTACTGAGAACAATGATTTTTATTAGTTAAACCGCTGTGTTTCAGCACCTGGCCTTTGTCAGGGTTTTTAAAACACTTCATACAAAAGCATATATAAATACCAAAAATCACACTAAAATGAACTTATAGAACCAAAGACAATGGAATTAACATTAACAGCCAATAGATTACCTGAACTCAGCCATACAGAAGCAGACACATGGCCATGTGACAAACCACAAATTAAATATCTCCAATAATTGAAAACAGGTGAGGCACGCACCTGGCACAGGCTCAGTCCTTAAAAGTAACTGACATGGCAGATTCAGATGAGACTGAAATGATAGACATGCTGTGGTAATGATTACATTACTTTACCTCCCCCTGTAAAACTAATCTAGGCCTGGGGCTTAAGATGGTCATCACCGGCAGGGCCGAAAAACACATCAGCAAAGTTCTTTCTGTACCATCCAGGTTCAACATTTGGGTTTAACATTTTGAGGTTTAACGTTTTGAGGTGCGCATGCCTGGAGTTGTGGCTTGTCCAGTCTGACTGAGACAGGGTGTAGCCTAAATAAACGGACGTAGTTCAGGGCTTCTCTCTTGTGACCAGATATCTCCAGATTGCTACACTAGTTAAAGTTGTGTTTTTCATTCTTTGAAGTTAGCGATGTGCGGAGATGCTACTATTTTGTTTATGTATCTCTATTTGTATTCGGATAAATCAAGAAGTTGTCGGGGCTTAAAACGGAGATAGGTGTGGCTTAGAGGTTTAGACTGAAACGTCAAAAATTCCTCAAATTCTTAGTCTGTGTTTTTTTCCTTGTAATCATTGCAGTTGCTATTGCTGAAATATTAAAGCATTTAACTTGTGGTTTTATAATGACATCAATAATCAATAATAGGCTACTGAAGTATAAAAACACATACTTTACTTTAAAAGCTGTATTAAAAAAGCAACCTAGATCTTATGTAACCATAAACAAGAGCTTTTTTAAACACAACCATAAACAGTCATAGCCATAAACAGTTAGAAATAGGAAAAAAATCTCCACCCTGAACTTACTGTATGTGAGTATGAACTGCATAAACACTGGGGGAGACTAAATAGTCAACTATAAACTGAAGAAATGTCAAAATATATTTCCTGATTGAACTGGATGAACCCCACGACCCACCCTGTAGTCCTACTTGGGAGGCACTGAACAGTCAATTCACAGTCAATAAACATCTTCATTATAAAATAACTTATACTGTGAACTGTGCAACCTGCTCACCCACCTCTCACTGGGCAGCACCGAATTCATGGACTGGGAAAAAAATCTTACAGATGAAAACTGCAAATAAAACAACATATACATTTTTTAGTTTTCATAGTATATTTTTGTGTCAACTTATTTTGAAAAACTGCTTAACATTCATGACTACTTTAAGAAAAATGAAAATGTTTCATGCTCAACTGATGCAATATTTAAACAGCCGCTTGCTTCAGTCATATTTAAATGAGTATAAATAATTTAAAAATACATGTACATGTGTGAAGTCTTCTGAACATGCAAACATTAGGTGTGCATGTGTGTATGCATGAATACATCGCTGCCAAATAAATTACAATAACAGTACAATATAAAAGTTTTTGCCCTTTATCCTATGCAATCTTATTTCTCTCCCATTGATTAAAAGTGTTCTACATAGCATTTCCCACTATCTAACTGCATTAGCTAAACTGTCTGCTGTAAGAATAAGAAAAAACGTAGTCCATTAGCCATACACCAGAGTAGCCCAGCCATCACTAGGGACCTGGTTTTGTTTTGTAATGCGGCTCCCTCTGCTCTCTGGCCTGGTGAGAGATGGTCATCACAGAGCTGGGATTGGCCGATTTTGGAACCTAAGATCCTAATTAATCTCTCTCAACCACCGTGGAAACCAGAGAAACATGAACCACCTCGCTCCAAGCTTTTAAGAGATTGAGATGGTATATTTGTGGTGCGTCGCTCATGTCAGTTTGTGCTACCTCACTCACTGTGTGACCAGAAACACCCCTTGCTACTTGGCGAGTTTATGTTTTTGGCCGGACAACAGCCCAAAGGGGAAGAACCCCACGGAGGCCTGGAATACCTCCTGCAATGCAAATTACAGAGGATCCAGTCATTCATCCCAATTTCATCTATCTTTTTTAACGTGTGGATTATTGCTTTGAGTGTTTTGTTACGACTAGCCCATCGTTCTGGGATTGTACAAAATGGTAAAACATAGCCTGAGTAACATTCTTGGCAGATATGTTATGCAGAGACCCTCCTTCGGAATATTGCATTACGTAATCGACCATGATCAACACAAAGCAATATCCCTGTGCGCTACGGTCTAATAACCTGATGAGTACCATGCCAATTCTTTCAAAGGGGACCTTGATTAAAGGGAATGAGTGCAAAGGCACTTTTTGCGTGGCCAGGGGGTTGAATAATTGACATTTGAAACAGACAGCACACCAAATACGCAAATCTATGCAAATGCCATATTGAATATGAAAATAGAAGGCCATCAGCCGGTCCAGTGTTTTATCTTTTCCCTGGTGATCAGGTTATGATGAAATACTTAGAAAAATAATTTCCTGGTGGCTTTTGGGAACCAACACCTTGGTTATTTTCTTATTGGTCTGAGTTTCACAACTCACTCTGCATACTCTGTCCCTAATTAAGTAAAAGTGTGAGATCCTCTGTGCTGCATCAGAGTGGACCAACTGACCATCAACCTTTATCACTCGGTCAAATGTAAACTGTAAGGTGTCGTCATGGGACTGTTTGAGAGGAAAATCCTCCACAGGAATCACAAGAAGGCCTGCTAGAGCCCACAGCTGGAGCATCACCGCTTCCCCCTGTTCCTCTTCATCAGTCCCAGGGCAAGACCGTGTCTTTTGCACAACTTTAAGCATACACACTCCCTTGCACAATATCTCATCAATTTTCTTAAACCTGGGCCTATCCATGCCCAATATAAGGGGATGCTAAAGATGGGAGGTAACTGCAGCGTTTAGTCAATGTTTTTTTTTTTCTCCCTGGAATCTAATTTCCACTGAACAACAGGATATTCATGAATGTCCCAATGCACACATCTTACACACGCCCAAGATGCCTCTACCAATGCCCCGGATCAAACCAGGCAGTGATGTATCATAGTCTGTGAGCAGCCTGAATCCATCAAAGCCTGGAGTGTAACCTCTTGTATATACTGTATATCAGTATACACCCCTGCTGGCTGAACAATGTGGCCAACCTCTGTTAACGGACAGTTGTGTCAAAAGTGCTCAGGCCGCCCACAGGACCAGCACTTCTTAGACAAGCAGTCTGGACCAACGTAGGGAGAGGAAACAGGAACCGGGGAAGATGTAAGGGAAGAGAAAGAGACAGAAACGTGAGTACAGGGTGGAGATGGGAGAATCAGGAGCAGGGAGACAGGACAAGGTAGTTTCCTCCAGGGAGGGACTAGTGTGGGGCATTGAGCTGTCCTCTCCTGGGGTTCTGGGTGTCCTCCCATGGTTGGTTGCATGGGGAGATGGAAACCTCAGTGGTGAGAGGGCAAGCTTTGCAGCCAGGGTGGAGGGTAGGTGGCGCTGGATCCAGTCGGCCGTCACTTTCAAGAGGCCGACGCCACATGCTTGATCTCCTGGCTAGCACAGAACCCCCAGCTGCAACCACCACCTGCCTGCATCAAGGAGCTGCTGTGGATAAGAAATAGGCGACTGACATCCTCATAGGTGAACCCTTTGGTCCAGCACGGATGTCCATCTGACCTGAGGCGTAGCTGGTACAGGATTACCTTCTTCATGTGGTGATAGTCGTTCCCAGGAGGATGCTGTCAGACTGTGGGCTGCCAGCTGCACTTCCCCAGTGAGCAGGGAAAGCAGACATACAGCCCATTCCCCACCTGGCCAGCCACACACCACCAAGCCATCAAAGACCTTTAGGAAGGCTTTGGGGTATTCCGCCAGTGCTATCTTCAGTAGAGAGAGCAGGGGGGTTGGGAGGCAGATGGGGGTAGATCCTCTGAGGCTTTAGATGGTGGCAGTAGACTTCTCAGGAAAGCCCTGTCCTCAGCCTGGGCTTGTTCAATTTCACACAGTGCCTAATGGTGTTACTGCTGCATGGCAAACTGACTTTCCTGCAGATGGGCAAAGTGACGTAGGACTTACACCAGCAGAGATTCCATCGTCCCAACATTGTGTTCTTCCGTTTGCCGGATTTCACCACAGCTGTTGACAACATTCAGTCTTTAACCCATGAAGGTCACTTGGAGAGGCATGCTCTGGTTCTCACTGTGTGTAAATTGACTGAGCACCACATAAACGTTAAAAGAACACACCACCGGTGCTGAAATCAATGTTCCCTTTTTAGGCATGGTCCAACAGTCTTTATAATTAAAGGCTCAGCTAAGAAACAGTCTAAATAAACAGCCTTTCCAGGCTCTAGGTGCACAGAAGAGTGTCAGCAGTGCAGGCTCTTCTGCCAGCTTCTATTGAAACATATACATATAGGCAGAGGTTAATTAGGCGCAGGTGTGTCTCATTGACCAGCTGGACCGCTGCTGGCTCTCTCTGCTTCTCAACCAATGCTCAGTCTTTGCCCGGCTTACCACACTGACACAGCACATTAAAGCGCACAGCCTGTTTAATTGACTTTAAGAATTAAAGGGTGTATCGCTGAACAGCATGATTGTGGCTGCTGTGAGCTGCAGTTGGGAAAAGCTTGGGTGAAGCTGAACAATAGATTGCACTGTGATAAATAATAGGCTGCCGTGTGTGCATATTTGCCTGCGTGTGTATTTCTTTAATTTCTGTGACCATACTTCATCATTAGATGCAATCTTTAAAATGAATTCGTTTTAGAATATTAAAAGAATTACAGCCCAGAAAATATTGGCTTTGTGGTCCAGTTCATAGGATGAGAGCCTCTCTTTAGACCCGGGGATACAATAGCAGGAAAAAGTTAATCACATGAATTTTGCTCCGGTGACATTTTACCCCAGAGAGAAAAAACAAAGTGAGAATAATAGCTGATTCTCTCCTTCGCATCACAGTCCCCCTTTGCCTACAATGACGAAATCTATTACGCATTCATCTCTTTTTTTAAAGGGACAAAAACACATGAAGCTTTCTATTGTCCTCTAAAATTATATTCCTCCCTCTGTGGGTGAACTCAGTGGCAAATGCAGAATCGTCGATTGCAATAGGGCTTAATGGATTCTGATTGCTGAGGCCAATTTACCTTCCGCCTGTCTATTGCAATGGAAAGGGATAGCATACAATCAGAAAAGGGGAGAAAAGAGAGGGGGGGAAAAAGAACGGAAATTCATATTGATTGCAGCAATTCATCTAGCGGGCTCCCCTGTGCGACTGGCCTTTCTCAAAATATTTATACAAGCGAATGACAATGGTTATGGATGGAGTAAAAAAAAACTACCTTTGTCGTTTATTCTGTGCAATGTTTCAGCCGTGTTCTCTCGTTCATTGTCCCGAGTTTTGTATCCAGCAACTGATCAAGACTTTTGGCTGAGCCTACATACACACACTAATGGATCTGGATGGCCCAATTTATGGTGAAGTATGGATCTTGTCAGCTGGTGCTTAGTGAAGAATATGGCAGTGGGATGCAGATTATCCCGCAGCAGTGTAGCAGCTTTGCAGGGGGAGGGAGGCTTGTGCGGCTTGCCTATCCCCCCCAGTCACAGGTCATTAATAACTGGGCAAGGGTGGCAGAGAGGGGAAGGCAATTCTGTTGCCTCCTCTCACAGTAGCATCGTCCTGGCGTCATCTCTTTCTCTCTATCCATTCTTCATTTCTGTCTCTACTTTTTCACATCTCTCTTTTTTGCTCCCTCTGCTTCTCTCTCTCTCTCACACATTCTCTGTTTCTCTTGTTCTGCGGTATTGTAATAGAAGTCATGCGTTGCTGAATTGATGTCAGCTGCACACAGAAAAATAAAGGTTCCGAAAATGGTTCTTCGGAGTGATGCCATAGAAGAACCATTTCTGGTTCCACAAAGAACCTAACCTTAACCTTTAAATGTTCTTTAAAGAACCATTTCGACACTCCTTTGCATAGACACCTGTCCTTGTATAGCCTTATTTGCAATTGCACAATCTATACTATGGAGGGGTTTGGTTATTTTCCACATTTATGCCATCACCCACCATCCAATAACTAAGAAATAAGAACCTTGTACTATCCCAAAGAACCATATGGTTCTTTAAAACGTTCTTTAAGGTTATTTTTATGTTTACAACTCCTCATTCTTAAGCCATCTTTGGTTAATCTACTGCCAGTTCTTGGTAGGCACATCATATAACTATGCCAGACGGTAAAAGCCACACCCACTGACTCATCACAACCCATAGTTATTCTCTCAATGTCAGTCTAGGTTTAGTATTCAGATCCACACCCCTTCATCTCTTAAATTATGATGATGATGATGATGATGAAAGGCAAAAGTGTTCCTAGATCAGCCATCCTTATGTGAGAAGACTAATACAGATGGCCTTTGATTTAACTGAGTGTGTTACATTAGCACATTACTTGCAGACGGTGTTTTGAAGACACTTATCTGTCTTGGTAAATGCTGTGACATTCAGCTGCTCTTGTTCTCACCACCTCATGCAGTGTCTGTATGTGTGTGTATATTTGTGTGGTGAGTTTTCCTTTTTATGTGTAGCTGTGTGTGTGAGAGAGCTTGCAAATCGAATGGATGCGTGCGTTTGTGTGTCTGCATGTGTGTGCGTGTGCTTTAGCTACTCGAGTTACTGTCTCGTTTAATGCCAGCCTCCCTAGTACCAGTCCCAGTGAGTAAAGCGATTATGACAGCTTGCCATGAACACAGGTGGAAAACGTGCTAATGGCCTAGACCTCTGTGATGGAGCAGTTGGAGGAGAGAATACCGATCGTGGAGCAAAATGACTTGAAATTGCCCTGTCCAAATGACTTTTTAATGCACCTTTTGTGAGGCTTTACAAGTTGACAACTGAGTCTAGTGTCATTGTCCGTCAGTGGGAGGACATTACAAGTGATGGGAGTTTCATTTCCACAGTCAATAAGCACCATCTCTGAACAAATCTCGTCTGCCCAGATAGGAGAGTCATACCGAGCGTCCAGCGATTTAGTCTCTCTCTCTCTCTCCCCTCCTGCTTTTCTCTTGTTGTCACGTACGCACATTCTCTTTTACTGCCTCTCACTGTTGCCTCTCACAACTGTTGACTCTCATGATAATTATTTCTCTCTAAATTAAATGATTCATCAATAGTCTAAATCATTACCAACTGCACTTCACATTGTGTAACAAAGTAATACCTACATTAGCCTGAAAAGGCTTTAATTATGTTGAAAGACCAACAAATACCAAGCCCATCGCTATCATTCTCATTTGCGACGTCTAAAGTGGAGCATCACTGAAAATGACTTAAAAAGTTATCCAATAATAACAATTATAATAACAGGTTATGAGGATTTTGTTAATCACCCTCTCTTCACTAGTTGTATTCCTGAATATTTTGAGATGATTTGACAAGCCTTGCCTCAACTGTGTCTGTGTTTGGCTAGAAAACAAGGGTCTGCATTATTTAACTAACCGTGATAAATGTTTTTCATCCCTACTGATTGTCCAATTTAACTTTATATAGATTTTATAGACTGAGAAATGTATTTTACTGAAGATCCCCACTGAACATTCATAGCTGTGTAGCAAAAGTAGTGCCCTCCCTCTTGCATTAACACTCCATTTACATATATTCATAACATAATTTGAGTATTTGAGGACAGTATGTGAAGTATGTAACACATACTTCACATACTTGTAAGTGTCAATATGTAGGTTTTCCCATGTGGATTTAAAGAGTACTTGAACCAAACAGTGTCATTTTTGAGTGTAAATAGATAAAGAGTGTCTCCGTTTTGCTAGAACTTTCTTTGATTCCAGATGTTAAAAAAATATATACATTGTGAAGCATTTGGATTATATGCCACCATATATCTGCAGATGTATATGCATGTATAGTGTATATAGTGTCTAGAATCATGCACTTTACTGAGCATGAGGCAGGTACCTCCATATTAGAGCCCAGTGTTACCCCTCTAGACAAACAGTGAGCTCCTTTTTAGATTGAGTGTATTCTCCACTTTTTGTCTCTAACTTTTTTTCTCTCTGTCTCTCTCTGTCTGAATCCCTCTTTCCTCCTGTTTACCATAAGACTGAACTCATCATGTCAGCTTCCCTTCCACCCCCTCAGCCCAGCCCAGACGAAGAGGAGTGTCTGAGTGAATTAAGATACGCTGCTCTGCCTTCGCTCCACCTAGATCTGGCTCTGCTCCAGGGCCTGTAGTCATAAAACCTCCAAGAACAAGAGTACTGATCAAGGATCACTGCTCGGGTCGCGTGGCCATATTAAACTCTGCTAGGACATAAGAGGGACACTGGTGCTTGATAGTTGGTGAGGCAAAACCTTCTCCCTGCTTTACCTTTCTTTGTCCCTTTTTCAGTTATCCCTTTCACACCAAACTAGTGACCCAGGAAATAAGCGGGTTAACTGTCAGTATGAAAGGGTCGGCCCTGCAAAAAGACCTTGGTTAAGATCAAGGTTGAGACCCAGGTTAAATACAGAATATAAATACATCTGCTTTTGATGACGTTAAAGGGTGACAGCCCCTAGGACATTCCCCTTTCCAAGTCCCCGTGAGATTTGCCTCCTGTGCTGGATGGATCAGCTTAAAACTTCCGGGTTGAAAGGGGTGTAAGAGATTATTTACAGTGTTTGACATTTCTGCTTCATTCTAGGTAATGCGATGGAGAGTGAAAGGAAGGATAGACAGGGAGAGAGAGGGGAATTGACAGACTTGAAATCTAGCGGACTTAAGAACATGGCATGTGCCCTGCCCTGATGAATCGTGGTCGCCCTCTGTCTGTTTCTCACAAGTTCTGTCTCTTTCCACTCACTCCTCCTCTTCCTCCCTGTTCTTCTCTTTCTCTCAGTGAGCACGTTTACATGGACTGCAATATTCCGATATTAACCCGATTAAGACAATACTCTGAATAAGACACTGCCATGTAAACAGCATTTTCTGATTACCTTAACCTGAATAAGGTCATAGTCGGAGTAAGCAATAGTCAAATTAAGACGTGGAGTATTCCGATCTTAGTTGCATTATTGAAGTGCATTGTAGACATGTATACACCTTAATCACACTATGACGTCCCGCTTCCAGCGAGTGTTGCGCAACTTGTTTACAGAAGAAAAGATGACTGCCACCGGTAAAAAGAAGTCCCAATATTTTGTCCCGACCACGGTAGCAACATGACAGAAAGGGTTTCATGTTAAATTCCAGAGGGAAACTCCGACGTAGGACGTAGGGACGTAATGTGGGCGTGCGTCTTCAGTCATTAATCGGAGTATGCTCTGTAGCATGTAAACGGGAATATGAATGGAATATTCTATAAGCAACTCATGTAAACACCTTAATCGAAATATTGTCTAATTTAGAAGGTCAATAGTCAGATTATTGCAGTCCATGTAAACGTAGTCAGTCAGGCCCCAAAGCCCTTCAGGCAGGCACCGCTTACCAAAACTCTCCTAATCGCTTACCAAAACTCTCCAAGCTCTCTTTCTCCATGTCCGCCGTTTCTCTCATGTTCTTCGCTCCTCTCTCCCTACTCTTCTTACTTCTTTGTGTCGGTGCTTTTGGGAACAGGCCTTGCCCCTCTCTGCTTCTTCGTCCCTCGCTCATTCATCCTTGCCAAGCCTGCCGGTTAGCCACTCTCCTCGCTCCCGGTTTCCAAATGCCCCGGGAGCACCGCTGATTGACTGAGTGACCTTCCACTGCTACAGCTGCAAATTGGCTGCCCCCATTATCTCCTTTACAGTTCGACCATTGTCATCCAATCATCCCAGAAGCTACTTTCAGGATGTAAAGTTTAATTTAATAATTTGGACAGGGCGCACATCGTGTTGCTAATATTGCCAAAGCCCTAAAACTTGCAAGCTTCCACCAGCTACTGTATATATTCAATCAGTTTGCAAGATAGATCCAGTTTCTTTAGTTCAAGGCTAGGTAGCTCCTCACCGAGCCATGAAAGATGATTGGCGGCTCGAAGGGAGAAAATCCAGTGAAGAATATTAAACACTTTTCTGATATCCAATATAGAAACTGAATGGAAAGTAACATTAAGGTGTCTACATTTGAATAATCAATTTGAATACATTTGAGAATGAACTTTACGATCCTGTGTTTTCTGTAATAACTCATACACTTGCTGTGTAAGGATGTTTTGTTAGTGTGTGATACAACTAAGACTTTCTACATGTTTATTGAATGGAGAGTGAATGTTTGTTAAATGCTAAATTGTTAGTCTGTTAATTTGGCTTTCATAGTTGCTTGGGGAAATCACATGTTGTTTCTGTTCTCCATGTAATAAAATTTTGTGACGTGAATAATGACTAATTACAGTGTAATTAGGGAGAAGTAATTTACATGGTAACCAGTGAGTGTATAATATATCAACGCGAAATTCATCTTTTTGACAGATCTTTTTTTTTTTACCCTGAAATCTGATGAAATGAGAGCAAAATTTGAATTTTCCAACAATTTCCTTTCAGAGGGAACACATGCAGTGAACAGAGGAATCCGCCCGACTTTGTCTGAGTCTTTGAAATAGTTTTATGACATCGCTGTAAAACTTCTGCACAGCAAGGAAGAGGATGCAGTTGTCTCTATAGACCCACGGGCAACACACACAAAGAAACATGCATTCGCAGGCGCGTATACACACATACACACACACAAACAAGTTTTTTAAAGAATCTCATCTAATTGAACTTGACACCACAGAGAATAAACAGAGGATGATCTCGAATTTCATCTCTGTATCAAAAACAGAAGTGTACACCTTGTGAGTAATAAAGTAGTACACCTGTTTGAAACTAAGTGGCATACTGTCAAAGCCAGAGAGATCTTCACTTCCAGCCTTACAATCATCAAAACCAAGACAAATATGTATTTTTTTATGAATGCAATATCAGTATCACAGCCTAGTGAGCCAGACTTCCCATCCAGCTGTAGGAGACAGAAACTGGAGGTGGAGCTGAACTTTGTGCTCTAATCAGAATATGCTCAAGGGTTTTATTTGGTGCTAGATATGTCACTCAAAGGAGGGTAGGTAGCAACATTAAACTGCTACGCACCCGGAAGTTACCTGGGGTGCGTTCAATCGCCCTAAAACGTAGCAAACAGGACGTTTAAAAGGAAACGGTAGTGCATTGAACGTCGTGTTGCAAAGCGTTTGTTATTACGGGTTGTTATTGGCTGAGACACGATTACGCGTGACAGGCGTTTGTATGTAGCCAATGAAAATGCAGAATCACCCTGAACAGGGTCAAACTTGAACGTCTTGTTATGAAAGCCGAGCAGATTGTCTATGTTACTTTTCAAAAGATTTTTTGACATGTTGTAAAGTCTCGTTTATTTTCATGTTCTACTCACACAGTCTACATAAACTTTTACGAAATTGAATCAGTGTTCGCACCTGTTGACATTTTCTCTCTCTTGACAATGACAAGACAAATCACAACAACACCCTCCTCTTCAGTAGTGACACTGTCGCTGTAGGCAGCGTCAAGGAAAGTCCCCAGACTCTTTGGGTCAAACAGTCTATCCATCACAGAGGAAGAGGACAGTAGGCTCAATAAACCTTGTGTTGTTGACATGTTGTGTTTTGAGTAAGGGGTGCGACTCCGCCCACACTCAATGCAACATCTTCACGCCCATTCTCTGGAGATTGAGATTGAAAGGCATTCTGGGAAATATGGGAAATTACTAACTGAAGTAGAAGTAGATGAGGCAGGCTGACAGAAAGTGGGAACACCAAAAAGTAAAATTACAACACTTCATCACAAAATAACTCCAGGAACACATTAAATTTCCAGATTGATGATATATAACAGTGTAAGAGTATCTGAGGGTGGAATTTGGGTTAGGTGTTGATTTACGGAATAGAAGGCCCTCAAAAGTATAATAAGACAAATGTGTGTGTGTGTGTGTGTGTGTGTGTGTGTGTGTGTGTAGGAGGAGCCTCAGGGGTTCAGAAAGGAGGATATGTTCATGGAGATACGACCCTAATGATGATTGACAGCTCCCTGTAGGCATTCCCACAGTGACTCAGAGGTTATTGCTGACGTATTTTGTTTTTCCGCTGGACAGCTGGACAGCACAGACAATAAACAGTGGCCTTGACAGATTGGGGCAATTACTCTTTAACTCTGAAGAAGACGGGCGCAAACTCAATCTGAATTTTAAAACTCCAACCAAGTATTTATGTGACTAGAGGCATTTTAGGTATACTTACGTAGAGTGTGGAGGAGTTTGTCCTGTAAATCCAAAACAAGCTTTTTTCCAGCTTTTACAAGCCGTCAGACCCGTTTTATTTCAAGGCTTACACAAACATTGCTAATGTAAAACCTTGTCCTTGTACAGTACCAAACTCTCAATTAATTTGAGAGTGAAAATATGTTTTCAGCTACTCCAAACACAAGCAAAGTCAGTTGTGGGGAAGTCTCACATAGTCAGACCGCACTCCTCGCTTCATTTCACTTTGCTTTAGTGCTGTGCCAGCGAGCGGGAAAGCATCTCTGAGGCCGTCGTCAAGTGGGAGTGAAGACTGCATTTCTTCATCCAAACACAAGCCAGAAAGCGTTCAAAACCAAGGGGTTGATGTGCGTTATCTTGTGTTTTGCTATAGGGTCGATGGCTTTCACTCCCATCTGAGTCACAGATTATGATTGGTCAAGAGGCAAGAATGTAGGAAGTTATGTTTGTAATGAAGGGATGAGGTAAAATCCAAATTACAAAATCACTTTTCCCCCATGAAACTCCCTTTGAGCCAGACTAGTTGATTCACTGTCTGGTGTAACTTGGAAAATTTCCCAGCTTTGGTTTATAAAACTAAATAATGTAATTATTCATAGATTCTATTGTTGTATTCTAAATCGTCTGCTAATTTTAGGCTTGATTCACTCTTTTTATTTGGTTTATTTTGGTTTCAGTTTGATGCAAATGCCTGCTTCAAATTCCACCAGTGAGTCTAAGCTTGTTGTGTGTGTGTGTGTGTGTGTGTGTGCGTGTGTGTGTGTGTGTGTGTGTGTGAAAAGTTTTGTCAATAAAATGCATTTGCATCCATGGATGATAATTGGAGCTACTGTGATGGTGAAAGCGGCGGGAAGAAGTGTGTTGTTAACGCTGCATCTGTAAAGCTGCCATTTTCTGAAACTGTGGTTAATTTCTAACTTACTGCGCGGATTGCAGGGAAACCATGATGCTTCCACGCTGTGAAGAAGGAGCAGAACCCAGAGAGAGACGAGGCAGTTAATAGGAGAGAGGGCAGATGGGTAGAGAGAAAGCAATTAGGATAAAGTGAATGGTTGTAAAGAGAGTGAGTCACGCTGCACTGTGGAAAGCAAAGCTCAAAACTGAAATTAAAACAAAACACCGTCCAAAAAACCCTTCATCTTTCCAGAAAATTAATACAGAAATTAATACAGAAAAAATGAAAATTGGTCAAAAAAGCAAGTAATTTTTTTGTCATATTTTGTACATTTTACCAATCTCCTACACAAAATTGCCAAATTTAGCTACATATCTTTATAGATTACTTACCATTCAGCTGTAGAGCTGCTCTAAGTTCTCATTTCCTCGCTTTTGAGATAATGAAATGAAATGGAAAAAAAAAATCCAGATGGGATCCAATCTGTACAGCCGAACGTAAAACATTGAAATCAGGATGATTAACTCATTCATGCTTTTATCTGCATCAGATTTGATTCAGTGTTAGGTCTAGCCAGCAGTGCAACATCCCCACAGTCGTGAAGATTTTTTTTTACTCTACTACTCTACAGACTACTGCATATCCAGTTAAGAAACTGTTAACAAATTTGCCCTGACAGTCTCTATTTTATATAGACAAAGATTATCAAATTAAGTGCCATTTTGTAACTTTGACTTTTGTTTTTTTCCCAGCCATTCAGTTTGGCACAACCCACCTGCATAATGAAAGAGCCTCAAGAAGCAGTTGGAGTGGTTATCTTGTTCATCGCTGTATTGCCCGACATGGCTGTTTTCTAGCTGGTGCAATAAGCCATAATAGATAATCCTCCCAGGACTTGTTGTTTGGACTAGTTCGACTTATGGATGCAGAGCAGACAGCTCAGATGAAAGAGTTTCTGTCAGGGCAGTAGATAGAGATACCTGGTTGCTATAGAAACTGCTGTGGGCAAAAAACAAAAGAGGGATGCAAGGGAGAGAACAAATGATGAAATGATGAAACAGGTCAGTGAAAGATGACATTCAAATTCAGTGATGATAGAGGCTGGCATTTACCGAACACATTGTTTTGGTGTTTTCATAAACACACAATTCTGTTATGCACACACAGCTATTAATCTGTCATATTTCAGGACAGACTGTTGTTGGGTGCACCACCCTCAGTTTGGGACAGACATGTGAGCTGAACAATGTAAGACAGTGATTTGAAAAACAATGAATCACTTTCGGGCTGTGTGCTATTATTTTCTTAACCACTGACATGTCGTATAGGCATTTCAATCAGGAGAGACTAAATGGAGGATAAATGGCAAGTTTTACTGCATGATATCATTTACAAGAGACTCTGGGATTTACAGAAAAGGCTTTGGTGATTAGACCCCATCAAGAAATTATCTTCATGGGAAGTAACCCCAAAGGCGGCATGATAGATATCCCACCTGGAGTCTAGACCTGGATGATCCTTGGGTTGGATACTCCCTCTTGAGAGCTGAAGGCCTCAACATGGGACTGCAGCACTGAAATGAAGGCAGGCAAGCAAGGGACGTTTTTTTTTTTTTTATTCTGGCAGCAGCATGATGACTGGTTCCCGGATGCGTGTAGAAATCTGATTGTTTGAATTGTAAATAGAAGAAGCAGGAAATGAAAGCGTGGGAAAAAAGAAAATTATTTATTTTAAGACTAGAGGGAGTGAGTGTAAGAAAAGTAGTATTCCTGATTGAACTTTCGCTACAGTTTCAATTCAATTTGCTATCATGCAAGTTTGGAAATAACAGTTCTGAAAGTGTGAGTTTCGATCCAGGTGCGTTGTCTACTGAATGCAGGCAGCTACTATAGCTTGTAGCTAGGAAAATGGTAAATGTGGTAAATAGGTAAATGTGTTTCATGCTTGTTTTACCACATAATTTGTAATTATGCAACTTAATAACATATTTACCATGAAATTTGGGAGACATATAAAAAACATTAAAAAAATTAACCATGACCCAAAAGGATGTGTGTGTGCACCTGCAAATATCTCTGTAAACAATAAACAAGACTAGGTCAAAACCTAGTATATGGCTGGACCGTGTATGGGTGTGCCACGTGCCACGGCCGACCAATGGTGTAACTAACTCCGCTGTAGACTGTTAATACAGAAGAATAGTCCATACATCCATACTGATCTCCGTTTCAGCGCGTCCCGTCTCCTCTCTGTCCTCTCCACCGCGCCCACGGCCCGCATTGATCCTCCTGATCCAAGCCCCGGACGCTCTGGTACCCATCGATGCCGAAAACGCCATTCGCCGGACACCCGGTGACGCATCGGCGTCGGGACCCCCGCCGAAATCTTGGCCGGATCACCGGGAACAAATCGGCGCCCAGCTATCGGCACTGGCCGGAACCGTGCCCCCGGGAAACTCCGGAAAGCGTCGGCAGTAAGCCCTCGGCGCGCCGAAACCTCCATGCTTGTCTGTGTCTCTCTCTCCGCCGACAGAACAGAGGGCTGTCAGGTGGACTGAGCTCGCGCATATGCATCGAAATAAATGGCGATATGATATAATTGTACAGATTCCACTTTAGCTTCAGTTAGCTGCAGTTAGCTTCAGCTTACATGCATGATATTGGTCAGCCTGCTTACTGTGTGGGATCTCAGCGGAGAAACAAGATGGCGGAGAAAACAAAACTTAAATTTCTGGCTCTGTGATCCTACGATGTGCCACGTGCCACGGCCGACCAATGGTGTAACTTCATCACTCAGTCAGTGAGTGATGTTTGGCTGGCCCTGCTGTTGCGGTCCAGCCAGAAATCAATATAGTTAGACTAACAGAGAGCAAAGAGCGAGACTGTGAAACCCAGAGTGTGTGTTGCATCACATGATTGTACTCTGTGACTTATCCATATTACATTTCATTAAGGCTGTACAGTGGACAACGCAACGCCATCATTCAGTCCCGTCCACCACCCCCCCCACCCCCCCCCCCCCCACCCCGCCCTGCTCATTCACTGCCGCCGTCCGTCTAGATATCAATTTATTCCCCCCTCTCTAAAGACTTGCAAGCACAAATTGGAAATAGCGTGCAGAGTATTCTCTGTTAGGCACACATGGAGAGCAAAACTATCGTTCAGACTTTAAGATCTGAACATGATGCAATCACTCCCGCATGCCCATCTGCACAATAATTCATTTTTTATCTGACAGAGGGAGGGAAAGAGAGAGCGAGAGAGAGAGGGAGAGATCGTGTGTGTGTGTGTGTGTGTGTGTGTGTGTGTGTGTGTGTGTGTGTTCAAATACATTACAATATACAAATGTTGCCTGTATAACTAGACAACTTAATGCAAAAATAGATGCAAAATGTGTGAGATGACGTTGTTTCCTGAGACACACGGAGTTATAATGGTGAAATGTGTCAGACTTTGAGCAATTGAAATGTAACCTGTAAATTGACTGTGACAATGATCATTCACAAGTAAACGTAACAAACAAATAATATTTCTTTCCACTACAGTAAGACAACACATTTTGTCTATGGGGTTACCAAAATAACAATGATTAAAACATACCAGACATGAATGAAAAACAGCGTTATATAGCAAATAACTAAACTAAAAACAAAAAAAAAACTGTTTTTAAACAGTATTTAAAAACATGATTTAAACACTGTAAAAACTTATTGCAAGAAGAGATTTAAAACATCAAACGGAAATGGATATTTCCACATTCTTAAAATGGTGCATGTCTCATTTTGGTCTGAAACTTTCTATGAGGTGCCCATGTAATACTAGTCCATGCAAATAATACCTAATTTGGTAAACCAGTACTTTTTCTGTAGCATTATGTTGCTCAAGGTTGAAACGTGAGTCAGAGATGACTTAAATTCTTAGCTACAGCTTGATTGTACAGAGTCAAAGGGCTGAAAGCTTGGTTTGTCTAGACATGTGTTCAAGGTCTCAAGGTCCGTTTTGTCTGTATTTAGCTGGTCGTCACTTGGGGATATTCAGTCTTTGAAATCAGCCAGACAGTCACATAATACTGCCAATTTACCGGGATCATTTTGTTTGGCAGTTGAGATACAGATGAGTATTTTCAGTATAGCAGCGATTAGAGTTTCTATGTTGACCAATAATACGCCAAGGGGTCACAGATATTACGAGAAGAGTATGAGCTTGAGCACTGAGCCTTGAGGCACACCACATGTAATCAATAATGGAGAAGAAACTTAATCGCTAATGGAGACTGAGCATTTTCTGATTGACAGGTAAGATGAGGACTAGTCCAGGATAGTCCCAGAGATACCAACCCCCTTCCTCCATCTGTCAGTTAAAACGGCGTGATCAATCGTGTCAAAAGCTGCGCTTCAGTCAACCAGCAGAGCACTGTGAATCTGCATTCAGCAGGAGATCATTAGTAACTGAAACGGGCAGTTTCAGAACTATGAACAAAAAACCGACTTTAGATAGATAGATAGATAGATAGATGTACTTTATTAATCCCCAGGGGAGAAATTTGGGTGTCACCAGCAGCAATACATAGAAAACATAGAGCATTAACATAGAACATATTAACTATTAATAAGTTGCTTATTAACATGCATATTAGTAGTGTATTGGTTCATTATTAGTCATTACAAACCACTTATTCGTTCCTTATTCTGCACTATTGTATTCTACAAGTATACCCCATAAACTATGGGTTTTCCCTCAATAGCCTCATAATTAGTGCTGCAGTCAGTCAGGAAGTTGTTTCACATGAATTGGGCTTTTAGTATGCTTTGCTCAGTATGGGGGCTTATAAGTGGCTTGCATCACATATTGTGGGAAGACCCATAGTTAATAGTTAATGTGTTCCCTATTCTAAAGTGTTACCGCAGACTTTTTTCTTTTAAGCTGTTATTTCCTTCTATCACCTTTAGGCCTTGCTTTGATACCAACAGGGCTACATTTAAAATGTTTTTTGAACACAGCAACAACGCCTCCACCATGGCCACAGTTCCTCTGAGAGCAGAATAACATGATCAGGCCACAACTCAACCAAGTTTCAGTCAAGAGTAAAAGATCCAACTTACAGCCCACATTACCGCATATTCATTTCCTCTCGTCAAGGGTATTGATGGATAATTTACCGATTGGCTTATTAGATTTAGCAGGGAACTTGAGACTGAGAACTCACAGATTTAACTAAATGAAAGAACAAAGCAGATAACGAGGGCTGCTGTTTCTATCTTCAACAGTTTCACAGTCTTGTGAAGCCTCACAGTATGCCGCCCCAACTAATCTCACAATTTCATCACATATTCATGGCAAAATTCGATTTATAGCATTCTTAAATGACTGCAGTCTGCGCGCAGTCTGCGCGTGTGTGTCCCAGCAGAGGTGAGCTAAACTGTTTTCCATTGAGAGGCCAGTCTGACTGTTCCAGACGTGGAAGCAGACACACACACACACACACACACACACACCCCTTATCCTCATTTCATCCTCTCTCCCTTACCTTTTTCCAGTGAGAATGGCAGCTTGAAGATCACTCCTACAGTATTTCCTGTTTTATTTCTGAGTGTGCCTCACCTACATAGAGGTGGAGTGGTTATTTGGTGTGTGTGTGTGTGTGTGTGTGTGTGTGTGTGTGTGTGTGTCCACGGGGAGGGGAAGTAGGGCAACTTGCTGCAGGCTCCCTACCACCCGCACCTGCCTCCCCGTCTGGCTACATACACACAAACACGCACAGACACACACACACACACACACACACACACACACACACACACACTGGGGAGCATCTACCTTTATATAAACTCCTATATTGTTTTTCTGTTTTTTCACCTGAGTTCCTGCATGGTGTATGGTTTATTTTCATAAAAGAGGGGAGGTGGGAGGTCACAGATTTGTTTTCCTTATGATGCAAAAAAGAAGCAAACTAGAATTGTACTCAAGGACATTCCAGTAAGCTTTACAGTCGACATAATGCCTGGCTTAGTGTCCACGAGGCAGCAGAGGTATCGTCTTAACAGCATTTGCTTGGAATTAATGCTGAAAGTGTGATCGGCCCCCATTTTATGAGCAAATTCAGGCATTATTAAACATGACCTTTTGCAATTAACAAGACCTTCCCAATATTTCATTGTTTTTTTTCCCAAAACAACCAAACTGGATGCAGTTTTGTGATTCGGACAGCCTGGTCTCATGAAATTTAATGAAATGAGCACAATAATAATGTGCTCTGTGCATGAGGAGTGAGAGAAATATGTAAGCGTGTGGAGGTTGGTGGTGTTTAGGCGTATACACTTGTCGACCCAACTTAATACCGTGAAGTTTTCATTTTCAGCAAAAGTTTCAGCAAAGTTTTTACTTATTTAACCATGACCAAACCTTATCCTAACCTTAACCAAATTGTTTTACTTGCCTAAATGTGACAGTTAGCTAACATTTCCATGTGATAAATACTTGAAAATGGTGTGTCCAATTCATGCTATTATCACATAATCCTTTGATGGTGAAGGAACGTAATATTTACATTATTCATGTCCACAACATTTAATCTGTGTTTCAGAGTTAGAGCTCATTACACAAAATCTACTGAGACTGTGCTGGATTCAGATGTTGCATCTCCAGCAGCAGCTGTTGACTAACTAGTGAATCAAAGGCCATTGGTTTCCACAAAGCAGATTTAAATTATGACATTTGGTGGTTCACTTTTATCCAAAGTGCATACATCTTCAGTGTGGGTGGCCCCAGTGGGAATCGAACCCTGCACTCTAACAGTGTTAGTGCTGATGTATGCTCTACCCATTGACCTACACAGCAAATTGAATCCCTAAGCTTTAGTGTGTAGCTCTACCTAATAAGCTACAAAACCACAGAATTTAAAAGGACAGGTTGTTTAGTTTAGTCTTTTGGTCTTGTTTAGCTCAATGGGGCCTCCAATACGAAAAATACATACACTCATGGTGTTGTATGGCATTTTGGGTAAAAGTTTCCACCAAATGGCATATGCAGATCATGGATTTTACTCAGTTCTTTTAATCCATTTTATGCTGTATCTACATTCTGTTCTACATTTATATAAACCATGTACAGTAGTCTGGACTTCCCCCAATTTCTCTGGTCAAACAGCAATAGTTGACAAAGATGAGTGTAGATTATTCAGAAAGCCGTCATGTTAGAATGCCATTTATCTTGTTCATCTCCTCCTGTCCCGCATCCCAGGCATTTTTGAAGGGAGAAATCAAGAAGGGAGCGGAGAGAGGTCTCTAGGTCATTGGTAAAGTGAAAAATGATCCGCTTATATCTGGGCTAACACAGGCCGATAAGATAGAGGGCAGATTGGACAGAGCTTTCCGCATTAGAAAGAGCAGCTCACCCAGTCTAAGATCTCGGGCCGGGCCGCTGAAGAGATAAAGTCACTGTCACTGTGGTAAAAGCCAACGGTGACACCGCAGATTTTCCAGATTACTTTGTTGGTGAGTGGAGGCGTTTCCAGTTCCAGGACCCGGGTTAGCTCCTGCTCTTTTTCACAGTTCCTGCAGCAGTTTAAAAGTTCCGCATATTTAGGAATCTCAGCTCTTAATAGAAGAAATAATTGTGTCTAATTGTACTATTTATTTTTGTTTTAGTTAAGTAGTGAAGCTGGATGATGAATCTCCATTTCATCAATAAATAAAATAATAAGATAAGATCTTAATTCATACAGAATTTTTCAAACAAATATTACAAAGTGCTTCCCAGACAATAAAGTGATAATAAACCAGAATAAAACAAGAATAAAACAGTTAAAAACAAAAGACTTGCTTTTCTTTATATAATATGTTTTTATGCAATAATTTAGTTTAAAATGTGTTTAATGACACAGATTTTTGGCAGTCTGGATTTCAGCATTTTGGCAGTCTGCTTTGGCTGTAAAACCTGCACACCTAGATCCTATTTAAGGGACAAGGCTGCTTACAGCTACATAACAAAGGAAGTTATTATTTTTAAAATGTGGTACAGAAAAAAAAAAGTCATATTGCCTGTGCTTTTTTTAGACTTGGTATGTTTTTGCCAACTGACTCTGCACCATGTCAGTGTTGAATCAAGTCTTGACCTCTGCATCTCTAATGTGCAAGGCAATTAATTACAGTGTTAAAAACAAGTTCAAAAATGTTTGGCACCATCTTTGTCAGGAAGTTGGCTTGTAAAGAAAACACTGTACTTTCCTACATTTGCTTGAGCTCTGAAAGTAGCTTACTGCTGTGCACAGGATAGGCAAGAAGATGAAATGTAACGCCTTATAGTCTGTTAATCAGGACCAGTTTCACATACTAGACAGAAAGCGTCACATCCCTAATAGGCATTATCATGGTCAGTGGTGTATGTGCAACCTCTTAAGATGTTTTGACTGTATTTATTCAACAGCAACAAACCAGCAGCACTAACCCCCCACCCACCCGCCACACACACACACACACACACACACACACACACACACACACACACACTCCACTGATAACTTGCCACCACTGTTAAAAAAATGTATTCTTGTCTGTGGTTTCAAAATGTAAGCCCTGATATGTTTTACACAGCAGAACATACAGAGGCTTTTAAATCTGATACGTTGTGCTATTCGGGCATCGGGAATACGCTGGCGAATACGTCAAGTTCGTTCAGCTTTGTGTGTGGGTGTGTGGGTGTGTACATGCACATTTGATTGTGTGTGTGTGTGTGTGTGTGTGTGTGTCATCTCTGGTAACATCGCTAGCATGTGTCTTCTGACGCTATGTGACAACAGAGAAAAGACCGATAGTGCAGCTTACATAAAACAACAACAAGTCAGTGATGATCTGGCTATGCGCTCTGACACAATGCTAACGCACATTGTTTTAATAACTTTTTTTTCTCTCTCTCCCTCCCTCTCTCTCTCTCTCCCTCCCCCCTCCTCCTCCCCGTGCTGCTTGGAACAACAGATCACTTGGGCATCGAGTTTATGGGTAAGGAAGCTTTTCTTGTCTTATAGCTGCATGACTCATGCCCATAAGCATCACAGAGCTTTCATGTTGGATAAACAGTGATAAGCATGATTGCTTACTTACATACATGCGTTGTTCATGACGCTAATTAATATGCACATGAGGATATGTGTAATCACGCATACACAATCACACATAGCATGATTATCCAATGTGACATGGAAAAAAAAACAGGGCACAAAGCTGCGGCATACCATGTGGTGAAAAGAAATGGTGTATATGAAAATATATGAAAATGTATTCATAAGTACCACCCATCAACACCTCTCTCTCTCTCTCTCTCTCTCTCTCTCTCTCTCTCTCTCTCTCTCTCTCTCTCTCTCTCTCTATTCAATTCAATTCAATGAACTTTATTAGCATGATGTGTATGTGTTGCTAAAGCATTTAAATTGCAAAAAAAAAGCAAGAACAAAAACTCTCTCTCTCTCTCTCTCTCTCTCTCTCTCTCTCTCTACATACTGTACAGTATATGTATGCTTTTGGAATACTGGCCGCTATCTCTATCCTTCTCCTCTCTCGCTCCTCCTCTTCTCCTGTGTATACATATGTATTTATATGTCTTTATCTTTATCCTCCCTCTTTCTTTCTCACTTTCCCTCTCTCTGTCTCTCTCTCTCCCTCTCTCTCTCTCTCTCTCTCTCTCTCTCTCTCTCTCGCACGCAATTGCTCATGAAGTGTCCCTTCAGAATACCAATGTGCTGCAGTCTCCTTGGTAACAGCGAGAACAGAGAGGCTTGCAGGGTACAGTGAGGGAGTTTTTATGATGTTGGCACTGTTACCAATTGCGCTCCTCATTAGTGTGTGTGTGTGTGTGTGTGTGTGTGTGTGTGTGTGTGTGTGTGTGTGTGTGTGTGTGTGCATGGCATGTGTTCAAAAGTGTGTTTGTTAAGCCATTGGTTTGTGCTTATGCGAGTTAGATGAGAATCTTCAAATAATTGTGTGTGTGTGTGTGTGTGTGTGTGTGTTTCCTATACACATGCCTGTGAGGCTGTGCAGGCTGCGTGCCAGCGGCAGCTCATCTCTGCCAGGCTCTCTCCTGTTCTTGGCCCTCCTTCCAGGCTCTGCGTTGGGTATCATGGCTGACGAACGCTAGTTAACGACATGGAGGCTTGTTGTTAACTAGAGTCCCTCTCTCTCTCAGTCGGTACAATTTGGGCTCTTTCCATACGGACAGGTTGGAGATACAACGGATCATCTACAGAAAAATGCCCACCCCTCCGGTTAGACATTATTGGCTTTTTTCACAGTGGGCAAAGCTCTCAAAGTAAAATTTCATTGCTCAAAGGAACAAGCAGCCCCATTCCTTTTCTACTCCGTTTCTACCGCTGCGTTTTCAGTCAAACGAACAACAGCTCTTTCAGAAAACTTGCTGAGACTATGTAAATTTGGCAGTGACAGATGATCTTTTCAGCAGAACTATCTCGCAAGTTTCCCATTTATATTCAGTGAAAGGGTTTTGTTTTTGTTTTTTTGCCGCTGCAACATCATTCAGGCTCTGACATTTTCTCTTTGCTTAGCTAACATCTGTAGTCGTGCCGAGGTGTTTCCCCTGCTAAGCCGTGCACAGATGGGTAAGCACCGCCCACACTCACGCAGGATTTGTCAACAGATCCCATCTCCTCCTCGAAATCAGGTTCTGTTGAGAGAAATTAAGTGAGATGTGAAACTGTCACTCTGAAAATCACACAGAGATCCTTCTAAGCAGTTCTATTATGTATTGTTGTTATATACAGTTACATAGAATGGCTTACTTGTTACTTTGAGGGTGAAGGTTATGTTCAGTGCTTTTGCAAGCAACAGATGCTAACTGGAGACTTGCCAGTTTCTCAAAAACACTGGCAAATGAAAATGTTTTGAAGGTCTCAGTAGGGGGCTTGAATAGAAATCAATAATGTGGGCTTCTAATATCCTCAATCTTCCCTTTAAAGAAGTTTCCATTTCTGTTTATAGTTATTGATGCCATATCAATGATAATATTTGTTTTAGGAGGGCCTTTCCAGTCGGCAGATTGATGTTGGTTCCCTTGTAGACCGAGCCCTTAACACGCTGGCTATTTATGAACATACAAATCAGTTTTATTCAATTTAGAGCTGTATATTAATTGAAATACATTAATGTGTATATCTGGATAGCACTTTGCTTTAGATATATTGCTATTGCTATTGGATGTTCATAGAAATGAGCTCTGACTGAGAAGCTAATCAATGAAGCTGGTTGGAAAACATTTGTCAAGCTCATGTAATCTGGGCCATCCTTTGCTTTGCATGCAAATACACACAAATATCCTACACACACATGCACACGCATACTATTATGATCTTGGGCTTCAGCATAACCAAATTATCCGCTATAATGCGATGCTAGTTATGGGGTCTAGTTTGCATTATCTTCACACAACCCACAGCCTAACATGTTAGATTTGAAGAGAAAGAAACACTCGCTCCAGCAGACCCAATCTCTGAGGTTAAAATTAGTGCCTTAAGGTTGAAGTCTCTCCGCACAGGACATTACCTTTCCAAGGCATAATGAAACAGAGTAAATTCAGTATTTCTTGGATCCTGCCTTCGTCTTAATACATTTTTCATATTGCTTGGTGAAAGGGAGAAAATTACACTGTAGCTAGTCAGTCAGTCATGTGGGCATCAATATTTCCTTTCCATTGGAGATCACTGAGCTCTGACTGGAAGATGTTCTACCTGGTTGTAAATCAATGTTGGAGCAAAATGTTACAGGCTGTTTTTTTTTTTTTAGGGGGGTGGATTTTAAGTCATGTTGATTTTCTACTTCCATCTGGAGGCCCCAAGGTGTGATTTGAGCACACACAGATTGGCACAGATGAATAGAGCTGTGTGGACAGGTGTGTGTGTGCGCGTGTGTGTGTGTGTGTGTGTCTTGACATCGGCAGCTATAAGAGCTAGTGTCATTTATGTCGTTCAGTTGTGTTTTACATGTGGAGGCATGGCACAGCGAGTCCTCATTTCACTCTGGCTGACTTTAACGACTTAAGGAATGTGAAAAACATGGTGATTGCAGTATATCAGGCTGGTGCTGCTCAGCATCAAATAGGAAAAAGCGAACGTGTGACAGGCAGAAAGAAAGAAAGACACTGTGATAAGCGGTCATCGCCGTGGTGTTTTTCTACTGCACTTCCCGGAAATCACTTTGCAATCAAACAGTGTCGCCATTTAGGTTTTTTCCTTGGATTTCTGTTGATGAAATTTGAGTTTCTGTAGGTGCCGTTCTGTTCTTTGCCTGTTCAGTCTCGGTGGCTTTCGCTGCTCATGCAAACCAGTTCCTCTTCTATTTATCTTCTTCTATTTATTCCAAACAAACTGTTGCTGCTGCCGCCAGAAATGTAAAACGCATCACTTCCTGTGTGCCAGAGCATTTTTCCCGGGGAAGACCTACATGACACCGGGTGTTTAGAACAGCAAATGTAAAAGCTTTCATGGACTGGGTCTAGTTTGAATCACTGTTGCGTTATATCAATCAGTGGCAGAGAACAACATTCATATGAAAATGTTGCGGATTATTACTTTAAACCTGCAATAAGCGATATCAGACCTTATAATCAATCCTGAAACTAATGTGTGCTATTTGGAGGTTTCATTGAGACATAATGATATAAACCAATATCCACACAGCAGCCAGCTGTGTTGCTGTTTTCACCTCTTTTCTAAAGCTTGTTGTCAAATTCCGCTCCTGAACAAAGCTCCTCCCGCTCCATTCAGTAGCTTTCAATTTTTTTAAAACTAGCTTGGATCCTCCCTCGGTGTTTAAAAGCGGCCCTCACCCCCTCCCATTCCAGAAAAAAAGGTCTCGTTATGGCGGAATCGATGAAGCGAGCGAGTAAACATGTTAAACTAGTAAACTTGCTACCTACCTCTTCACTTGTCACTGTGGGACATGTAACCTTCAGCGGCAGAAAGATCTGTCAAAGTGAGACCAGTAACCAGCGACACTTCTCTGTAGGTACGGTTAGCTTAGCTATTAGCCTTTATGCACGGTACTTTGCAATGTATCTCCTTTGTAGGCCTCTGTAGTGCAGTGGCTTTGCTGTGTGTTATTTACAAGTGTTGCATTTCCGTCACCCTCTAGTGGTCAGAAAATTTTGCTTATTGCAGCTTTAAACACAGGAGTAAAACAGACCTCTATTTAGAGTATGACCAGTTAAAAAAGTTTACTTTCCATCTACAAGTCCAACTCTCAAAGAAAGAATGTGAATATATCCCGTATGTAAATGGTCACGTTCATCCCTGTAAGGGAGGAAAGGACCATGACCAAGAGAGAGAGAGCACAGCTTAATCTAGTAAGGCAGACCTGCAAAAATATAGGTTTTATCCACAATCAGCAGTCTGTATGACAGTACATGAAAGATACCGCTCAAGGCGACGAAACAACCGCTTGAGAATCCCGTCCCTCTCTTTCTCTGTCCTCTGATCTCTCCTCTCACTTCTTCATGTCGTTCCCTTCATTTGTCATTCCCTTCATTCATTCCCCTCCTGCCAATCTCAACTGCTCTTGGCACAGCCGGGGAAATGTTACATACAGAAATAGCTGATAGTGATGGGAACAGAACATGTGGTGGAGCGCTGCCGAGTGTATTTTTTTTGTGTCTGCTGCTTTTGTTCACGTGTCTTGAACCCCGCCATGCAGACTTAAGCCGTCTTACCTGGGCTCAGAGTCAGCTTGCCTCAGAGCCACAGTGTCAAAATGGTGCTTCAGCCTTTCTCCAGACTTCTGTCAATGCTGTGTTGTCTGTGTAGGTGTGTGTGTGTGTGTGTGTATAGGTGTGTGTGTGTGTGTGTGTGTGTATCTGTCAGAGGTGGTAGAAGTACATACATTCCTTACTCAAGTAAAAGTGGAAATACTCATCTAAAGTACCATTTCAAATCCTTTACTCAAGTCAAAGTATAAAAGTAAAAGTAGTCGTCTAAAAAAGGCTTTTCCAAATTCCTAAACTGGTTCTCCGTGGAGCGTTATCACAGATCAACATTAATTCTCTGCTCTCTTGTTGCTTCTCTCTTTGTGTTTCTTCTCTCTCTGTCCCTTTCCTTCCTTTTTGGTGTCGCTTTGGTGAACAAGCAGCCAATCACAGTTGGCTCTAGATCAGCTGCTTCCGGGATGGAAGCTGTCTGATGCGGGAAAAAAAAAAAAAAAAAAAAAAAATCAGTTGATGATTTCCCGGGAGTAACAAGTCTGTTCTGAAAATGGCGTGCGTAGAAAGTATGGATTTTTCTTTTGAAATGTAGTGAGTAAAAGTATAAAGTCTTAAGTGAAAGAAAAACTTGGGTAAAGTACGGATAGCCTACTTGAAAAGTACAGTAACAAAGTATTTTTACTTTGTTACTTTTCACCTCTTGTATCTGTGTGTGCTGTCACAGACTACGATTTGATTGTTCTGTAATTGTTTGTGAGTGTGTGGGTGTGTGTGTGTGTGTGTGTGTGTGTCTGTGTGTCTGTGTGTCTGTGGCCCTTGTGTGCTTGATGGTTAATGTTTGCAACTGTTTTATGATGACAGAGAGCTGGTGATTCCTAAATTGCACAGTAAAACTCTTGCAGCTAATGTTAATTATTGCCAGAGGCTGTGAGCGGCAGCAGAACTCTTCCAGAACATTCAAGTGGTGAAGAAGTTGAGAAACAAGTCTTAGTTTGTACAGGTTCACCGCTGTTTGACATAGGGATGACTGTGTGAATGTTTTAAGTGGGAAGAGAGATCGCTTGCCTTTCTTGTTATTAGTGATGTATGGATTACAGACACGACATCATAGGCACATATTTCCCCAGATGGAGGATACAGTATGTGCTCTATTAACGCTTTCTGCAAGTAATACTTTTTATGTATCTGGATATTAGGAGAATATAATATGAAACAATTTGAATCGTGAATACAAAAAGCACGCAAAAAGGCAATTCGGATTTTATCATCACTATATAGCTAATACATAGCTTGATTCAAGGAAAAGTTGATTTCTCACTTAGTTGACTTCTCTTTTTCTAGCCTCTAGCTCACCTGTATGGAAACATGTTTTGTGAAGTTTTATACTGAGTGTGCCTCGCTACATCTGGACAAAAAGGTCACAGCGGCACCTGCATAATACCGCCGCCACCACCTTTAGCCTAAAATATTAATCATAGTTTTCCTATTCTGTTGCTGTAAATCAGCAGCCAGGAAGGCTTTGCGGGGGACAAATCGAGGTTTGGAGTGGAAATAAATAGAAGATGCGACCTTGCGAACCCCACAGATGGAACGTGTACATGCTTTCCCTCTCTCGGGTCACATGATTTATTCACATCAAGAGAGTGTGTTTCTGCATAGGTGTGTTCAAACAAGGACGTGGGTGTGTGGGAGAGGGAGGGGGAGTGAGGGATTCCTTGACCTTGGCAACATATTTATCATCAGCCATCGGTGTGTGTGTTTGTGTGCATGAGTGTGTGTCTGTCTGTATGTGTGTGGATGAGAGAGGGAGAGGATGATGTCATGCCAAGCCTGAGCGCCTGATATCTCGTCCTCTATCCCCATCTCTCTCCATCTCTGCCCCTCTCATTTCCTCCAACCCTATTTCATCTCTCTATCCCTTTCTTCCTCCATGCTCCTTTCCCTACATCTCTTTCTTGCTCTCTCTCTCTCTCTCTCTCTGTCTCTCTCGCTCTCTCTCTTACTTTCCCCCTCTCTCTATCTCTTTCTTTCTCTCTCTTGTCTCTCTCTCTTCCTGCCTCCCTGCAGTAGGCCTTACTGTGCTCCCATAGGAGAGCCTGCAGCTCCCTCTAATGATATAATTATAGCCAATGAGCCAATGTGATGACTCAGGCTGATTAGGGGCATCAAAACAACGCTGGCCCCAAACGCACCTTAGACAGACGGAGACAGAGAGAGATAGAGAGAGATAGGTAACAGATGAGAGAGAAAAAGGAAGGGAAGGAGAGAAAAAAGAGATGAGACATAAACAATAGATTGAAAGAGGAATTAAGAGCGAGAGAGAAACAGAAAGACAAAGGCACTGACAGCGCACTAGCACACTGGGTGAGATCAGTCAGTTCTAACTCTAATTTTAAGGAAACATCCATTTTGCATATTTTTAGACCAAAATATTTTTTTGAATTAAGCTCTCTGAGATTTCAGAAGACATACTGCATGGTTGGTTGTGTTTAATGTATATGTATGCAGGCAGTTTGTGGTGGATTCCTGGTTTGAATGTGGCTGAGAAAATCTTGATGCTACCCCCAGTGGTAGAAGGCTGTGGTTGTACTGGGAAGCTCCCAGGTTGAGTGTGTAGCAGGCAGGGGCGCAGTTTGCCTTTCATGCATATGGGTGCAAGCTATATTCGTGATCTCTGTTTATGCAATCGTGTTATAGGTCTAAAAGGGAAAAAATAATATCATCCTGAAATTACAATTAAAAACAACAAAATAAAACAACAACATGAGAGTTTAGCCAAAATGTGGTGTATGTATTTACCAATTCATCATGTAAGTCATGTAAGTGCCTCAATGTCACAACAAAAAAGTAAATCTGCCATATTGCACCAAACCTACAAATTCAATTTTCCAAATTTCATCGTTGCAAATTTGTCAATGAATGTGTTGATAAAGGTTATATGAGTCAATTAGCGATGGAATGTAGTCAAATATTGTTCATAATATGCATATTTACCTCATGAGTAATTTTTACCAATATTACTACATTCCAAGGGATTCTCTACATTGTTGGTCATGGGTGCCATGAGGCACCAACAGCACCCATTCAAATTACACTTATGGTAGCAGGGCTTTGCTTGCCTTGGTAAAGCAAAGGTTAAAAATGTTATCTTAAGAGGCTATTTAAACCCATTCACAGTAAATTTGTCTCAATCACCACAATGTAAAACCCAAACACCTTGTGTCATCTGCGTGGTTTTCCCCACCTTATCCCAAGGTCTGAGCCTCACTAAATAAAACTTGATCGATCGCCTATTAATGTATCTGAAGGCAACTATGATTTACTTGTTCGTAGCAAACGAGACAGCTTCCATTTTTCTCCACTAATGGTGTCCGTCCGAGCCATAACTCTTCTTGTCTCGATGCATTCAAGCTCCATTACATGTAGCATCCATTTCCAAGGCAGTTTATGTCTATCTGAGCATTACTTGATGTGACTGCGCTGATAAAAAGAACTGAAGGGCTGTTTGGTAAATATGAATAGAAGGTGTTGCTTGAGAATTGTAAATGGATGTTTGGGTATTGTAAATGGTTTTCAAGTTGTTTGCTCAATTTTATCACAATAGTAATTACAGTTACAGGAATGGTAAAAGAAAGCCTCAGAAGGAATCTGCAGGACAGATACAAGAAACACTAGAGAGCCGTTGCACTAAGTGGTTATTTGATGATGTAAAATGGCTGTTTGGGAATTGTAAACAACTACGTTAGAAATTAAAAGTGTGTAAGTACAAATCTCAAACCCATGTTTAATTCTGCGTGATGGTATAATTGCTGCAGAGTATTAACTTCTCTGTTTCTCTGTGAATATTGAATACCTCAGTAGACATATACACATTTACGAACACTCACACAGACCCATAAACGCATACTGAGATACGAAAAACACACCTTTTTCCTCCATACCTGTCTTTCTCTGTCTCTATCACACACACACACACACATACCGACAGATATCTATGTGAGCTACGACTTTATTTCCCATGAGTTTGTTGTTCAAACATTAATGTGACTCCTACTTCTGTTTGTTTCCCTGCAGAGAGCAAGGAGGTGTACAAGAGACAGGTCCTGTCAATCACGTCCATCGCCATGGCAATCAGCCTCCTGGGCACGCTCTGTATGGCCCTCTACTGCCGCAACAAGTGAGTGGATGAATACACACGCACACATTTATATAATTCACACCAAAACCAAAATTTATACAGTAGATAGATGTCTATCTGTAAATTGTACTGATCCGGAGGAAACATACACACATACACACACACACACACACACACACACACACACACACACACACACACACACGCACACACACACACAGCAGGGAACTGAGTGAAATTGGGTGAAATAACTCTTAGATGGATTCTACTTTCCCATCCATGCGCAGATGTGACATGTAGGATTTTCTCATTAATACATTGACAGGTAAATTAGTTTCAGTAACATGTAATAATAATAATGACATTGCAATGATCTGCTTCTTGCTTTCATTTGAATAGAAAGTTGCTCCAATGAAATTCCTTTGACAATAATATTCATAGAAAACAGAAAAAAAAGATGGAAAATCTGGCATAGATTAAAAAAAAAAAAAAGAAACATTATTTGGTAATCCGTCCTGTTTGGTGTAGACAAACTAAATCTGTCAAAGGAGACTTTTTTTTTTTATTCAGGAGAGACTTTAGCATAGACTGATGGAAAAACTTGAGGCATCAAATATTTTGTATGAAATCCCAGGCCAGGTTTCTGCTTGTGCTCTGACTTGTCAAATGCCATACATTAGCTGCAACAATTTGTAAATCTCATTATGTTCACACAGACGTTCATAGCTTAACATAACCCAAAAGGTCAGCTCATCCCGCTCCTGCATGCACTCTTTCTCTCTCTCTTTTTCCCTTGCTCTTAACCTCTCCCCTCTATCGCCTTCTCCCTGTCTTCCTCTCTGTCCCTCTCCATCTGCATATTTATATGTTCTATATGCACATTAATTGGCTTATGAGTGGACTACATCCATTTTGTGCCTGCGGGAACTTTGTATAGCTCGCCTAGAAAGACTGTATATTCTTAGCAGGATGGGTCAAAAATCCAGCGTGTAATGGCAGTCTGTCATTCGGGGTATATGGACCGTAGAGCATGCAGTGATAGATGGCACTGTAATTCCATAGGCTTCCTCTGTAATATAATGATGTGAGTGAGTGAGCAGCCCGACAACAAGATAATCAGATCAAGGCATGATGGACAGGCACTTTGAATGAATCCATAATTGAGTCAGGGAACTAGCTTGTTCAATGGAGATGCTGCATACAGATCAGATCGAGGGGAATGTGCTTGTAAATCTGATGGATGTGGACAAAGTTAAAGCAGACGGCAAATTCCCCACACTGCCAGAAGCTGGATGTAAATATAGCTAAAATAAACACAAAAAACAAAGAAAGATAAAGGGGGTACAACAAACTTTTCAGCTTTCATCACTGCTCTATGGAGAGCAACATACATTACTCCTTAGCAGAGTTGCAGTATCATGTTAAAGTAATATCACTTTATCCAATAACGAGGAGTGTAACCAATTACTCAATTTCAATTTCAGTAGCTATATTAGTTACCGGTCAAAAAAAAACTTTTATCATCCCTTCTAAATATTACATTGAAGTTATCCAAACACTATGATTATCCCTGTCATCAAATTAATTTTCCTCATAATGCAGGCACACTCTGAGAAAGCCCAGCCTCGAGGAGCTAGCCTGTGGGTGGATGCATTCTCACTACTTTGATTTCATGGAGCAAAAGGATGACTGAACATCATCACTCTTTGGTTTCATTGATCATTCACATCAAAACACACAGGCAAGATAATTGAGTTATCCTGATTTTTGAGGGGGTGCAATTTTACGGGTGTAACAGAAAAGTAATATAACGAGTAGTGTAATTACCTTTTCTGAGTAATGAGCCCAACTACTACTACTCGTTATATTACTTTTTTTAGAAGCTTCATCTAAGGTTAGACGAAGCTTCCCGGCCAGATGAGAAAATTGGCAGCAGGTGTCACATAGACCTGTCATGCTCATGTATGTAGCCACAGTTCTGGTTCACACCTAAAAGACTGGAAAAGCTCCAACAGATGAGCTGGTTACAAAAGGTTCCTGTGGGTTATTGACGTCATTCAAACCAATCAAACTTTGCTTGGGCAGACTTGTGCATTGCTGCTGACTTGTTTAATATCATAGGAACAACCAAGGAAGTTGGAAGAGTCAACTAGCTAACAAAGGAAAACTTTTCACAGGGCACAAACAGTGGGTGATGCAAGATGACAAATCAAATCAATGGTAAAAACTGTATTTGCAGCAAAACATACTGTATGCTTCCATCAAAAAGAACAAGCATAACATTATGCAAGATAAAGCATCAAATTAACTGCCAGATTTCATCAAGTCTTTAGAAAAGATAATGAGACCCTTCACATTAATGGCTTTCCAAAAGCAGAATATACCAAAAATATAATTGAAGTTCCATGGTAGAGTTTTCAAGCTGAGAAAATGTAAAGGCTTCACTGACTGTATCTGGTGTAATGAGCATACTTCTGGCAAAACAGAATTAAATCATGATTCAAAGTTTTCATCCATTTTTACCGAGGTCGGTGTAATTTGGCAGGTTGGGTAACTAGTGTTGTAACAATTGGGAACTTTCTCTACCAAGACAGAAAAACAAACCAGAAGTGCCTCTTCCGGGGGCGTGTGAGAGAACTTTTCTTAAAATTCAGAGCCAATCGAATTGCAACCTTTTGCTCCACAATGTCCAATTATCCCACTTTTTCTAACATGATTTTCTCTTGACTTCGTGGCGTGAGCTGGAGCTGTGGCTATGCAAGATTAGGGTCAACCTAACTAATTCACCACAGGGGAAGACCAGTCAATGCCTTCAGCCCCCCTCCTTCCAATTAATACTCCAAAGTCCAACGTTTGCATATCAAAAAGTGTATGAAAACACATCTTTTGAGAAACATCGAACCAGGAGGATCAAAACAGCCACAGTCTATAGTCCTGACCTTAACCCTCTTAACTGAAATGAATCGGGAGCGTGTCTATGTTCCCTCAGCCCTATGTTCCCTCAGATCAGTACCTCCGCCAATGAGGTAATGTTTTCGCCCCTTTCGCCCCCTAACCCTAACCCTAACTCTAACCCTAACCCTATCCTTCCGATGCTGAGGGAACATAGGGCTGAGGGAACATAGGGCCTAATTTGGATGGGGGAAAAAATTCATGAGGGAACATAGGGCTGAGGGAACATAGGGATGACCCCAATGAATCAATGAAGTCAAGGTATATAAAAAATAAGTAAACTGTGCCATGTGTGATTCAGGTTTCACAGAGAAAGTAGACAAATCGATGTTAGTTCTGGTCAGTTTTAAGTCATTTGTTTTACTGCGTAGGGAGCAAACGGAGAGGCACAGACGCTGCGTGGAAACCTCCGTTGGTGAATCACCCAGCTCACTTCCCTCTTCCCCTCTGTCTCCAAGGCCACTGGACTGACACAAGGGAATTCACCTTGGCTGTCGAGTCGTTTTTTGAAAAGTCTGTGGGAGAGAGAAATCTGGGATACAAATCCAGTACATATAGAGTCCCTGATATTCAGAAACACATCCCAACTTATTGGAAAATGCATAGTCGTGGGATGCATGAATATGTAAATGCATATTAACAAGAATAAAGACTCAATAAAGACAGAATTTAATGCTACATTTTGTAATCTATCCTTTGTGCTGACTTTTCCATTGTGAAATGAAGTTGGCTTCAGTTATATTACCTGATTGGAAAATCATGGAGTCATCAAGAATCTGAATAGTTAAGAGGACTTGGTATCGATTAAATCCTACAGTATCAATCTCAAATGGTAACAGTGTGTTTAATAATGTGTTTTCTGAACTGGATTTAAGATAAAACAACTTGGACCGCCAGGAGTTCCTCTTAATCTAACGGTAGTGTTTGGATCCAGGGTTTGGGTTCTACCTCATTACTCTCCCCCTGCCCATAAATAGTACAATGCAACTATGGGAAACACTGTTGATTTGGGACATCTGTGTTATTCCTTCCATTGAACCGAATGTATACCAATTGTCACAATATTCCATTCACTTTATACTAAGCAATTAGTCCTAAGGCTCCAGCTTGAAATTAATATGAATGAGCAAAATTATAGATTAACTGCAAGGGTCCATCTTGCTAATATTAGAATCAGAGATGATTGCAAAGCATATATGACAGCAGGTCACTGGAGAAGCAATACTGTAGAGGCAAAATTCATCTAAAAGGCTATTATTTTATTTGAGAAACATATAGTCAAGAACGTTCCCACTCCCCCCCCACTTATAGTGCCTTAGAGAGGTCTTTTTCTCAAGACTGCATTTTAACTTGATGATAGATAAGAGGGTAGTGAAATCGAGCGCTGGGTTAGATTAAGTTGTAAGCCACTTTGCCTTGTATGCAGTTGATGTGTGCTCTTTAATAAATCTTAAAACTGCAGAGAAAATTGGGGTGGTTTTGGGATGCGAGAAAAACAGCTGATGTGTGAAAATAGGTATGTCAGAGTTTCAATGCTAAAGAAGAATGGATTGTGACTGGCAGCTTGTAGGCTTTTGATATACTTGGGCCAGTAACCGTTGTGTACAGTTTTGAGTACTCAAAGCCAGTGTTAAGCCTCTCTGGTTGAAACCGAAAGTGTGATAAATAGTGAAATCAGCTGGTGTAGTGTTTGGTTGAGATGAAAACCTGCAGACTACTGAACTGGACACCGCTGGCTTAGAGGAAACTTTGGTGAAAGCTCTCCTGCCAAAACTACATTTAAACTCCACTTGTGCATCGTCCAATGTAATTCTCTCTCTCTCTCTCTCTCTCTCTCTCTCTCTCTCTCTCTCTCTCTCTCTCTCTCTCTCTCTGTGTGTAGGAGGCGCAGAGAGAAGCTCCAGGCCCACTTGAAGGAGAGTCGCAGTCTGAAAAACTACAGCGCTAATTCCCTTAATGCCCTGGACGCCAAGGCAAGGACCCCCAACACCAACCTGCAAATGCATAAGGTGACCACTTGCTGTTGTTTGTTTCTTTTAAAGGGATTCGTGAAGGATGCCCACATATCCACATGCATTTGTGAAGGCATCAATATTCATGTGGGTATTTCATGGTGCTCCTGTTTCTTCTCAGAGTGGCTGTATGATTGTGATGTTTCGAGGAGGCAGCAGACCTTGGATGACTTTAGTTTGAACCGGTTTTAATAAAATATCAGCAAGACTCAGAAAAGGGGAGTTCACATCCCTTTCTCAAAAAGTCTATTCCATACTTTTAAATTGTCATGGCTTACTGCTTTTTCACTGCCACTTAGAACCAGCATTAGCAGCAGCAGTACCAATAACACAACCGGTATTATCATGATTTTCAACATAATTAGAATACTGCAAATATTCACTAAAACCATTTTGGCTTAGATTGTTGCTAAAATGTCAGTTCAAGTCAATTAAAATCCAAAACACGATGTCTGGCAGCAGTGTGCCTGAAGAGATTATCACAAATCAGACGCATATTCATATGGCATCCAACCTGCCTTCTTATTGCCTTCATCACTCGCCACAGTTTTTTAGCTGCATCTTTAACGTGGCGTTTCGAAATCCTCGTACGTATTCCCACATCCGCCTGGCCACTTGCGTTTGGCGCTCAGGTCTTTGAGCCAGCGGTTGTTCAGCGGTTTGGGAGCGTGGGTGGTGGCTGGTAACGCCATTCATCATCTTCTCAGCAGTCTTCGTCGACACATCTATCCCAGCTGTGTCGCTCGGAGTAGCTGGCATGGTAAACATCACCTTAATTTGGATGTCAGTCAAACCCAGAGCGTCCGCTTCCTCGGGAGTGTGTGTGTGTGTCGTTATGCATAGATTAGCTTTAACCATCTTTACACATCTCTCACTCTCATGGGCGGTATAGGTCTCAAGGTTTTCCGATGCAGTACAAATGAAAGCTACACTGGTTTGACACAAAGCCTTATTGAACGAATTGTATTTGTATTACTCCAAGGACGGTTACACCGTCATTTAAATTTACAATGAAGCAATTGTTTCTACACATGCACTGTAGACATGAGGGGCTCCCTATCCGTCATAAACTAAAATATACAAAAGATAAACAATGTGTGGTAAAAGTCATGAAATTCATACATCTGGGACTCAATTTGCATGAAATAGAGACAATTACTAGCATTCACCCTTGCATGAAAGGAGGATTTAAGTATACAGTACACATCTGTATCTGAGAAATTGTGATACGATGGATAAAATGTCAAATGTGGTTTTCACGCTTACTGGAAAACCCTAAGACTGTGCTCACAAAAATCTGAAAATCCAAAACGGAGAAATGCAATAAACTTTATTTACAAACAAGACTAGGTGTGCTTAGTGGTGATGTTTACAGTTATCTTTATAATTCTATAAAATGTTTTTGTTATCTTATTTAAAGCCTTTCTTATTTTGTTTACATTTTATTGGCCTAAATTGTACTAATCAGCAACTAATTCATTCATTGCTATGAATTTCTGATTAAAAAATGTGATAACGATTTAGATTACAGCCCGCTAATTACAGAAGAAATTGGGAGTAACAATTTAATAATTCCGTAATTTTGTAATTATGAGAGACTTATAAGGTAGTTATGGTGTAACTATTTTCGTTATTACCGCATACTTAAATAATTACAGAGTACAGTAACATAATTACAGGGGGACAAAACAATGTTATTGGTGCTTGTTCCCTGTAGTTACAAGGTGTGTGGGCTGAAAATTGAGACATCATAGGTTAAAAGCATGTCTATTTGTATTGTATTATTTTCATCATAGAGATTGTGGTGACCTGAAACAAATTTTAGAAATCTGACAATAAAGTAATATTGAATTTCTTGTATGTGATTAGAGAAAGGGAAAGGGAATGTAGAATATATAAATAGTCAAATTACTGGAATAGAATAGAATAGAATAGAATAGAATAGAAACACACCACAACACAACAGAACACAATTCAAAACGATTCCTTGTGGCTCTTATTTGTCTAATTGCTCTATTAGCATTAGACTCATGAATTACTGATTATTGTTTACAGACTCTACAGAATCTATTGTTTAGAAAAACAAGCTTGGCTGATCTTTAGTCTATAAATGTTGCTTTTAAATCTTGTTTTATTTATTTCATTCCAGAAGAGCCTTTTGGGAACTTATGCAAATGCATTCTATTTGTTTATTTTGTGCCTACGCCCACAGATTCACATTGATTTCTGTCTGCAGGCAATCAATTACCAAAATTTCAGAACACAGAGCAACAAGCGCAGGGTCAATGGAGTTTCATCAGCACACATAAATAACACAGACACACCGCATCAGTGCCAGCTGATAGCAAGCATATAGTTGTTGCACAAAAAAACAATAATATGAGGCATGCCTACCTCACAGTGACTTTCTGCTTTGTTTTTTTACATTTCTATTTAATTTCTGGACATCACTTCCATTAAATCTCAAAGACTGGTCTCAAAAGACTCAAAACTACTAAAGCTAAAAGCTGATCTTTACTTTTTCACCCGCATTTCCTCAGAATTTTGGGAATCTGTTCTTCTCATTCGCTTTCACTTTGGGAAGCGATGCTGCACACCTTGCACTGGCCCATATCCTTGTATAGATAAACACCTCACAAAGTGGTGCGACTCACCAAGAGGGCAGCAAAACGATCCTGCAGTGGCCAGTTATGGAGAATGAGCACTTCTGATTATCACCGCAGGGCCCTTTGGAGGAATTATTTGATTAAGCGGTGAACTAGGCAGCGACTTTGAGTGAGCTGCTCTCTCTACATCAGTCAGGTTTTACCACCCCATCAGGAATTCAACAGGTGCTCCAGAAAGCCTGTCTGCCATTCCCCGATCATATAATTACAACTACACTGTTTCTATTATGGACAAGGCCATCCCGTGCCTATCTGCTCCATGCTACTCTTAAGCTTAGATCTCAGTCTGTAGTGTGTGTGTGTGTGTGTGTGTGTGTGTGTGTGCGTGTGTGTGTGCATGTAGTGTGCGTTTATAATGCTGTGAAGCTGTATTACTGATGCCAGCATCTCTGCGCAAATCATAAAAATCACCTCCTGGTTCCCTCCGGATGGTCTGTCAGAGAAAAAAACCTCAGTGCCAGCGGCGGACTAAAATGTATGCTAGTCCCTATCTCGGAGATTAAAACATCCATTACAGCACACACACACACACTCACACACTCACACAGTTACACCTACACACACACACCTGCGCACATCCATTAATATATGCCGTTATACGCTCCCTCAGTGCCACAAATGTCCACACTAGGCGTCAAGTCACTGTCAAAGAGACAATTACTTTTGCCTGTTGTATAACCACACATTTATGGAGATAAAGACCAGAGTTTCTTCCCCTGAAGCTGTGCAAGAAAACATGAAATTCATATTGATGGCCTCTATAAACAGTCAACTGTGTGACGCGTGCTCACGGATTCCAGTTTTATCCCAGAGCAATTTTTAAAGGCCTAATTCTGAGTCCAAACAGAAACAAAATGGACACTCCTCTGCAGATATTCAGTATTAGCGGATTTGGAGATACATTCCCTCCTCAAGCAGTGTGTAACAGCTGAACAAGTTAAACATAAGATGTAACTTGCGCTGTTAAGTCAATGAACCCGGACATTGAAGGGGCAATTATACACCCATCCATTTCCTCTTAATCATGAATTAATTAGCAGTGCAACCGAGTGTTAACTGATCCTTCTCTGTTTGAATTATTGTAGCCCACTTTGTTAGGTCACTAGCGTATTGTTCCCTTGTTAAACTTCATATTTTCACTTTTATCACAGTCAGAATAATGAACTAGTGCTCGCTGGAAGCCTTTGCGTTAATTAGCAGCTCATTTTTAACATGGATGTGGTGTCAGAACATCAGTGAGTGGAGATGAGGGAGATTTTAGTAATCAAAGCACAGATGGTGATTGGAGGATAAATTGGAAGACACAACGGTTTGATTGAGATCTGAGAGATGGGGTGGCGGTGGATTCTGCTGTTCACTTGCTCAAATATACTGGATGTGCAGCAGTTTAGTATGTGTGAATCTTTCCTTCTGTTGAAATTTTACTCAATGTACAGTTGATTTAAAGCCATGTTTTCCAAGCCATGTTTTTGTCACGGTCTTGGTAGTTCTATTTATTTTAAAAACGTCTTTCACACTCAAAATAGGATAAAATAGGTTCAATTCGATACTCATTTAAATAACAAATGTAAATAACAATTAATGAAATAATATAACTCTCACATAGTATTTAAGACAAACTATGGAAGCCCATTCCCGCCACTCAATACAATTAAAAAACTAATTCCGAGAAATAAAGTCAGAATTCTGAGAAATAAAGTCAGAATTCTGAGAAATAAAGTCAGAATTCTGAGATATAAAGTCAGAATTGAGTCGTTTTTTATTTTATTGAGTGGTGGGAGTGGGCTTCCATAACAAACAGTACCATGTAGTTTAACAGTTTAACAGTTATGATACACATATAATTATGATGGCCAGGTTTTAATATCACTCTGTATTTTCCCTGAGAAATCAATGAAGCCACACTCTGGGTTTGCCTGAGTAAAATTTAAATTGGGCTTTTTGCCAGCAGAACACAAGCTGCTTCCAACATGAGAAACACCCAGGATGAGAACACATATTATTCTTACAGAAAGCGCTCGTCTCTAATCATCTATATTTCTGCTTCAATGGAGATGTCAATCCAAAATATGAAGTTTAACCTTTGAATGAAAATGTGTCATGGTTTTATATAAGGACAAATTAGCCTGCAAACTTCTGAATGATGACACAACCAAGACGGCGTGTGTGAGGCTAATGAGGCTGGTGTCCTGCAGAGGGTCCTCATGAGGGACTGCGTCAGCGACCGCTCTGTTCGTCAGACACCAAAGAAAAAAGAAAAAAGCATAAAAGTAGTTTCTAGCACAAAACAGCACAAAAATAGATCTCCCTTACCTCAGGTTGCAATCAATGCTATGTCTCATCCTGACAAATTCAAACTGGGACCTCTCTCTTTAAATCTTTAAGGCTTTCAAAGTTTAAAGTATAGAATGCTTTTGCTGTCATGTGTTCTTTTGAAAAGACCACAGCAAATCTTAGCTACTGAGAAAGTCTGCTCTGTCAACCGTATTGTGAAGCACAGAATCAAAGAGGGGCTTTGTTCCATCGCATATTTAAGTACAAAGAAATGAGGACCGAGATGAAGACATCTAAAAGGGAAAACCTGGGACCTATAGGTAGCACCATGCCTGTGCTGATTTAGACATCATGCCATGAAGGCTACGATAAAGAACGAGGGAAGGAGAGAGGACAAAGGAAGGATCAATATGGATGAGAAAGAGACTCAAAAGGGATAGGAAGCCATAAAGAGATGAAAAAAGAGACATGTGATAGAGCTGGCTAGAAGACACCAAGGTCACTTCCTCACTTCCTTTTAATTCTAGAGATAAATGCTGCAAGAATTTACTTTCCCTCAGGTGAACAGCGGATACTGTGGAACGTGTCTTTATCTGCAGGCTCATTGAACAATTCTTTAACAAATAAAAAAAAAAAAGAGAGTTATTTATTAATTTAGTCAGCTGGAAACTTGAGAGGGAGACAGAGTAGGGAGGCATGAGAGGAAACGAGGCCAGTGGGGACACAATGTGGTTCAAGAGGCGGGGATCTAAACCACCTGAACATCCATGGAACAATTCTTCAGGCTTCAGACCCACAACTTCCTGCTTCCTGCCACTATGAAGGACAGAGCTGGTCACTAATAATGACCATTTAGTGTGATGAACTCAGGAAGTCTATACATGGGTATACAATGTTTTGTGATACTCTATTCTCTGTCTCTGTATATGTTGTCTACATTCTCCATTTTAACCCAACATTTCTTGATATCAGTTCAGTTCAGTTCAGTTTAGTTTTATTCACAAATCAGTTAAAATACAAGTACAATCATGTGAGACGTAATGGAGATATGTGAAATGGGACACCCTGATAAGCTATCTGAAGCTTGAGAATAGGGGCCCAGACACTAAGCAGATAGTATTTAAAATATTTGTTTACTAACACGTTTAGATTTGAAAAAGTGCATGTATTATACAATAACATTTACAACCTACAAAACACCTAAGACTAACCTAAGACCCTAAAATGTACTACTAAATGGTCCTAAAACATTTATTCCATCAGTCTAAACATTGATTAAATAGGTAAGATACAATAAATAGAGACATAATCATAGGCCTATCACAGGCCCACAATACAAAACTGTGCATTGTGTGCACAGTTTTAGTAATCAAGGATTCCTCTGTGATAGATCCAACTTTTGAAAAGCCTGAGTGACAGATAATATATAGGACAGAGAGCAGGGATGATATGTAACGAAGGTTGTGAGCCAGACTCAAACGATGTGCATGCATGCTTTGCGCCAAAGGTTGCTACCACAAACCCCCACATTTAAAACATTTAAATAATTTATGCCTCAATAATAATCTCATCAGATTAGCCAAAAACTGAATAGGGCTGCTTCAGTGGTTATCAATTTATTATTTCAGTGCTTTGGGTGAAATAATGAATTGGCAAGAGGCCAAATTCCTTCTACAGAGGGTTTTCAGGTGACAAAATGCATCTTCTGGCCGCCATATTGGAGGTCGTGAGCTCTCGGTCAATGAGCTGATTACATTTGTAAATGTAAAACTTTATCATCTCCACAGTATTCAGTAGACTTGGGTAATTTCTGTGCCGTTTTTTGACTGAGATCTGATCATTTCAGCACTGAGAAATTTGATCAAATTTGTGTATAGATTATGTCAGTTGCTCAGCTGCCACCTATATTTAGCCGTTCTTTGCGCACATGGACCTCCATGATGGCTCCCCTCCCTGTGGTTGCCAGAAAGTTTGTGACGCAACTGCGAAGCCTCCACGCTCTCCATGTTATCAAGCCATCAGCAGCCTCCCGCCGCACAACACACTGTAACATTTACCTCAATCCTCAACGCAGCAAAATGGTGTTGAGGGAGGTGGAATAGACAGAAATAGACGCAATTTAAATCCATTTAATGCAATCAGTTCCCACAAGTCAACGTAATAGGCGCTCCCCACACTGAGGCTATTAGGAAAATGTGTGAGACCAAGTGAGGCTGGTATCTCCAATCCCTGGCTAAGAAAGAAGAAAAATGTTCATGCTCAGTGGGAAGATACATTTTACATTACATGATGTGCTATTTATTGAAAGTATATTTCACAGTCAATGTAGCAATATTGGAATCAATTTGCAATTTGTTATCTGAAGCATTCCTAACATGGTAACTGCAGCAAAAGTGAAATGTCTTTGTTGTTTTTGCTGTTCTTGTGTGTTCTTGCAGTACTGTAAGCGGTCGTCTCAGTCACGCGACGGCACAGTTTGTGAATCCAGCTTTGCACACTGCAACATTACCAACACGCCCTCCAACTGCTCCAGAGGCACAGCGAAACATCACAGGTATGACATTGGCACGCGCACACACATACACACACACACACACACACAATCCAGTATCCACATCCATTCACTGTATGAGACAGTAATAATGCTGATTACTACAACAATATGCAACTTCAGTGTCCCTTCCCATAATCAGCTGGGACGCAGTGAAGAGAGAAATTGAATTATCCACATTATAGTGCAGCCAAAGCTAATTGTTGATTTATGGAAGAATGATAGTAATTATAATTAGAGCTATAAACATGTTAATAAGCATATCTGTAACAGTCATGAACACAGAGGAGATGGGACAGAGATAAAATTATACCCAGTTGTGCATGGATTTATGAGCCAGTGCAGACGTGTAAATCCCAATAAGCTGTTTCCCCACATCGGTTAGTGGTGTGTTGAGCTGGCTGGGCCTTGGCATGTCGTGGCTTCTAATCAGCAGCAATACACTGCAACACACACACACAAGTGGCTGGTTGTGAGAGTTATTATTCACAACTTAACTTTGCCAAGATGGGATTTTCTATTTCAGTACACACACATTCACAGAACTGAGCCAAACAGAAGGTTTGTACAGTAGTACAACTCAACTCAAGCATGTGTCTTTGCTTACACATCTACTGGCATTCTGTTATAGCTGGGATAAGCTCTTGGGAATTTCATTTACTGTAAGTGTGGTCATTTTGTGTCAGTGGCACACTACCAGTCATTCATTTTTACCATGTTTCACATTTCAGAATAATAGCAAAGGCATCAAAACTATGAAATAACACAAATGGAATTGTGCAGTGACCAAAAATTTGTTAAACAAATCAATCACAATCATTTCTTATATTTTAGATTCTTAAGGCAAAGACTTTGGAAAGAAATTCATACATAGGCATCAATTTCACTATTTATATTTGTCTAAGAAACAAATTTCAAGCATTTAAGCCATAAGCCTTTAGATCAAAATGGCTTTAAGAGAATGAAAAACATATAGTACATTCAATCAGGTGTGTCCAAACTTTTGACTGGTAGCGTATATTGACCTCTGACCCAGGTTTGTGTGTGTGTGTGTGTGTATGTGTGCGCGTGCGTGTAAGACAGAAAAAGATATGGAGAGAGGGAGAGAGAGAAAGAGAGGGGGAGAGATTTGGGCTTTAATTTGAACGCAATACCATTACTTTTATATTCATGGGAAAGTGAGCACATATTTTTTTGGCAGCGATCGTTTTCATAGTCATTCAGTTACACACACTCACCTGGGAACTTCCCAGTACAACCACAGTTTTCTACTGCTGACTACTAAGCAACTCCACTGCAGCAGCTGGGGGTTAAGCACCTTGTTCAAAGGGATCTCGACAATAGATGAGAGAAGATTTTCACAGCCGGTCCACAGATACGAACTCACGACTTTCCAGTCACATCTCTAACCTTTTGGCTAAACTCCTGCAAGACTTTTCTTTCTTCTTCTCTCCCCCGCTCTTTCTGAGGCTTGAGCTGATTGCAAGATTATTGAGCTGGCAGTCATTTGCCCATTCCACAAGTGACATCCTCAGTGGGTGATCAGGGTTTATTTGTTTGCTGTTGCATCAGCTCAGGCAGGGATTTGGAAACTATTGTCAGCAAAGCAAAGTGTATAGTGGGATATCATGGTCCAAAATAACCAGAGAGAAACTGGTTGAGGCTAATTCCATGTTGAGGAAACAAGCCTTTGTACAGCACTCCGCCAACGCTGCCAACTGTAAGCAGGGCTTACAGTTAAAATGGCGAGAGAGAATTCCCATTTTTAAAGGCAATTTCCTGAAAACAGAGTTGAATATGAATGAAGGCTTGGGGCCAGAACGGTGTAAGTGGTATTTTGGGCAAAAATCTCTTGATGAAACCTATTTAGTACCAAAAGCATATTGAAATCATGACTAAAAAATTGAATTAAAAACCAAAATATGATAGATTGAAGCGGCACTTCAATGACAAGGACATTTTTGCACTTCAGTAAAGTAAGTGAAAACCTGCTTATACCTTTTCTGGCTCCATAATCTCTTTAAAGAGATTGTGTTCAAATGAAAGAGCAGATAAGGCCACTGTCAGCACCACATCTTTCAATTACTATGATGCCGCCGCCTTAATGTAGGAATTAAAGCCATATAGCAGCCATTTTGACTATTGAAAAATGTGGTCAAAATACATAAACCTACTGTAACTAACCAGAGGTGTTTCCAGTGAAGGACACACTTACTTTGTTCCCCTTAACTTCCTCTTTTTGCAGTTCAGAAATGATTGTTTTAACTGCTTATACTACTAAAATTACAAAATTAATTCTGAACTCCTGACTCCTTTTTTTTCCCAGAAGTGGTTCCTTGTCCCACAGCCCGGACCAGAGAACCCGGGCGGCCCATTGGTCGGCTCCTCGCAGGACCCCGCCCATACCCAGAGGAAGGCTGAATCCAATCGGAGGCTCCAAATATTCAGGCCCCGCCTACCAACACCTCCAGGAAGTAGAGTCATCTGAGAAGGAGGCTGAAGCACAGAGGGGGTGAGGACATCACATTTATAAGGCCCATACAAAACAAATAATTTGCCTCTTGACAGAAAGTCAAACCTTTGTCTTGGTTTTTCTTTTCATTTTTCTTTCTCCGGATGACTGACAGATTCCTCTGTTCAGACGCTGGCAGCAGCTGACAGCTAATCACAAAAGTTTTAATGTGTTTTTGCTATGAAATGTAATGTTGGAATTTGTTATCCACTTCAACTTCATCATTGACAAAAAGTCATTGCAAGATTCAGAGAGATATATATAGCATTCCCTTTTGATATCTTTTTTTTTTTCAAAACCAATTCCCGTGTCCAGGAATGTGTCACTGCATTACATCTCTACATCCATTTTATTTTAGTTGGTTGTTATTTTAGTTTTAATGAAACAAATCAGCCCGGAAGCTTCAGCTATAGAAAATTCAGTCACATTTGATCCTTGAAATGTAAGCTGAAATCCACATGTAAGTACTAATCTTTTATCAATGCAATATTCAACAAACCTTCACAGATGAGCTTTAATTCAGGACATGTACAATGCAGGAAACTGGAACTTATTCACAAGCTCTTAAAATACCGAAGCGAATAGACAGGACTTGTTACTTGAAGTCTATTACAAATCAGGGGAGCATGCAATTATGAAAAATGCTTTTAAGATAAAAGTTTAGATGAAATCCAAGGCCATGAGGCTCTTGAGTGGGAACATGGGCTTAGAGCTGCTTACCTCCTCCCTCTCTCTCTCTCTCTCTCTCTCTCTCTCTCTCTCTCTCTCTCTCTCTCTCTCTGACTCCTTTCTTCTCCCTTGCTCTGCACCTCTATATATCGAGTCATTTCAATGAAAGCCACTAACTGAAAAACGCAGCCCTGCCACGGACAAAGCTTTGGATTTCATTTCAAGAGTGGAAATTTCAAAGCCAATTCTGTTGGGGTTTTTTTTTCTTCAGGAAAAAAGGACTTACTGCACTTTTTTTTTGTTTTGAACCTCCCCCACTACCCGTCTCTCTTTGTTTTCCAATCTGCTGAGCAAAGATAAAAACAAGGTCACGTTATGTTGTGATCTGCAGTGCAATGGCATCAGTTCAAAGGAAACGCTTCGCCTGGTGCTTGCGCTTTTACAGGATACAGGCTGCGCGTCTCGCTCTCCCCCTCTGTCTCTCAACGTCTTGTTATCCCTCTGCTAAATTCTGATTCTCAGCTTTTTAATGGCTAAGTGGGGGCTTAGCGGGCAGATCAACAATCAAAGCCAAGCATGGTTCACGGTTTCTTAACAGTTTCAAATCTAACACACTAGGGTAACACGACATTTACTGGACTCCTCAGTGGGTTTTTTGGGAGCTCAGCCCCAGTCGTGGAGTGCTGACAAAACTGCACGGCACAGCAGCTGAGGAGATGCGTCTGATTAGCAGAAAATATATTCAACACAGAGAGGATCTGTGCTTTGACCCATTTTTTGGGGGGGGGGTCAGTACTTTGCTCACCTGTACCGGCAAGCCTCACTTCAAACGTAAAGGTCTCAGTGGTCTGCGCTCAGGATAAAGCTCCACATGACCTATATACATACTAATAGAAGAGGGAAGAGGAGAGACACACGGTTGGACAAACACTCTGCACACACGCATAAATCACATATACAGAAGAAAAGAGTATATTTAGATATGCAGACAAACAGGGACAGGCAGACAGGTAGGCAGTCAAGCTCACTCACCCACCCACTCACTCATTCACTCACTCACTCACTCACTCACTCACTCACTCACTCACTCAGTTACTCACTCACTCACTCACTCACTCACTCACTCACTCACTCACTCACTCAGTTACTCACTCACTCACTCACTCACTCACTCACTCACTCACCCACCCACCCACCCACTCACTCACTCACTCACCCACTCACTCACTCACTCACTCACTCAGTTACTCACTCACTCATTCATTCACTCAGTTACTCACTCACTCACTCACTCACTCACTCACTCACTCACTCACCCACCCACTCACTCAGTCACTCACTCACTCACTCACTCACCCACTCACTCACTCACTCACTCACTCACTCAGTTACTCACTCACTCATTCATTCACTCAGTTACTCACTCACTCATTCAGTCACTCACTCACTCACACTCATTCAGTCACTCAGTTACTCACTCAGTTACTCACTCACTCACTCACTCACTCAGTTACTCACTCACTCATTCATTCACTCAGTTACTCACTCATTCAGTTACTCACTCATTCAGTCACTCACTCACTCACTCACTCAGTTACTCACTCACTCAATTACTCACTCAGTTACTTACACTCAATCAGTTACTCACTCGCTCACTCACTCATTCACTCACTCACTAATTCACTCACTCACTCACTCACGCACCCACTCACACACTCACTCACTCACTCACTCATTCACTCAGTTACTCACTCACTCATTCAGTCACTCACTCGCTCACTCACTCATTCACTCACTCACTAATTCACTCGCTCACTCACGCACCCACTCACTCACTCACTCACTCACTCACTCACTCACTCGCTTGCTCGCTCACTCACTCACTCACCCACTCACACACTCACTCACTCACTCACTCACTTTCATTCATCCACTCACCCACACACACAGAGTCACTCACTCATTTATTTGCATTTATTTGTACTGTCTCTTATAGTTTTATAGTTTTATATATATATAAATGCAGTCCATTTACCATCCATTTATATTTATGTACTTTACCTTTATTTTACTTTATTACCTCTTTTTTTTTATTACCTTCCTGTACCTGACATTCCTTGGCATTGTTCCGCCAATTGAGGCACCTGAATTTCCCCTGGGGATCAATAAAGTGCAATCTAATCTTCTTCTATCTTATCTCAAAGCATTGTTTTTAGAAAAAAGAAGAACATCATAGGGCAACATTGATACAACTGTATACAATACTATTATCATTGTAGTATTTTGGTATACATACAGAGAACATTATACATGCAGTAGCTTTCAAGCATGAAATGATGTAAACAATAGTGAAAGCACTCAACACTGCAGAGGAAAACACAGTATAGCATGCTACATTGTAATATATTTCTGTAACATTTAGCAGCAAGCTAAATGTGTATGTGCAGATTTATCCTCCTCTCCAAGTACATAGGGTAGTTTTTGTTCCAGAGAGGCAGAGAAATCTGGTATCGAATTTTCGATTTTTTTGGAAATAAAGTTTTCTTATGTTACCATATTTAGAAAATTCGAATAAGAAATGCATCACTCTCTCTCACTCACTCACTCTCTAATGCACCGCATCACATAGCAACAGATGGACAGACAGCGAGTCTACAGAACCCCTTTTCCATAGTATGGCAGCCCGGGTTGCCATGGAGACATTTGACCGCAACGGCAGAGAGAGACAGAGGGACAGACAGAAATAGAGAGACACGCAGCTTGAATCCATTTTAACAGAAGTAAGGGAAAAAACGGAGGTAGAGGAGCGGAGGACATGATAGAGGAGTGTGCAGATAGCATATGACAGCTAAAAAATGCGGTAAAGAAAGGTTGCTCATTCTATTTCGTGCCTGTTAGTGAAGCCTAGTGTTATCTCACCAAAATGGCTGACAGGGAGACAGAACGTCCTGTGTTGTTACCACTATTTTAAGATAAACCTGTCTCCAAAATGGCTGACGGAGAGACAGGCCGCATTTGTGTATTTTCATTCACTGTTTCCAGTATTTTTTTTGATAAGCATGTCAGTTTCTCTCCCCTCTCTCTCTCTCTCTAAGTCTGACTTGTGAGATATACGCAGCCTTCACTCTGATAGCTTAATAGCGGCTTTGAAAATAGACAGGAGTGCAGATGCAAGATAGATAGACAAGATACACACACAGCTTCGGTGTGTGTGTACTTCTGCGCTTGTGTATGTATAAATGCACAAATGCGATTCTTCTCTATCGCAATTCTCCGTGTTACAAGTCTCGACACCGCAATTACTTAGGGACCTTACTTGGAATTTAAGAGCATGCATATATGGGATACATTCGGAAATGGAATTGATTGTTAAGGCTTGTGCATGTAACGAGCCCTCGTAAATGATAAAAGCCTGGTCAGTTATCTCACCTCAGCGCCGCACACAATCTGCCTGTAATGCCCCACTAGCTGCAGGGTCTATATTTGAACTCTGCTTCATAGATTTCGCAATCTGATTCCGTTTCAACACATCAAAAGAGAGATTTGGCTGTGAATGTTATCTTGGGAATTAGCACCCTCGCATCATCCTCCCTTATCGCGCGCAGCATCCTCTCTATAGGCCCCCGCCAAATCTCCAGTGTCGTTTTTTTTTTTTTTGGTGAGATTTTCATGTCCCCGAAAAAATACTGCAGCGATAAAGCGAGGATGTGATTTCCTTTTGAATCTGAAAACCACCTTCTCCACCCACCGCTATTTTTACACGCCTTGATGGAGAGCATAAATGTGTGATTAGGGTGTTACAAGGGAGAGGGACTCGGAAAGTCGAATGCTGACGCGACCGGAGCAGCTAGCCTTTGCGGAGGATTATGAATTATTACACGGAGATAATGAGACGCGGCTCCGGAATGCAGCCGGGCCGAGACATCGATGACACTCGAGGAGAAGAGGGGGTCGTCACTCTTAGAAAGGAAAAAAAAAATCAATTAAAAAAATCAATATTAGATGTCTTTCAAACCTGCTTATTTGAACTTAAATAGGTGCAGTTGTACCAACAGTCTCTGAGCAAGAGTGACTCAGACAGGCTTTGAAAACAAAACAAAAAAACAGGGGTAACTTTGGTGAAAATCAACATCAATTAGTACACTTGATGTCTGATTACTTCAGTTGTCCCAGAACAAAGCTTTTGAAGATGTTAAACATTAAAACAACACTTCATTTTGTAATATACTTCAAGTGGTTAAATCAATAATACAAAAAGTGAACTTTTGGTTACCTCTCCTACTTATATAAGGAAGCTCAGGTTTTTGGGAGTTTTTGTGTGTGTGTGTGTGTGTGTGTGCGCGTGTGTGTGAACTTGGATATAAAGAGATGAAAGAAAGATGTCAGACTCATCTCCTTCCCTCTCACTGTGCTCAGTTAGCCTGTGAGGTGGCAAAGGGCGGAGAGCGGTCCCTCTGTGTATTCTGCCAGCGTTTCAGCGTGGGCGTTTGAAAAGGCTAGAGTTGAAATCATACTCAAAGACACAATGACTTCTTTTCTAGGTGGAATGAGTTGCGGCAGGGAAGTTTTTCTACAATCAAATAACCTTTGCTCCCATTCTCTTTTTCCCTGTCTCTCTGTCTCCGTCTCTCCCTTCCCGGATCTCATCCTCCATAGGTGCCAGATGCAGGGAGAGAAGCCCGGCAGCGACCCCAGACAGGATGCCTTCCTACATATGCAACCTCCTGTTTCAATGGAGACGTCTTCTTCTTCGTCGGCGTGGGGCGGCCATGCGGGGGCGCGTTCGGGTCTGCGCGCTCCCTCCGAGCACCAGGATCTGAATCCCGCCACCCGCAGCCTGCGGAGGCCCGGCCGGCGCCACAGCCACTCCCCCCCTCCTCCGTTCCGCTCTTGTTCTATCCCCATCATCCCCTCCGTTCAGTGTCACCATGACAACGAGGTGTCTTGTATGCAAACCAGCATCGCCCCGGCGGCCGCGTCCTCGGCCGCGTCGGTCGCCTGCGGAGCCACGCCCCGCAAGGACGGAGGAAGAGCGAGAGAGGGAGCGAGAGAGGGAGCGAGAGAGGGAGCGAGAGAGGGAGCGAGAGAGGGAGCGAGAGAGGGAGCGAGAGAGGGAGCGAGAGACGCGGCTTCTTCTTCTTCTTCCTGCTCGTCTGCCATCGGCCAGCAGCGGGATGAGGTGGCGCTGCTGCTGGAGGAGGCGCAGGAGCAGCTCAGGGCTTTGGCTCTGGCTCATAGGAAGCAGGAGGAGGGTGGGCTCAGCAACAGTGGCAGTGGGTCAGTGGCTGCGCTGGTGGAGGCCAGAGAAACTGTTTGCTTCCTGAACCCTAACGCAGGAGGAGCTGGGGGTCTGAGCTCTAATGGACCCACGGAGACCCAGTTACTCAGCCCCAATCTATCACACAGAGACTTGGGCCAAACCGGCCAATGAAAAGACAAGATTTAGGACATTCACTTTTGGTTTGACAGTGTTTGACAGACTCTGGTGTTTTGGACTCAAGATCGCAGACACTTCTGCATCTATGTGACGAAAGGGAAATGCCGAATAGAAAAAAATTGTAATATCATGGAGAATCTGATTATGTGCTGATGATATGCATTCTGTATGGATACATACAAACACTTGAGTGGCCGCCTCTACACCGACTGACAGTATGGAAAAAGAGAAAAAAAATATTTACATGCATTTATTTACAAAAATGAGAGAAACACTTCTACTTAGACAAAAAGAAACCAAATAGTCTGTCAAATCCATGGTGTTTTTAATTGTAAAAAGAATATATAAATATATATAAATATATATGGATATAAATATATGGAATTCAAAAAGTGACCAAGTACAAAGTTGAAGAACACAGGAATGATGTAACTATTTTTCTTTTTTCTTCTCCCTGTTTTGTATTACCCCCCCCTTCCACATTTTGGTTTCTGGCTCAGTTGTAACCGAGGAACTTCATACAAGCCCCTTAATTAACGTCCCATCACACATCCATGAGCCATGACGAGTCATTCTGTGAGCCCACTCAGAAGTCAAAATGGCCGGCAATGACGGAGCCTCCAAAACTATTGCCTCTCTCGCCTTTTGAAAGTCTGTCTACCCAGCCAAGAATTACAGTACAACCGTCCATGGTAACTGACACCTTGGATTCACTGTACAAGACAGTAACTCCCTGTATGCTAAGGAACAGTGATGGATGACGGGACAGAGGAAGAAGAGAGAGAGGGAGGACGAGTAAATACTCACAATAAACAAAAGCGATGGACTTCTACAGAATTGGTCTGGTTCGGGAGAGCGGATTGCCTAAGACAGCCCAGATGCTGACTCCCCATTGGCCAGTGTTTCAATCCAATGTATTTTTTTACAAATGAGATACTCACACACATACACACACACACACACACACACACACACACACACACACACTCACATAAACCACTGTATAGGTCTCCTGTGCGTTCTTGTGTGGCTGGCTGGGTGGATGGATAAATGATTGGATGGCTGGATGGATGGAGAGAAGGATGGAGGAAGGACAGAGGGCTATGAGCACCATGGAGGCGCATCTGCAATTTGTTTTCTTTTTCATTTCTTGGTTGGTAATGAACAGTGCTGCTTTCTGGGGCTGGCGGGAGGGACGACCACAAGGATCGGGAGATTCCAGGGTTATTGAAACAAGAAATAAATGTCTATGTTGTATCCTATTGATTGGGACCTTCTGAATCTCTGTATGAGTTTACAACCAAATGTTACCGGTGACAAAAAGGTGACAAAATGGTGGGAATTCTGGTAAAGATGTGTTTTTTTTATTATTTAGTTGATTGCTTAGAAAAGGTTTTGACACCCCTACAGCATCCTGTCCAAATGTGCATGCTGGATAATGATTGATTCTGGTTAACACCGATATACTGCAGTGATCCTTTTGGCCTTTTCACACACAACCTGGTCTGCACTGGCCCAATGAAATCCGGGACCGGTATTCACAAAGTACTTTATCTTTTACCCATGAAAGTAGTTCTAAATAGCTCTAAAAATAGCAAGTAGTAGTTCCCTCTATTCACAACGCTGCTCAGAAAACAACTTTTACTTTAGAAATCAATAATTTAAAATATTGTTTCATTCCAAAATACTATACATCCATTATGGAAAGATTTTGCTCCCTGCAGGTCAATATTTAAAAAAAAAACGGATGATTCTGTCTACGAAAACACAACTCCCTTACTACTGACGTTATGAGCCTTGAAATAAAAAAAAAAAACTTCAGTAGTAAACCACAATATCTTTGACTTTCATGCAAGCAATCGTTTTGTTCATGCCAGCTGTCTTCTATTTTTGAAATGTTAGATGTCATTTTGGAATGAAACTTTTATATTATCACGTAGACGAAGGTTGGATTCGACCTCGCTGCTAAGAAATTCTCCCACTACGATTGTTTTATGATGCTTGTGTTGAAATAGGGAAGCCAAGGGAAGAAAAAATTTGAGTTTGTCAGAAAATTGTGACTAAAAAATGTGTCTTTGAATGTTTTGACATCCATACACATTCTGCCAATTAAACTGGAAATTCATGTTGAAATTTAAACCATTCAAATATATTTTGAATGAAAAGTTCTTAAGTTTGGAAAAAATCAGCTGGTTTAATTGCAAAATCAAAGTAAATGCTTGGACTTTCTACATTAACGTAATTACTGGTAAGCAGGTGTCGGAACTATTTTCTGTTTAGCATCTCCACCAGAACTACTGAAAAGGGTTCGGGGCTAGATTTTACCGCTAAAGCTTTAAGAATTACTCTTTTTTTCAAATAAATAAGAGCGACTGCTGGTTGTTTTACGTATGTAATATGAAATAACTCTTAAATTGAACAGTTAGAAGCAGCTCCTTTAAGGCTTTGTGAATGTGGCCCCTTGTTTACTTTGTCATGGGCAGTGCACAGCGCTCAGCAAACCTCACAGTGCGAGATGCTTTCTGCAAACGTAATGGCGTCTTCTGTCGTCCACATTGTCCTTTCTACGGCACGCTCTTATGCTCTACGATCGACCGGATTCGCAGTTTAGTTCAGATAGGTCTGATTCAGTAATGTGACACTCGGATACTGTACAAGTTCACAAAACCGGGGAATTCACACTCTCACAACCTTTATTTATCAAATCTCTCATGACAGCTGATCCTGGAACATTCAACGTCTGAACCGTCTCGTTCATAAAAACCCGAATGGCAAGACTGACTCAAATGCAACTCTCTGGAGGTTTCAACCCAGATGTCTTTTTTTCTTCTATGGTGACGTCCAGTTGTAGATTTTGAGGACACGGTTTGCCATACTGCCATTAAACCCTCAAAAGGCGCTTTTCTGATATCAAATCATTGCATTTGAACTTTTTTGGTTATTTGATATTGATGTCCATGAAATCCACATGTCCACACACACACATGTACTAGCAATGGTGAGTTACGGAGGTTATAATGGAACCAGTGTTTCCACGCACCAACATACTGCAAAAGTGTGAATACATTTGTTTCACTGACTTCTCAGTGTTTGAGTTTTGAACAGATAAAAGTAAAGTCTGCAAGTTCTGTCTGGATTTGTTTTCTTATCTAAAACGAGGTCTGGAACTAGAGTATGAATTCATTTCAATAGTAGATTGTATGGCAATTGTATGTTTGCTCCTCTTCTGCTGAGAATTATGTAAAAAAGTCATATATTTTAAGCCTCACCAACCAATAATATACATCTAAGTCGTGACCAGATACCAAATAGGCATTTCCTTTTTTATCTACAGTCCTTTAAGAGTTATTATTGCACCTTGAGCAATTTGCAATTACTTTCGACTAGCAGGTACTTCAACACAATACACATCTGTGCATCGACAAATACGGAATAGAAGAGAGCAGAAACTAATTTAAGGCAGGCATCTCTGGTTTCCACTCTTTAAATGACATTACATGTGCCAGTAATTGAACATTGCTCACTGCGTCACTTCACATCCTGCCAGTTAACTTTATCAGGAGGCGCGCGGCGAGAGAAAAGTGGGTGCGCAGGAGATTAGGATAAACTCATTGGCTTCTCTGTGTATTAGTCACAGATTTGGGGAGCGTATCTAGCTCGCTTCATTATAGTTGCAGTCTTCTTTAAAGTATTTTGAGGTGCGTGCATGCGTGTCATCCTGTGTGTGCATGTGTGGAAGCATGGGCGTAGATCCATTCACGCACACGTCACCCATGTCTTCAGCTGTGAGTGGCTGTGTGTTGCTTGTGTGTATGTGCATGCGTGTGTATGTGTGTGTTGTGAGGCTTTGCAACACTATTCCAACCCTATTGCCTTCACTCCTTCCCTTCCTCAAACCAAAGCTTGGATATTCGGCCTGCACCGGACGGCAGTTGAGCTGATTTAGCTGTAGTCAGTCAGATGGCAAAAAGTAAGGGTTAAAACCATCAGTCCAATGTGTGTGTGTGTGTGTGTGTGTGTCAGACTGATGGCAGAGAGGAGAGGTTAGACCATCAGGCCAGAGAGATAAGAGCTCCAGCTTGATCCTCCAAAAGCGGCCAGCCCGCCAGGCCAGGCAACCCCATCACACCCCGTCTGAACTGCAGGCCAATCAGGGTTGGGGAGCCCAAATACCGTGTGTGTGTGTGTGTGTGTGTGTGTGTGTGTCTGCCCGTCTTCCTGTGCCTATGTGTACATGCATTTTTCATGCCTGTGTGCACATAACGCCCGTGTGTGTATATCTCTCTCTTTACTATTCTACTTCTCTCTATGCACAAACCCCTGCAGTACGGAAAGCTACACATCTAGATAATAAACGCACTGGGAGAAAGAACGTCTCCGAGAGAAAAAAAAATGAGTTTCAGAGGTTAGCGATGATACTTTACTTTCAAAGGGGGTTTGAACTGGATCAAGCTGGGAGATAGGGAGGCAGGTTAGAGAGAGAGAGAGCGAGAGAGAGATAGCGAGAGACAGAGAGAGAGAGAGAGAGAGAGAGGTGGAAATCTGCCAGCAGGGCAGTAATTCAGGCACGGGTTATTTCCATTTGAAAAGGCTGGAGTGTGAAGGAAAAGCTAATCCACGGTAGAGATACTGGGCCTTTGGTTGGGGTATCCACACACCAAAATGCATGTCTGTGTGTGTGTGTGTGTGTGTGTGTGTGTGTGTGTGTGTGTGTGTGTGTGTGTGTGCGTGTGTATAGTTAGACCCACAGAAATTTGGATCTCTGATTTCTTTTTAAAGTCACACTGAAATGAATTTATGCCAAAAAAAAATGGACAAAAAAAAACAACAACACATTTTGTATTTTTCTATCAAAATCTCATTACTTTGAATTCCTGAGAAGCAGAAAATCTTTAGTGTCGACTTCATCGTGTACCAGGAGGCGTTTTTGGACAATCCCGCCCCTCTCATCAAATAAAACTGCCTTTCTCTCCCTAACTGATCTCCCATTGGTTTACACTTTTGAATGATGCCTCCCAGCATTATGTCCCGCCCCTAATATCCTAATAATACATCACATTAAAGGAAGCAAGATGCTCTCCAAATGCGGTGACTTTAAAAAAAAATAAGGCTGCAATCCCTAGAAAGCACACACACATTCATCTATGTTTGTCTATCAGTGTGTATGTGTTTGGATGTTTGTGCACGGTCTCAGTAGCCGTCACGTCCTTCAGAGCTGGAGTTTCGTCTTCGATAACAAAACCTTCCAGTCCCTCAGCGAACCATGCAGACTTATCTTTTATCATTTTCTGTAATGAACGGAATGAGCAGCACTTAAATGGTTTGAAGGGTTTGCAGTGGCAGTTAAATGAACAAAGCGGTGTTTAAAACATATCATTGGGAAAAGCAAATCGGTTCCAACACCCACGTACGCACATGCACATAAACATGCATAGAGCGCTAAGATTAGCATGTTATTCAAGGCGGGCTATTCTCTATTTTGCTTTAATTTACAGGCTAAATTTGCCGGTGTCAAGATCAGCCAGGAGCGATTCCATTTACATTTGCAGAACCACTAATCTTCATACGGTTTCAAAAAAAAAAATAAAACAGCGACCCATAATGAGCGGTTGTAGGGCAAATATAACACGCTTGCGTAATATTGAAATGAGAGCATGTGTGTGTGGTATGTTATGACATCTCAGTGTAAGGTGCGAGGCAACGTGTGTGAATGGGTCACTGGCTTTGGATTCTGTTTTTCTATATTCATGTGAATTAATTTGAGAACTGATTGAATCGACCTTATCCCAGTGTGCAGGAATGTTCTTTGTTATGCAGTTACTCGATTGCTGTCATGTCTTCTCTTCACATTTTCGGTCTAACAGTCGCAGTAACTGACGACGGTTTACGCTGCACCAAACTAATACTGTTTATAGGCTACTACCATTACAGAATATCACCGGGTTTCATATCATGTCTGCAGATTTTACTAAGGGAGATAAAAGCGGGTCTAAAACAAGACCCATTTTGTAACTGCCCTCCTATAAAGGCAATTGTGTGTGTGTGTGTGTGTGTGTGTGTGTGTGTGTGTGTGTGCGTGTGCACGTGCGCGTGTGCGTGTGTGTGTTTGCGAGCCGGCTTCTCCCCTAACCCCTGGGCTATAATGTAAATGTAAAAAAAAAATACAATTTGGGTTGTGATATTAAAAACAAGAGACTCATTTCTATTCATGAGAGTGCAGAACCGTTCTTTCAATGGTGATACCCCTTAAAAATAATATAGTGCATTTTTTTCTGTTCATTTTATTTTTTTATCGTTTCTTTTTTCAATAAAGATGAGTCTTCAGTGTCACACGTCTCACTCCTCGTTACTTTTTCTGTGTCACCAGGAGAAAAGGCTTAAAATGACTAATTTATGCAGCTTAGCGCTGTTTTGTGTGTGTGTGTGCGTGTGTGTGTGTGTGTGTGTGTGTGTGTGTGTGTGTGTGTGTGTGTGTGTGTGCGTGTGTGTGTGCGTGCGTGCATGTATGCATGTAAAAAATGAATCTTGTTTGGGTGTTGAACAAAGTATTATTACATAATACACATGCCTTAAAGCCCAATCTGTTGCTGTTTCTCATATCAAGTGTCTCTCTCACTCACACACAAATACATGCACACACACACACACACACACACACACACACACAAGCACAAACCCCACCCATCTACCTCCACACTCACTGAAAACAGATACAGAGATATGGAAACAGTTGGTGAAATTGACTGGGATACACAGTAAATGCTATTGCAAGAGCCGAGACGTCCTCCCATCAGTCGTACCTACTGGGCCTCAATTATAGAAAAGACAATCAAATTTGATCATACAACTGTGTATAAATTCAGGTTAAATAATAATCAATACTTAATTCAATAATAAGGCCTGTCTGCAAAATTACATTTTGAAAAGTGATTTTAATCCAAAGACAATCCAAAGCCTGACAGCTTCAGCCCAGCTGTGCTTTAAATTCAAGTTTAGCAGTCTAAAAATAAAACATGGTCCTGTCACTTAGTTATTGCTTAGAAGCTAATGGGGAAAAAGAATTGTTGACTTACACAAGAAAAAAGAGAGTTACAGTAGTCTACACAAAACGAAATTAAAGCATGGGTAACTTCCTTAAGGTCAGCAAAAGCTAAAATAAACAAACGTGACTTTATCAATATTTATTGGCTGGATTAATCAAGCTTGAACGACCCGTTTTACATAGAAGCTGAGATTCAGAGAAAACATCTCCGCCAGATTTCCAGCAGTAAGCTTAGCACTGTTTACCAAGGTTTTGCTGAACCAGGCTAATTGTGTTTGGGGGGGGGGGGGGGGGGGGCAAATAAAAAAACGAAAGTCTTAGTTAGTCTCAGATGGGTTAAGCTGCTGGTACCTCTGTTTTTACGGTCATATACTCAGGTTGTCATCTCCATAACAATATAAATATCATTTCTGGCAAGTGGAGGCGTGTATAATGACAACGCAGCAGCAAACAGCACACCTTATTCTAGTGCATTAACCTGTTTTAAACTATGGAAAAGTGTTATATAGAAAAGTACACAATTTACTGTGAAGGTACTGAATGAAAATCAGACTAATTCATAATTTTACAGAGCTGTTGTACCACAAGGATATAAGTGCATGATATTTTTACACCATTATAAGTACATTCTGTCTCGGTGGAATGACTTTAAACTACTTACACGGCATTATTGTGTACTTAAAATTATTTTCCATAGGTTAATCCTTGGGTTAATACAGTGGAATAAGGCTCATTTAAAGTAATGAAAGTCCTGAAATCGGCCCGCGGGGAAAGCCACACTTGAGATACGTTAGAAAGGATGATGGACTCGCTATAACAACAGAAAGTGACCTAACAGTAAGGTATGATCTGAGCCATTTGAGAGCAACGTCTGTGATAACAACCCACTTTTCGGGGCATTAAGTCGAATGCCATGGTCTATGGTGTAAAACAGCGCCTAGAGATCTAAAAGGATTAAATCGGAGCAGTCGCCAGCATCAGCAGCAAGGAGGAGAAAATTTGTAACTTTAAGGAGGGCAGCGTCTGTGCAGTGCAGCGCTCTAAACCCTGACTGAAACGTCTCAAAGATATGCTTATTATTAATAAAAGATACCAGCTGACAGGAAACTAGTTTCTCTAAAACTTTGGAAAAATAAGAGAGTTTGGAGATAGGTCTGTAATTGCTAAGAGCAAATCCAAACTCATATTTTCGAGGACAGGTTGAAGTACAGCATGTTCAAAATAAGATAAACCAGAAGCCAAGGAGCTATTAATGATTGATAATATATTTGGACCATCTGTTCCAATGATCTCTTTTGGAATTTAATTGGAATAACATCCAGAGGGTAGGATGAGGATTTCATAGGAGATATAGCTTTCTCTTAAGTCGCAAGAGTAATAGATTGAAAACAACTCAGCACAACATGATTATCTGAAAAGACAGAAAAAAGTCTTGATTGGCAGGGAAATATGGATCCTGATATTCTCCATGTTTTTGATTCAAAAATGAAAAAACTCAGACTTTTCCAGGGAAGCAGGAGAGCTGGAATGACTGAATGAAGGGCTGACGGAATCTATCGCAATGGGAGTTGTGGTAATTCTTTGAGATAACATCAGACAAAATATTGATTTGGCATCCTTAACATCACCATCGTAGGTCAGTAGTAGGTCAACCCGGCCCAAATGATGAAAGGTCCGACAGAAGCCGATAAAAGCCTGCGGTGACTGTAAACAACCACTACTGCACTTTGCTATGCATTTACATTAAAAGCAATAATTGGCATATGATGGTTCAAAGCAAATGTTACTAAAACATTCATCATGTATCCCTTGTTGATTTCCACTTTCCACTGCACTAAAACAAGAAAAACAACAATCTCCTGACGCAAAGCCGCACAACAAAGGTTTACCGCGTTCCGTTTCTATGGTAACAACCGACTCACATGCTGCTAGCTGCACTATAAGCATGTAGTCAAACTCCCGATTCATTTTGTTTATCTAGGATACATTTAGGATGGAGTGTGACAGCATTTTCTCTTGAGTTTGAGTCCTGCATTACTCACAGTGAAAAGACCACATTAGCGACAGTGAAAAAAAGCAGCATCTTTTCACCAAAGCCACATTTTTTTGTTTCATAGAATTTGAAAAAAATACTGGAGTGAAAATGAACTGATACAAAGTTTTGTGGAGAAATATCAGTGAAGTATTTTTCAAGGTGAAAAATCCATTTAAATGCACTCATTAAAAGTCTATCAAAATATAAAGGATCTTTGTTTTAAAAAATAGCTTACGTTTTGTTTTGTTCATTCATTGTTTCATGTTGCATATTTACCCAAATTAATTCTTACAGCAGGGCCAGTGTACATGCAGATTTCAAGAACTACACTCTTGGACAAGTCTTAACCAACCAGGTGAGAAACCGGTTCCTGTGCCTAAACAAGGTAAGCCAACGGCCTTTGATAATACATGCTGTGATCACAATAAAAAGGTACACTTTTGGGTAAAAAAGATCCACCCCCTTTCTCAAGCTGGCTCCCACCCTGCTGATTCATGGTACTTTGACATTTTCATCTTTTAGAATGAAGGACAGTCCTAAATTCATCAGGTTTTAATTTACGTTGTGCTTCTATTCTGTCTGTACTTCTGCCTGTGCTCATTAAGCCAAAGCAGAGCTATAGATTCAAGCACTTTATCTTTAATAAAAGACAACAGGAGCAGCAGTAGCCTAAAGGTAAGAACGGTAAAGAAAGGTGGGCTGGAATAATCAGGGTGAGGAAACTAAACGTATAACACTCTCTTTCTCCTGGCTACAACTTAAATTGGTTGGTAAGGCTTGAAATATTTGAGTTTCTTATATAATATCTTAGTAGAAGAGCAGAAAACATACAATTGACTTCTACTATTCAATTCATATTCTAGTTCCAGACTTTATCTTCGATAAGAAAACAAATCCTTTTATCTGTTAAAAACTCAAAACACCTCAAAACTTCTATAATATGCTACATGCTGACCAACAGTAGAAAACTGTGATTGTTTTACTGTGCAGCTCCCGGATGTGAAGGTGTGTAAGTGCATGAAGCAGAGCGTTGTGGGCTCAGCAAAACCTTCCCTGGATAAATAAAAGTTTCAAAATATAGCTGCAAGTGGTAATTGTAGGGTTTTGAGCCACACACGCCAGTAGGACCGAAGATGACTTTTAGAAGAAGAAGAAAAAGAAGAAGAGGAGGAAGAAGGAGAAGAAGAAGAAAATAAACACTTACCTCACTTAGCACTTAAAAACTTGAAAGAAGATTCTGCTGTAAACAATGCCCACATATACAATGGAAGTGAATATGGCTCATTGACATCAATGTATTATAACTCGGAAACTATGAAAGTTGCTATTGTGCTGGAAACCCTAAAAAGTCAGAAGAAGAAGAAGAAGAAGAAGAAGAAGAAGAAGAAGAAGAAGAAGAAGAAGAAGGATGAGAGTTAAGACATCTCATTGGTACTATATTTAGTCGCAGCTATAAAAGCCTCACAGGATCGACTAGCAGAGGTTGAGTTTTAGTTGTGAGAACAAGTGGATGGGCTGGGCGTCGAAATGCAGAGTGATACCCGAGCTTCAAATTAATGATTTGTTGACCTTATACTGGATGTTGAAAAGGTCCTGGCAGGACACCAGAGCCATCCTCTCTGAAATTTTCCTTGTGATGGTATTGAGGTATTGATGGCTTCTTCTCAGCCATAATTGTTGTGTCAAGATCTCTTTCTTAACTAGGTTCTATTTATAGGCCAGTGCCACTTATTGACATTCACAGCATAATTGTCGAGCTCATTCGCATGCACTCAAACTGAAGTTGATTTGTGAATAATAGGTGTGTGAGACTGAGGTACGCTTATCCGATCACAGTTCATTCTATAATAAGGTCTGTTGGATCTGAAAACAGTTGAGTAAGAAAATACTCGCATGTTTCATATTTAAATATATTTCAAACTATCTTTACATTATCGTTACTATCTTTAATTGGCTTCAGTCAGACCTTTGACCAACCCATTCGACCTAGTACTGGCTATGGTGGTGATCAATTAAGGATGCAAAATCAATAATATTATCTCAAACAATTACCGCAACTCTTGAGCTCTGCTTATTGCAATATTCAGTCATTCCAGGTTCCCCGCTTCCCTGGAAAAGTGTAAGGAGTTTTTGAATTTTTGACATATTTTCTATCTTGAGACAGGTCTTGAAGGTATAGATATGTGTGATATGGATTTTTGATGTCTGTTATCTGGATCTATAATGTGTTTTTTTCTGCTAGAGTGTAGTGCTGGATCTTAGTATGATGAATAAACAGCTAAAATGCATGTCAGCTCTTATTAATAGGGTGTGTAGGCCTACAATTGGCATACTGTAGGTGTGTGAAATGACATAGCGTTTACAAAACTCTGAACAATCTGAAAAGGAAAGCTCTAATACAGATGATACAGACTATGCCTATGAGCTCTGGTGCACATTCAGTCCCCAAGCATTACATCTTCTGCATTACATCAAAATATACCCATGGCTCCCCTAGAGCAGCAAACAGTCTCATTTAACAAATTCAGCTTATTCACTTGGGTGGGATTGGCTATAAAACATTAACTTTGTAATTAGGCTACTAGTGTCTTGCAAATGTGCAATAAAAAAGAAGAGTTGGGCACCAGTGAAAATAGCAAATGTATTCCAAATTACTGTCTATAAGATCATACAATGCATCTCCCACACTTGTTTTGATGGAAATATCACAGTCAGCTTTGTCATTAATCTATAGGCTACCATCTCTTGCTGCACTAACACAGCGCTACACAGTGGCTTATGTCGACTCCAATGCTTTGTGGAGTAATGCTAATTGCCAATTACTCGCATATCTAGTAGGAGGCTATGTTTAGGCTGTTTTTGCCTTCAGATGAAAAGACCTGGGGGGCAGGAAGAGGGAACGTCTTTGAAGCCAAGTTTCAATGGAGCAGGGGATTGCTGCAGTAAAGTGACCAGTAAATTCTCTGCTGCACAGCACATCCTGGACCAAACCAGCTGGAGTGACTCGTTTATTAGTAGTTTACTCCTCATAGGGGGAGCCGACTGCAGGCTCGGTGCAGGCTTGTGTTACATTACTTCTGGTTCTCGGGGCTAACTACAGGCTCTTGGCTTGCTTACCATAAATGCCACTGATGTGGCAGGAACACGGCACAGTGGAATTGGCTGCAAGAACATGGAAGTTGTGATGAAAATTTGCTTCAGGCGCCGCTGTGGGAACAAACACTGGCTGCATATATTTCTTGTTTGTATCAAAACTCTCACTCTTCATTCCATCTATTACAGCACACTTCTGATATGATAAGAACCATCATTTAGGCTGCAGCCTGCTACAGGCCGGTTCGTGCAGGAGGAATAAAATCTTTGGGGCTTTTGGAATCGAAATCTTTGGATTCCCCAGTAACTGTTGACAAAAAAGAGCCTTCCTGTTTGGGTACATTTTCACAGTAAAAACCTTTTTTGTTTTGTTTTGTTTTTTGGTTTATTCTGACCTGAACAGTGCTTTTCGAATTCCTCAGCTGGCCAATTCCTCAAGAAATTAAAAATCAAATTATTTTTCTTCCTCATTGCAACCTAGTCCTTCCAATTGTTGTTATTTCATCCCTTCAAGTGCGGAGCAATGCCTTTGCTTACCTGCAATCTGTAAGAAAACAGGTGATCATGATTATTACATGACCCATCCCCTGCAACATGCCCCAAACCTGCTTTAACCCAAACAGCTGTAGGTGGTAGACAGAGGGAGCAGCCTGAGGTGGGAACACAGAGACTAAACCCCGCCTGAGGCTCGGCCTTGCGTGCCGGCAAACGATATGCATTTGCTTGCTTCATTACACCCACCTTGGGCATGACCGTGAACAAGACATTATTGTCAATAATGCAAGAAGTATGTCTATGTAGTGTAGTCTATTTAGTCTATTTCTGTCTTTTAATCCTCCCTGTGTTTGAAAATTAAGACATTTTAGTACTTCCCCAGCCTCCCAAAAAGCTATTTCAAGTTGCAAGTTGCAAAGAAGCGATTCATTTTAGTCATTAAATCAAATACGCATTATCTTATGGTGCCCAAACAAACATTAATCATTGAGCATAATCTCGACAGGTAATCTCCTCTCCCCTCTCGAACTTGCCTGCGAAAGAGATAAATAAATATATTTACAGCGCCCGCTCAGGAGAGAGAAGGCATCCTTGCAAAATGATGTCATTAGTGTTGAACGATAGCTCCCACTACTGCTGTTTGCTGTTGAGAAAACAAGTCAGTGCATTCAACAGGCCGTAGCTCAAGATCAAAATCAATAATAATATTCTTGGGCGAGTGAGTCTAATGGTTGGAGAATCCCATCACCTACCAGACGCCTTTAGGCAGTCGGTGCTGTTGTGTGCTACTGCTAAGAAAATCACTTAATCAAGACTCGTGAGGGTTTTCTGACGCACACGTACATACGCATGCAGAGGCACGCGCACACACACATATAAAAGCACAAACACACAGCAGAGATTTTGCTTGTATGAGTCCAAAGAAGCACTGGTCGTTTTTATATCAACCATGTGGAATAGGATTAGAAATAGATTCATATCACCGCGGCATTTTCTGGTTTCCAAGAAGATTGAAATAATCCCTAATGATGACAGTTGAGACGTGCCAGCCGCTGCTCAACGAGGGTTAAGTCACGACTGAAGCGGCTCTCCTGGATTTCCTCTATTCTGAATCCCAGTCAGGATGCCAGCCAATGGGACTGCAAAAATTCTGTATAGTTCGGCCAGATGACATAAGACACTAACGGCTATTTAAAGCTACACATATTGGCATATTGGTGGCTCCAAAACACTGGAACTTCAATAAGATGACGTCAATAAACTGCACACAGCACACTCGTCTTTCCCAACCCGGCCGGTCTGTGATGCTTTATGCCAAAGGAAACCAAAGGGACGAAAGAGGCAAAAGATCTAATGTTGAGTCCAGCTTTCTCTGGACGGAGCGTCGCTCACTGCTGTTTAGAGACAGTTTGGATTTCACTCTCAAGTTTCGATTCATCACGTCCTGTTTGCAGAGAAGTGTCCATACCCGACAGCAGAATTTCATTTGGACAAAAAGAGCAAATCTTCAGGGTCTCAATTAGGGAGGATGGGACACTCTTCTCTGTTGCCGCCCCACTTTGTGATTTAGCCTGATGAGACGGGTTATTTTTACATAAAAATCTTGCCTGGTGCAGCTTTAAGTGGAATAAACCCAGTATTCTTGAAAGCACACAGTAGTAGCACTTGCACAGCAGTGTCATGGTGTAATTAAACTGGCTCCTAGACAAATGTAAATTAGAGCCACCAAATCCATGTGCACACACATTCATACACATGTTCTCTCTCTCTCTCTCTCTCTCTCTCTCTCTCTCTCACATACACACAAACACACAGCGGTCTCTGTCGGAGCGACTCCCCTCCATTTTAAACCCCGGAGACTTATGACATGCCCTCAGATGACGGGGCGATCAGGGGAAGGGAGAGCCTGTGGGGCTTTAGAATTGGAGCTGAGCCTCCTACCAGTCTCCCCCCTCCACCCTCGCCTCCCTTCCTCCTCTTTGTCATTGTATACTCTTATTGTCCTTCTCCTCCCCGGTTGCCTTTTGCCTATTTATGCCCTGCTTCTTGTCTTAGTCTAGGCTCAGCTTTTATTTCCCTTCCTCACCCCATTCTCCTTCTATTTCCCTATATGTCTGATTCCTTCCCACCATCTTCCTCATCCACTCTCCGTCTTCCCTCTTATCATGCGTACTCCGGTTTTCGTTCTCATTTCCCCAGCTTTGAACTCCACACTGCCTCAGATAACTGAAAAGCAGAAAGGCTGGAATGAAAGTCTGACAACAGGATGTCAAGAGTGTGCTATTGTTTATGGTTTGTTAGACATTGAAGTCACTGCGCATGAAGAATGTCTGATAACGTATGAAGAATACTTTAGGGTATACAATCATAATCTGTCATGAATACTTTTTTCCACCCTGACGTATAGGAGGCCATGTTGAAAGAGGGATGTGTTTATTTTATTTTATTTTTTTTGTGGTTCATCCAGTTTAACTGAATACATGAAGCACAGAAAAAGGTGTCACTGTGTGTGTGTGTGTGTGTGTGTGGATGATTGAATCACTTTTAATGCCAGGATCTCTCCCTTTCTCTCTCTCTCTCTCTCTCTCTCTCTCACACACACACAGACACACACACACACACACACCTACACATACACGTACACGTACACTTCCCCTTTGCTGCTTTTGCTATCGGCAGAATCTTGTCAGGATTGCTGGATCATTATGATGACTGGTCCCAATCAGTTGGGAATCAGGCCGGTTATTTCCCAGAAGTAGCTGACAGTTTGAACCGCTATCATCTGGGACTGGATTTCACAAAAGCATATTAGATTTGAGATTGCTTGAGTTTGTAATACGTTTATAAGAAGCTTCATAGCAAACCGATAGATCAAAAAAGATCTTTGTGCTAAGATGCCTTTGGCCTTCAAGAAACCACATCCTGATTTCTTGTGATTTGTCTTGAAGTGGTAACTGAGTGATTCAGAAAGAGCCTGACTGTTTTCTCTTTTCTTTTCTTTTCTTTGTCTGGTCTGTTCTGTTAAATTGTCCGTCCTCTGTTTTATGCATGAGTGTTGATTTTTCTTTGAATAACAAAAAGTCTGTAGCAATCAAACTCAAGGTTCAATTCGCACCCAGCTAACAATTCCTGGGTTCAAGTCAATCCATCTGTCTCTGTCTGTTATTGCTGCAGCATCAACTCATCACCTCTCTTCTCCAGTGTGTTTCCTCCTTAGTACATCGCTTCATCCAGCGTCTCTGCTCTCCCCAAGTGGTCCGACAGTGACATTGGTAGGAGTCCCAAGGGATTTCAGTGGATTTATTTATTTATTTATTTTTTATTTTGCACAATAAAACAAAGCAGCAAAAACACAACAACAAAAGAGAAGAAGCAAATTGTGCAGGTGAGATTTAGAAAGCCCCTAGAGGCTTATAGAAGGAATCTCACCTCAATACGCATTATAAGCAAATACAAAAGTCATGTAATCCAACAAAAATAAGCAAACAAGCAACCATAAGATCAAAAAGCAAACATAAAGTAGGCAGGATAAAACAAGCAAAGACATAAAATAATAAAATAATGTAATGAGGGTGTGGGTGCTTTGGCGTATGTGTGAGTGTGTGTGTATACGTGAGCGTGTGCGCGTGCATCCGAGTGTGAGCGCGCGTGTACTGAAGCACACTTGTGTTCAGACAACTCCTTACAAGAGAGAGAGAGAGAGAAAGATAGTCAAAGATAGATAGTCAGATATGATCAGTTCGGATAGACTGTTTGGTTCATTAGACTAGCCTAGTTCATTAGATAAGCCTATATTTGAAATTCTTGAGAGAAGTAGACTGAAATGCAATTTGAATATAGCTGTTCCATAGCTGAGCCTCCTAATAGAGAACTGACAGAGCCCAGTACGGAACATTGGGAGGTGTAACCATTTGGCATGTCTCGTATTAAAGTTGTGTGCATCACCGTTCGGCTGGAAAAATGCTTTACAAGGCAAGGGAAGCGAAGCAGGCTGATGCAAAATTTTGAAAATAAAAACACAAGTTTGGTATTTATTTATGTTAAAAGCTGATAGGATCTTGAGCTGATTGAAGAGAGGGGCTGAGTGGTCAGCCCTACTGCTGAATGTGGCAATTCTGCAAAACTTTTTTTGCAAAATATAACGAAGGTGGGTGGGATAAGTAGCTCCCCAAATGATATTGCAATATATGAGGTACGGATAAATTAAGCTATAATAAAGAGTTAATAGACACTTCTGATGAACCAAACTACGAAATTTGCCGATGATGCCAATAGATTTGGACATTTTATTGCAAACAAAACGAATATGACTCTTCCAGCTTAGAGTTTCATCAATCAGGACTCCAAGGAAACTTGCGGATGAGACCTGGGTAATTGGGTTATTTCCAAAGGAGAGACAAGAGTTAGATTTACAATATTCTTTATTTTTTGATGTAAATATGATAAAATTTGATTTTTTGACATTGAGAGATAATTTGTTTAAGTTGAACCATTTGGAAATATTGAATCAGAATTAGCTTTGGCCATAAGTACAGAGAAATTAGTATGTGAGAGAAATAAATTGGTATCATCGGCAAAAAGTACTGGGAACAAGGAGGACAAAGCTGCAGCCAGGTCATTAATATAAATAAGGAATAGGAGTGGTCCTAGAATAGATCCCTGTGGGACCCCACATGTTAGAATGGCACTATCCGATGACCATCCATTAATGATAACAAACTGTTGTCGATTATGAATATAATTATAAAACCATTTATAAGTGATTCCAGTAAAACCATAGTGTAACAGTTTTTGGAGTAAGATGTCATGATTAACAGTGCTTTTGTGAGATTAACACAAGCTTTAGATAAGTCAAGAAATATTCCTAAAGCATATTCATTGTTATTCAAAGCAGTATGAATTTTGTCAACCAGTTGAAGCACAGCCATTTCTAACTTTCTATAACTATTAGACAGATATTAGATAGATAGAGTCCAGTCAATCTCACAAGGATTAGCATCATGACCTCTTCTGTGTCTTTGATTCCTCCTCTCCTCTGCTCACCTTTCCTTCCACCTCTCCACTCATCGATCTTCCTTCTCTCCTCCGTTGTGCTCTCCCCTCCCCTCCTCTCTGCTCCTCTCCTCATCACTGTGTCTTTGCTCCATTGCTCTCCTTTCTCCTCTTGCTTTCTTCCTATTTCCTCCTCCGCTCACCTCTCTTGCAATTTCCCTCGCCTCTCCTCCTCCTATGGCAAAGCGCGCAGGGACCAGTGGAGCTTCACACCAGCTTATAAAATCACATAAAACACCATTTCTCATAAAAAGGAAGGCACAACTTCCAGTGCTTGTGTACCCACAGGGAGGATTTGAAAAGCAACAACAGCAGGATAATAACAGTCAGAAGCCATTTTGTTATGAGCTGGGATGTTCAAAAGAAAGCAGTGAAATCCTAATGCCTGCATGTTCATTGCAAGAAAGTTGAGGTTGATGGGGCATAGAAAAAAAATCAATGTTTGTTATTACAAGGCTGGTTTAAGAGATGCAATTGCCACCCGGAGGCATAACATGACGCTCTGATAAAAGCCCGCAATGTTTAGCAGAGCCATATACTGTAGTTACACAATGTTAAAAAGAGAATGAGAAATTCTGCTGGAGGCCAACTTCCGAAAGATAAAGTTTGTGCAAAAAGAACACCTTCAAAAAGCTTGATAACGGTTCTTCAGCTGAATCAATAGCACTTTTGAAACCATTCTCTAATCATCATTTGAATCTCTCACTCTCTTCACTCTCCCTTTTCTTTTTCTCTCTCTCTGCCTCACTCTCTCTCTTCCACACACACACACACATACACACACAAAAGCATATTTCTCTCAATAACTTTGCTACCTAGCTATAGTTGTAGGTATATTTGCTCTGTCCCGCTCATGATGTTCTGATCTATATAGGTGTTTATTAACACTGCACTGCCTCTGAATCAGATCCCATTCGCTCAGTCTGTAATCTCACTGTGTAAACCAGGGTTCTGCACTGACCATAAGCCTGCAAATATCCGACTTCAGAATATAACAATCAATTCTGTTTTCTGAAACTTCAAACAAAAGCAGCCAAATCAGCCTTGTCCAAATTAGTGGGACACATAAAACAGTGCAGTTTTGGTTAAAGTGATTGTGTAGATCTAATCAATCAATTTCCTTCTCATGAAAGATGGCAGGGTAGAACATTAATTATTACCAGTTATATCAATGAAAACACTAGAGCTCCTTACAGATCAGAATCCAATATGTAAACATGTGAAGAGTTTAATTTCAAAATGAGATAATAAAAGGACTGAAAGCACACACAAAAAAAAATAATGATGGTACTTTTAAAGGATAGTGTGTAATTTAATTCCTTGGTTGACAAAATGATAACACTTTTATAGCCCTGATCCTCGATCAACATTTTAGAAATGTTGATTGATGAACTTCTGTTGATGCTTTTGTCCATAATGGATATATCTTATTGGATATGAACTCTTCACATAAGGGCAGGGACGTGCAGAGAGTACTTCAGGGGCAGGTGCTCAAATGAAAAAAGGGGCATCTACAGTGTCAAACAGTCTGTGGAGAATCTCTGTGTTTTAGGAGTGCAGCAATGCGGTGTTGTTATATCCCTTTACTTTACTCATCTGTTATATTTGCTTCCATCTCTTGTCTTTCTGTCTCACTGTCCTCTTCTTTCTCCCCCTCATCTCTCTGCACTTCTGTCTGCCTGTGCTAAATATTAAATAAAATAAAAATAAAAAATATATATATATCTTAGTGATGAATACTCAATTATCTTGTTATATTGCTGTCATAATAGTACAAGCTGAAGACTCTAAACAAAATGTAACAATCTTCATTGGATAGATTTTAAGATAAAGTCACTAAATCTATTTTTTTCCTTGCCTGATGAAGGTAAGTTAGCTGCCCTGCCACCGTCTGACTCCCCAGTCTGCCTCTCACCTGTCGTCTTGAGTCCCATAGCTGCCTTCTGCTTTACTTTCTCTTTTACTTTCGCCCTTCTTGCTTTCGAGGGCGTCTTGCAGCCACTCACTATATAATATGTAGAATGAACGAGAGAGAATCTGGGCTACTGGGCTGAGAAAGTCAATATTAGCAGCAGCATCAAACTAGCTAGCAATAGTCAGTTTGGTCCAAGTTTCAATTAGCTACACTGATTCATTGACAGCCTACATGCTAAGAAATAATTGCAGGATATGTGATTTTTCGCCAGGTTTAACTAATGGCTGCAGCTATATTTATTAAACTAACCGATACCTATCACAGTCTCCCTGGCTCATCCTCCTGCTCTGTGATTCTGTTGATAGCGCAGCTCTGTTGGGCGGGGGGGGGGGGGGGGGGGGGGGGGGGGGGGGGCGACGTCCACATGTGAGAAGGACAGAGAAAGGGGCAATGCACTGTGCAAACAATTCATTTGTGTTTTGCAGTTGCTCAAATACTTTCGCTCGTATCGCTACAATTTATTAACTATTCGGAAAAAGCCTAAAATAATAAAGGAAGGGGCATTTTGTTCAATTAAGGGAAAAGGGGCAGGTGCCCAAGCACCCATAGCCCCCCCCCTCTGCACATGCCTGCATAAGGGATAGAAGGGCAAATGAATGCAAATTTAATTCATGGTATTCACATCCACAGCACTCTCGTATCATCAGACTCCAGTAGTTAAATAAAACCAAAGACAAAGCTGCTTTTTATATGAAGTGATTGAAACCCAGTGGACTGTAACACGTTTCTTTACTCACTATTATGACTTTATCCGTAATCACGCATCTTACAACTTTACCCTATGCCAGACGATCTTGTTTATTTCAGCATTATGACAAATTGAGATAACCAGAATGCAATATATTGTGAGCAAACACATGCACACACAAATGCCGTATAAGATCATAGGATGTGTAGTAAGCATGGCATGAGGGACGTGTGCCGGGAGGGCTTTGTTGTTCCATCTGCCTTTGCTTATTTTTTTTCTTGCCACATCATAATGAAGTCCAAAGAGAGACAGGAGGAGACACTGGAAGGGGCAAAGATTTCAGTGACAGCTTTGCGAAGCCAACAGCTCCTGTGGCATAAACATGCCGGCTGCACTGTCAACATGTTGGAAAAGTGACAGGAGCCATCTTCTTAAAACAAGAAGACTATTACTGCCTAGGAGACATAATCGGACGGCGTAGCACTGACTGGTCAACAAGGAAGGCGGTCAGTGAGTCCCCCTGATTCAGCTGGGTGACAATGGGACAAGTCCATACTGTGCTTTAAGACATCAACCACTGAAAGGATAATTCCTGTTCTGGGCGTGATCAGCAAAATTTTGACTCCTTGTCCTCTTCTTATTGTTAGATAGGGGTCATAGAGGTAACTGTGACATGATTTATAATTTTTGGAGCAAATAATCTTGTATTAAGCTAATTGAGAATGATTTTGTTGTTAATTGAGCTTGTACCAGGAATTAGCACTAATGTCAATGGCTTTTTTCCATGTGTTTAATATTGTTACCTGTGTGACATAATGCAATACCTTCTTTATATGATACAATTTGAGACATTCAAAAAGAAAAGGGAAAGAATGACCGCTTTTTTTCATTCAGACTGGAGGCCATGTCAACATTCGCTCTTAGCTGTCCTGTTGAATTATAATTTAAAGGGGAACTCCATTGAAAAACAAACTTTTCAGCTTTCGTTGTATTTAACAGGTATTTGTGCTTTGAAGTGACACCTAGCCTACTGTAACTTCCTCAGTCTAGGGGCCATGATAGCAAGAGTGCATTGAACTTTAGTCGTTTTATTTGAGCCAATAAAATGCATGATCATAAAGTCTAGGTATTGTAATTGGATTTTTTCCCCCCTTCTTAATACCCCAAAAGCCAATAAAATGCATCATCTTAATGCCTAGGTATTGTAATTGGAGTTTTTCTTCTTAATACCCCAAATGCAGGCCAAATTAATGCCTGGAATGAGTTTGTGCTGGGTAGAGGACGCAGGGCTGAAAAAACAGATTGCCCAGCCAGCCTAATGCTGCACTATAGGCAAGATTTTTATGTAAAAACACACCCGTCTTATCAGCCTAAATCAGAAAGTGGGGCTGCAGCAGAGAAGAGAGTCCCATCCGCCTTAACTGAGATGCCGTAGATTTGCCCTATTTGCCCAAAATGAAATTCTGGTGTTGGGTATGTACACTAGCGGGAAATCTTCTCCACGCATAGAAAGTGACAAATCAAAAACAATGTCTCCTAAACAGCAGTGAGGGAGAGAGCTGGACTCACCAACAATGGTTGAATAGTTGAACTCCACCATCTCCACCCCCACTAGCCACTAAGCAGAAGAAATTTAGGTCTGAGGAGTTTACTGTCATCACATTACATAACTTCTGGGTTTTAAAGTCTTCAAAAATCAAACGGTTCCCTCTCGCTGTCATTTGGAGCCGCCAATGTACAAGGATGCCTGCTGCAGCTTTAAGAAGGTTGTGCAGGCACTGATCTGAAAAAGAAAAAAAAAAAGAAAAATGGGTGCTTCATGCAGCAATGCATCATCTGTTTCCTGTAACGCTAAGAACTGCAAATTGAAATACATGCAACCTAAAAGAGAAACTTGCTCTCATACACCCACCTTTACAACAAAAAACACAGAGAATGGAAAAGATCGGAATAAAAGAGAGATGTTTTTTTTCTTATCCCCCAAGCTGTGGCAGTTGGCTCAGTAAGACATCACATTTAACATTACGGTTCGTAATACCGTACACAATGGCCTAAGAAATGATTGAGCATCAATCAATCAATATTTTAAAGCAGTAAACATTTTCACTTTTCAGAATGCACCTCCATCGAAGTTTACAAGCAGTTAATCTTCAACTTAAGCTGCCTTGGGGATCAACTGTCACCACAGCATTCAGGCTCTTTTCCTTAGCTCTCAATATCGATGACTGCAAACAGGTGAAATTGCATTTTGAGAAATATTATAGTATTACCAGCCCACATCCCCTGGCATAGCAGGAGAGGAGACTTTTGCCGTGCTAGATAACCTTTATCCTGACATACAATCATGTCAGTCCTGAATAAAACTACAGCATGAGGAGGAACCACTCTTTCTCTTTTTTTAGGTGAACAAGAAGAGTAGATTTGTACGCACATGCTTCTTGGTGCAGGGCTGAAGTTAAATCATCAGAATAAAAAAGTAGAGCCTGCAACACATTTTTACTTTGCTCCCCACTTTTAATAACAATATTTCTATCCCGCAGGGGATTCTTCGTCAGGTGATACAAAACATGTACTGTATGTATGCTGGCAGGTGTTTTAAAGTGTTGATTGCCCCACACCTCAGTGTCAACACATCATGATAATCATTCAGTCACAGTCAGTCACATCAGTACAGTACAAGATATATATACAAAATATTTACAAAAAATATATTTTAAATATCAAATGGCCCCAAAAGTCCAAAAATATATAGACATAAATTAAATCCCCCATAAGCATAAGGTCTCTTGTAAACAGTTGTCTTATAATTCTTCAATACATAGTTAAGTCACTCATAAGAAAGGGTGAACATCAAACTCTTCATTCAGACCAGTCGTGCCAAAGTGCCCTGGTATATCCAATATAACTCTCTTTTCAGAAGCAGGTTATAAATGTCACCCCTATATTGTGGGAGCTGGACATGCTTTATACCAATATAGCGTAGTGTAGATGCATTATGTTGGGCTTCCTTGAAATATAGAGCAACAGGGCTGCATTCATCCCCATTCCTTATTGTGCTGCAATGTTCTGCAATGCTTATCTTAAGGGTCCATGAGGTTTTGCCTATAATAGGCAAAACAGGCATAGGAAAAATAGGCAATACCGCATGAGCACTTGAGCATGTATACCTATATACTAGTGGAGCATGACATTTTACCTCTGATTTTGATGTTTTTTCCAGTCAGTAGATGGTTGAAAAAAGTGCAGTATGAGGTAAAGTGACACTGGGCACAAGCTCCACAGCGGCAATTTGCATCTGGCAGGTCGTCCAATACTGTGGGTGATCTCAAGGGGGGGGGTAGGTCCGAGTCGATCACCAGATCTGCAATATTGGGAGCCCCGCTGTAGACTGTGTGAGGGAGGCTGAAACTTTGTCCTAATGAGGGATATGAGCTGAGTAAGTGTCAGTGTTTCTTAATGATTGTGTCAAACTGCCAGGAGAGAGTATTGGACCGCACACTGGAAGGGCTGACAAGAGCTTCAAGCAGTCCTCTTGTGTTTTGTAGAGGACCTTATTCTGGGTCTTATCAATTGTGATAACTGGGTAGCCCTTTGCTTTGAACATCTGTCTGAGGACATGGCTCTGTTTTAGGAAAGAACTACAAATCCTCAATTGTCTGTGAAACTGACTTATTGGAAAGCTGTTTTTCAGATGGGAGGGATAGAAGTAGTGAATTCTTATGGCAGCTTTTTCTGTACAGATCTGTTTGGAAGCTCTCATTTTCCCTAATTATTAGGACATTCAGGGAGCTGATCTGTTGAGTAAATTGTAGAAGTCATGGAGAGTCATTTCATCAGAGGTCCATAGAATCAGAATATCATGAAACTTTTGTAAATCTTTATGCTGTTTAGGTAAGGATCGGCCATAGGGTCATGGACACAATCTTCTTCGAACAGTCCCACATAAAGGTTTGCAATAGATGGACTTGCGTTACTGCCCATACTAACAGGGTTAGTATGGGCAGGGTTAGGTTTGTTACCAAAATTGGTCTTGAAACTGAAGGCAGTTGTGTGTCAGTAGAGTTCATGTTAAAGGGTAACTTCGGTATTTTTCAACCTGGACCCTATTTTCCCATCTTTTTGTGTCTAAGTGACTAAAGGGGACAACAATTTTTGAAATTGTCCAGTATTGAGCAAGATCGCTTCAGCCGGCAGCCGCGAAACGGGCTGCAATGTAATCCGACGGGGCAAATGCGCACCGCCAATGTACGTCCACTAAAAGTGCTTGTTTTTGCCACTGACAGGCTCAGATTGTTATTATAAGTGTCTGACAACATTATGGAAAGGACCCTACAGAGAAATGAAATGTTTTTCTTTACCTTTCGCTTGATCCGGTCCGGTAGACATTGGTCAAGGTACCATGTGAGTGCCTCAAGGACTACTGTGCATCGCACCAATGTGTATAGAGCCTCAATGTCCAGGGTTATCAGGTAGGTCACTGATGTCGGGTCCACTACACTAGACTTGAGAGTTCTGCTCATATCTGCAGAGTCTTGTACAAAAGAAGGGAGGGATTGAACAATAGGTTGTAATGAATAGTCAATAAACGCAGATATATTCTGTAAGTGACCCATTTGCTGATACAATGGGTCTACCCTTAGGTCTTATGGTGCCCTAGTGGATCTTTGGCAGACAAAGATCCAAGACTTTCAGATAAGAATATCTGAAAGTGGACCATCCTCGTATGCCAAAGATCCACAAGGACGCTATTAGACCTAAGGGTTTGTAGTCTGCCTAAGATCCACAAGGATTTGTAGTCTGCCAAACATCCGCAAGGACCCTATTAGACCTAAGGGTAGACCCATTGTATCAGCAATTGGGTCACTAATGGAACATATCTCTGCGTTTATTGACTATTCATTACAACCTCTTGTTCAATCCCTCCCTTCTTTTGTACAAGACCCTGCAGGTATGACAAGAACTCTCAAGACTGTAGAGGACCCAACATCAGTGACCTAGTGCCAGATGCATATCGCTGCTGTGGAGCCTTTGTCCAGTGTCACTTTACCTCATACTCCGCCTTTTTTCAACCATCCACTGAATGGAAAAAAGATCAGAGGTAAAATCTCATGTTCCACTAGTAATGTGTTATACATGCTCAAGTGCCCATGCGGTAAGGCCTATGTTGGCAAAACCTCACGGGTCCTCAAGATACACACTGCAGAACATCGCAGCACAATAAGGAATGGGGATGAATGCAGTCCTGTTGCTCTACATTTCAAGGAAGCCCAACAAAATGCATCTACACTATGCTATATTGATATAAAGCATGTCCAGCTCCCACAATATAGGGGTGACATTCATAACCTGCTTCTGAAAGGGGAGTTATATTGGATATACTACCTGGGCACTTTGGCACTGAATGGTCCGAATGAAAAGTTTGATGTTCGCTCTTTCTTGTGAGTGACTTTACTTATTGAAGAATTACAAGAGACCTTACTGCTTTACAAGAGACCTTACTGCCTATTGGGGATTATATTCATGTCTATATATTTTTGGATTTTGGGGCCATTTGATGTTCTTATTTAAAAGAACGGCTGTGTTGTAACAACTACTGTTTTGAACGAAAAGGTACGAATTAGTGCATGAATCATTAATGCAAGCTTATGATAACAATGCTTCTTAGGTAGCTCTTATGTCTCCGTTTTCATTTCACCCCACTCTCCTTTTTTCATGTGTAACCCTGTCCCTGTGTTTCTGTTGAGTGTGAAGCACTTTGGAAACTTTGTTTTAGAAACAATGCTATACAAATTCTGTTTTTATAATGAAATAAGCTCATGAAACAGTTGGTCTAAACTGAGAGGACATGGAAATGACTGGGCTGCTGCTGAGGGGGGGGGGGGTTACTTCAGACTATAACTCATCTTTCTAGTAATTGCTATGCTTTTCTTAGCGTGACAAAAAGGAAAAAGAAGCATCCCCCCCCTCCCACTCTACCCTAACATTTCCTTTGCTAAGATGAACCGCAGAAAGTCTGAAGAAAGAGAGGAGAGGAGGAAGAGGTTAAAGACAGCAAGATTGACAGAGGATTTAGTGAATGAGAGACAGGTGAGGAACAGAGAAGCCAGAAAGAGTGAGGGAGAGACTTTTTGTCTTATCCGAAAGCCTCAACATCTCATAAGTCAGTCCAGTGTGTCAGGAGGTACCTTGCTTTTACTGCCGGCACTGCTGCTGATGTTGACAAATGGTTTTGATTCCTTGCCCCCCTAAAATCTATTACAGAGAGTGAAAAGCCCCTCAGTCTAGTCTCTAACAGCAAATATACACCGTAACTACAGCAGCAGAGACTCCACCATACTGGAGGGATAATAATTATTATCATCATTACCATCACCATCATTTATATCTTTATATTAAAATCTTTATATTTATAATCATTATTTAAAGTGTAGCACTTTTCTAAACAGTGTTGCAAACTGCTTTACAAACAACAAAACGCTAATGAATAAATCCAACCACATTAATAATAAAAAAATGAATTGAAAACACGGTTGCATAACCATAAAACACACAGGTAAAACAAATTATATAAAAGTTTGTGTGTAAAAATGAGTATGAAGAATGGATTTAAATAATGCCACTGATTTTGCCACACTAAGCTCCTCAGATAAAGCATTTTAAGAGCCCTTTATGTAAATATTATTGCACTGCACCAAGCACCATTTTGTTATGGCACTTAATCATTAAATTATTATATATTTGTTTATTTCTGTATTCTTTTTTTTCTTTTTCACAAGGCTTTTTACCCTCAAATGCTGGTGTGGGAGTCTCATCTCTTCAGTTTCTAATTGACCTATACGCACCCAAAGTCAGAACTTGGAGTGGAGAAGCTCTTTAGTAGCTTTTTTTTGCTGTGAATTTAATTTGAATATCAGAAAAGGGATAGAAAACTAACTCTGTTGCTCCTAAAAATTGGAGTTTCATAGATAACAGCAGTGCAGGCTGCCTCCGCCTCTCCCCCTGTCCCAACATGACAAATAGGAAGAACTCAGAGACCATGGTCAAGTCTCAAATCAAAATCATTAGTTTGGTAAACTAAGGCTACCCTGAAAACCGCCATGATTGGGTCTTCATGTTTACATAGTACACAAATCAATAAAAATATTGATTTTCATTATGTTGGTAGACTGCACAAATACTCCCCAAAATGGCTCAGACTGGTTTTTGGAATCGGCTCATTTTGTTTAGTCTATGTGATAGCAGCCAGATAAACTGTTGTATGGCACATGAACCTCATTCAGATAGTTATAGTGCATCATAGTGCAAACGGTTCAGTTGTGCAGAAGTTTAGTCTTTTGAATGAAAGAGAAAGCAGTTTCATTTCATTAGAGCTCTCTGAACATTTTGTTCATCTAAAAGGAGGAAGGAACTGAGGCGCAGACTTTTTGTGCCTTTAACCTAATTAATATTGTGAGGTTTGTCAGTTGTAAAGGGTAATAAAATGAAGGAGGATATTGAACAAATGACTCCTGCTGTGATTAACAAACCCTCAAAGCATTATTTTGTTTGAATCCATTCCCCAGTGTCCCCATCAGTGTGAAATAACAGGAACCAAGATTCATTACGCTGGGCAATGTTTCCAATCCGGAAGAATTCAGAGTCCAATGTTTTTGTAGGATCACTGACATCGACCTAAGGATCAATGCAATCGCAGCTTCTTTTTAAATGAAAGGAGAAGAAGAGCTCCTTTGGCCTCTGTCGTCACTGAACCATTTTCAAGTACTGGTCTGTGTTTCGCTGAATGTCCTTTGGGTGGTGCACCAATCTTGGTGTACAATTAAAACCTAGCACTGTTGCAGTTCTTGTCATAATCAAATGACCGGACCAGGCACCTACTGCAGCACTCCTTACAAAGCCATTTCAATCTTTTGTCTTAAAAGCCTTATCTTTACGCATATTTAATATATTTTACCAAAATTAACAAGAGGAAAACTGGATTTGGGAATGGCATTTTTTTTCTTTACTAGTCAGAGGCTATTTGTGCGTAGTACCTTGTCTTCCAGTACCACTTTCACAATAGCAATGGTATGCACAGCATCACCTCCACACATGTACACATCCACACACACACACACACACACACATAAGCAAACCACACGTGCACACGCGTACGTGCACACACACACATGTGACCTTCTCTTCACTAATGGGTTGAATGGAATGAAGTGAGGAAATCAAAGGCAGTCTTTCGAAGTTTGGCATATTGACAGCTTCCCAGCAGGTAGAAAATACCACTCAATAAACCATCTCAGTCCAGAACAGAAATCCATTTGGCTCAGGCCTCACCAACCTTTCAATCCATCAGCCAAAGGCGAGAGCAAAACAAAAGCAAGAAGAGAGATGCCAAGAAAGCAAGAAAATACAACTTGTGTCTGACAAAAACCTAAAAATGAAAGGAGAACGATGGGTTTGGGCAGAGAGTCGGCTTTAATTAAATGGAAAGGCTTTAGTTCTAATGCTGAAAATCTCTATTCAGCTATTATTATTATTACTAGTAGTAGTAGTAGTCGTCGTAGTATTGTTGTTGTTGTTATTGCTGCTGCTGTTGTTGTAGATAAAGGCTAATACCAATATGCAAGTGCCTATTCAAAAATGATGATATATAATAGGCTATAAAAAAACCTTATTAGATAAAAGCTTGTCTGCAATAATACTAATGTTACCAGTACTACTACTACTCCTACTACTAATAATAATAATGATAATAATAATAATAACAATAATAATAATAATAATAATAATATGCATATTTAAAATTGATTTATCAACACTTTCTGCTGGAATGGACATGAAATGTGACATTTCAGGCTGTTTTTTGGAATGGGAGTAGTAATGAGAAAACTTATATAGCAGCATTAAGCTTACTCCTTTCACTTATCTGGACATATGCAATAATCTGAAAACACACACACACACACACACACACACACACACACATATCACATTGAATTTCTCTTCTCTGTAAATTAATCATTTATGTGAAACAGCTACACATGTTTTCTTTTTTTCACATGAATGCCCTTAGCAGACAAACAAATTTAAACACATTGACATATTTTTCTTCCACAAACGCACATTTTCCACATACGATGGTCCTTAAAATAGCTTCTCTCTCTGCTGGGTGTGCGCGTCCCGTATGGAACAGAATATAGTTTCCAAGTTCGAAGGGGGTTGCAGGGAGAGAGGGTGACAGAGAGGAGGACACCTGCCATAGAAACATATGGACCAACCAGGTTGTGATGAGATGGGATGTGACAGCCTATGGGATCCCCGGAGATCCACCTGAGCTGGGGTCAACCAATAGCTAGGGAGACATCTGTGGACAACAGGAAAGTCCACAGAGTCAGCTGATAACCGCTCCTCCTTCACCGTCTGCAGAGACAGTTTTACAATTTAGGCAGTTGGCCGGCACGCTTGTCCCGAGCGACTTACAAGAGCACTTGGACGGGACACATGGCTGTTGACAGACACACATTGGCTCTCGTAGAGATTGAACCTGTGACCCTCTGGCTACAGGATGGTCCCTCTCACCACTAGGCCGCCCAGCCTCTCCAAGGCCGAGGCAATATGGTACTTATAACACTTTCTAACACATTCTGAAGTGAGCTGAGAGGGATATGAATGATAGCCATGAGCAAAAGCTGGAAATTGCGAGTAGAGAAGTGTTTCTTTTTTTCCACAAAAACTGGAAATGAGTAGATAGAAAATGTGAGTAGAGGAGTGTGTTTTTCAACACCAAGCGGGTCCACTTTAAATAAGCTGAGATTTCTATGTGAAAGTGTGCCATATTAATCCTTCAGTAGAGCAAAATAACATGGTTCAGTATCGCACTTCGGAAATGGTGTCAGAACGATTTTCCAGAAACGGTGCATTTTGTGCGACAAAAAGAAAAAAAAACTCTCCTTTTCTGCCCTGGAAAATCCCCCGAAGTCAGTCAAAATGACCTTCTATCAAAAGTAGAAGCCCTTATCAAGAACAGATGTTCAATCCTCAGCTTCAACAAACAAAATGGGAAAATGGGAGCTCTTATCGGGAGCCAAAGCCAAAAGTAAAGACACACCAATAAGAGAAACTTCTGAAGCAACACAAAGCATCCATTACACATAGGATGATGTTATCAGACCTTGTGCATTTCATACCCCACTCCAGTGTGTGTGTGTGCGTGTGTGTGTGTGTGTGTGTGTGTGTGTGTGTGTGTGTGTGTGTGCATGTGGAGAAAGCAAGGTCCAAAGCCATATCCGAGAGATGATTCATCCTTGATAGTTCCATTGCCAGCATCTCTGAAAGGAGTCAGAGGAGAAAACATTTATATTTTCAGAACTGCTCTAAGTCCCTCACCTCAAATTTCATACAGCAGTCAAGAATGTTCCAGCAGCTTACAAACAATTTTATTTGAATAGCACTTTCTGAACAGCAACAAAATTGCAATGTGCTGTACAAACAAGAGGATAATAAATATAAGCCAATAAGACAACAAGTGAAAGCAAGCTTAGTGCTAGTTTTAAGCTCGCCACCTGTTTTGTCGGTGAAGCTGACCAGTATAACAGCTTAAAGTATCAAACCCAAGTATATCAATAGTACATTCTACCAAGAGGTTAAGATGATGACATCACGCAAAGCCAAAGCAACCTTCTTACGCCTATAAATGATTTTAGTCACAGAGGAGATAGCATCATCTACTGAGCAGTAGAGGTAACTGCCACAGATATGAGAATTTAACTGAATGTGCATCCGAAATGAATGGAAGTCTATGAATTTTTTTTTGTATATTGACATTTTTTGGAGCTGGAGCTGGAGAATTTGGTTTGTCTGCAGAGCCACAACGCCGCCTATTATTGGTCCATAATCGGCAATGCATGTGCGATCTGTCAATCACTAGGCAAACAAAACGCGGAACAACCCTATGTGTTATATCGATTATATTATATGTTAATGATACAATTATTTTGAAAATCGGGTTAGGGTTAGGAACATACAAAGAAGTGAAATTAGCTACTGAGACCATAACCTCTTCTGGAAAAAAATTATTGACTTTATATTTTTAGTGAGAAGTTGGGTTGTGGTCCCATTGACTTGCATGGAGTTGGGCCGGGCTTGATCAAAAATCTGTGATGGTATTATTGGTTGGGATTACTGTATGTGCGCCTACTGGTTCGCCATGAAGTGCCCAATAAATTACATTGTTTTCCAGGATGTAAAAATAATGATATTTTGATACAAAAATATACTTTTAATGTTACAAGTAGACCTATTTAACAATGTATGTACGTGTAACATTAAATGCTCAAATGTATCCATGATAGTTGCTTAATAAACCTTATCCTAAAACTCATCCAGCAGCTGCAGTATTATTGGTTTGCGTTTGCCAGACTGTTGTCTAGCTAGTTTGCAAGCCTTGCTAGCTAGTTGGCTAGCTAATAGCAAACGAGACATTAATGTTTCTTTATAGAGGTTTGTTCCTATACTGCAGTATTATCCTTATTTTTATCTTTATTTCTTTCTTTTTTAAAGTCATTTTTCTAGACAAAAAATATGCTTTTGCTTGTTTTAATCCATTTATTTCATGTAAAGTATTTTGAGTTGCATTCTATGTATGAATGGTGCTATAAAAATAGTTGTCATAATTATCATTATTATTATTATTATTATTAGCAATGTTGTAACATTATTGAATAACGGAGATGGGAATTTTTAGTGTTTTTTAAATCACATATCGAATAATAACATGAATTTCAGGATCAAGATCATGCTCAACATAGTCTATAAAACATCTGCAGTATCAACAGTGCATTTATAGAGAGTAAGCAATAATGGAAGTTGATAGCGCGGCTGTAGGAGAAGAGATTGATGCTTCAATTTCCATAGCATAGCACAGTGCATAACCAATTACACACCATATTTTCACCTGGCATCTTTATCTTTGTTATTATCTTCAACCTGCATTTTACGTGGGCTACTAAACACTCGCAATTGATTTTTCCCACAGCAACGTTTTTTGGGTGATTGAGGGAAAAGACTGAGGGGGGTTGATTAAAGAGGGAAAGTAAATGGGTAAGAAAAATGGGTAAGGGAAAGATGGAGTTGGTGAGTCAGGCAAAATCAGTGAATGTCATCAGATCCAAATCAGCTCCCTGGCCCTCACCCATGGACCTGCTCCATTTATATCTGCAGGTCTGTAAACACCGAGTGTGTTGGTGAAGAGGAGAGGAGTGGTCTGCACAGAAACTGAATGTTGCAGTAGCCTGAACAAGATCAGATATAGTCGTGTTTAAGGTAAGTATTTCCCTTAATGGACACCGACCTGATGTCTGAACCAGCTACTAAAGGAAGGTTTAAACATGAATCAAAGATAACTCCTAAATTCTTAAATACAGACTTGATGGAGTTTAAGCACCAAGAGACAGCTTGTATATTTGTCTGGAGCCTTAAGATCTCAGTTTTGCCTGAATTAAGTTCAAGGAAATTTGGGAACATCCAGTCCTTTACATCAGCTACACAGTCATGTAATGCCTCCAATTTATTTGGATCCTTTGGTTTCACTGAGATATACAGCTGAGTACTGTTGGCCTAGTAAGGGAAGGAGGTGCTAAGCCCATAAATAATAGGACCGAAGGGGTAACAAATATAAAGAGAACAGTATCAGCCCAAGAATTTAGCCATGACATTCACCTCATGTAATCAATGAAGCCGAAGAAATATGTATCACCAATATTTTCTGACAGGTAAGATAAGAACCAGTCCAGATATCAGTCAGAGATATCAGTGCAGTTCCTCAATCTATCAACTTCAATAGCATGATCTATAAGGCCAAAGTCTCTGCTAAGGATTGGCAACACGAACACAGAGCGCTCACTGGAATCTGCACACATCAGGGTATCGTTAGTAACTTTGGGAAAAGCGATTTCAGTACTATTTACAGTACTAATACATGGTGTATTTTTTCAGCAATCTAAAACATCAACGGTAAACGTCAGGTTTTGGTGTCAGTCCCTCAGAATCAAAGAGCAAAGGCTTCTTTCTAGACTCATTATTTTGCACCGATGTTCAACAATCATATAGAGAGAAATCCATCATAGAAGAGACAGAGATGCCAATTTCTCCATGAACAGTAGCCTCAATAGACCAGAATGCAATGCAGCCACAGCTTTGCGGATCTGTCGTCAGTAGCGTGTGTTTCTTGACTCACTATTGCTCTCTCCACCTATACATATACAGCACTGAGAACCCCCCTCTTTTGGGGTTTTCACAAGTCATTCGAAGTCACCAATGGAAGTACAACTGTATGAGACAGGTTGAGGAAAGGTGGGTACATCAAAAAACGTACAACACTTCATCTCAAAATAACTCCTGAAATACATTAAACATCATAAACTGATTATGTCTTAACAGTATATACAAGGTAGGATTTTTCCTTTAAAGCAAAGGGTGGTAGAAAGTGCGCACCTCTCACTGATGTTTAGTCGAATTAGGCCCACAACACCTCTGCAAGGCTCAACAGTAAATTCTGATGTCACACAACTACACGTCTGCCTATCAACTACTCTTACAAAACACTAAAACTTTGGTTTGCACCAAGCCCGCATCTCGCCCAGTAATTTCTACACTCAACAACCTCAGCAACAATATGCTAATGCAATGGCTGACTCGTCTGGCTGGGAACATCCCACTTAGCAGTTCAAAAACCATACTGCACCACCGAAAAGAAGACGTCTGACCCTGCTGGCTGGAAGATATTGAGTTGAACTTGAGCCCCCTCTGGCACAGAAAGATTCAAAGATTGATCATAAACTTCATTGCACTGCATTACCACAGCATGGAGCGGATCTAACCCTAATGTATTCTTCCTACATGAAAAGTGAGCGTTCCTATGACATTTCAAGTCCATATCTTAGCAAAGGCGGATATGCGCTGACTCTCCATTTGATATGCAATGAAGAGACCTGTTACCCAATATAGCATATCTCAGATCATTAGTAGTCACTTTTGTCTATTTCTTATTCATTCACACTCCTCGGCGCCCGGGGGAGTGCAGCAGGAAGACCGTGGGAAGACTGTCGGTGAGCAAGTTGAACTGAGTGTTTGCGTGGGTGTGAATGTGCATGTGCTTAAAGTACCGACACCATACAGCTCATAGCGCTCATGACTGCCAATGACTGAACCTGCTATTCTGCTGTTACTGAATGACAACTGCATGTGGCTGATTAAATAATTGCGGGACATTTCGCATTTGTAAATGAGTGGGGGAAAAGTACAGGTTTGTCACAAAAATATGCAAGGTTTCTATCCATTCAAGGTCTGTGGGCGTTAGAGAATGAATGTAGGCAGTGAGGCTCCTTACAAGTGTAGTAATACGAGCATGTCTGTGTATGTGCACACGTGTGTATAAATCAGTGGTTTTTAATCCTGGTCCTCAGGATCCAGAACACCACAGGGACTACTTTGCACCTGGAATGACAGGTGAATGCAATTAACTGCAATTAACTAGGTGGTAGGATAGAAAACCAGCCGTACTCATCAGGAGTGTAAACCAGTGGTATTCATGCATGTGATTAAATGCATACAGGCAAATATGTGGGCGTGTGTGTGTGTGTGTGTGTGTGTGTGTGTGTGTGTGTGTGCAGATGCGTATGCAACATGTGTGTTGTTTCCATTTGAAGTGAAGATGAATTGTCAGCATCCTTCAGCCCTGCAGTGTACACCACTAGTCCCTTGCTGTGGCTCAGCACTTTGGTTGTCCATGTTCACTCAAATGATTGGAATAGACAGTGATATATTTTTACTGTCTTTTGAAGGGAAATTTTCTTTGTTTGCCAAAAGATCATACAGCATTAAAAAAAACAAAAAACGCCCCCCCCGTCTTCAATGGCTGTTTTATGTCTCTGGGAGGGTGAAGCTATCGGGGTGCTGGTGATGTGAGGGGACACAGCGGCCTAGAAAATTTAAGGCAAAAGGCTGTGATCTCAGACAAAAAAGGATTTTTTATTCAAAACACTGGGTATTTCAAAGTTATGATTTGAATCCAAATCATTTTGAAATATTCTGCGTAGTAAAACAACTAATGTTAAATTCATGAAACCATTTATTTAATTATTGGGCCTAAATGACTACCAGTGTGTGTCGGAAAGGCACATTCTTATATACCATAACTCTGTGTGTGTGTGTGTGTGTGTGTGTGTGTGTGTGTGTGTGTGTCCACTATAGCATGGTGGTGTGTGTGTGTGTCTGTTTGTCCTAGATAGCCTTTCCTTAGTTGAGTGCCTCTCTTCTGGGGTCTATGCATCTTGCTGACACGATGAGAAATCCTGTAAATTTTGTGCGTGTGTGCGTGTGTGTGTGTGTGTGTGTGTGTGTGTGTGTGTGTGTGTGTGTGTGTGTGTGTGTGTGTCTCAGAGAGAAGCATACCATCTTGCCTCCCTGCTTAAGCTCCCATAGGGCAATAACGCTTTGAGGGCCAGGTCAAGTGAATATACTTGACTTCACAATGTGCGCACACACACACACACACACACACACACACACACACACACACTGGACCTTATTTTCCCACCTTTTTCCTTTTCCCACCTTTTTCTTTTTTGCTTGCCTGGGTGCGGTTCTCCAAAACAGTCCTATAGGGCCAATGGACCCCAAAAGTAGCCAAAGCATGTCTTTTTCAACATATTGATCAGTCACTCTGTAATGAGACATGTTGGTAAAAGGATGTAAATGAAAGTGATCAAAAATCATGTCAGTTTTGATGCTATCTTGGCCATTGCTTTGGCACTTCCTTGTTAACTCTTTGCTGGCTGGTTGCAGCCGGCTGTCTAGATGCACTGCTGTGTAAAGTACAGCGAAATAAAGAGTGAAAGTTGTCAGGTCATGGTAAACTGAAAATGAAATATAAACATGGCTCATTATTGTGTATAGCCTACATATAGCGTATTATATGCATAAGTTGCTTTTGGGGTTGATTGATTTTGGGGTTGTCCATTGGCTCAATTGACAAGATTTTGGTCAGAATTGATCAGTATGATGGAAAATAGTGGGAAAATGAAAATACGGTCCACGTTGAAAATGGCCAGAGCTATACTTTAAGTCTCTTATTTCATTGTGTTTTCAATTTTTCTTTCTCTCACCTGCTCTTTCTCATTTTCTATCCCTATCCATTCACGTATGTCTTTTCCTTATATCACACAAACTCTCTTCTAATTAACACAGATTCTCAGCGGTTTCCAGATTAATATTGATGACGGCGTACATGTCCGACCCATATTAGTGATGCTATAAATTCACCTATATCTTGTATTCCTGTATATAGGCCTTTGAGACATTTTTCTGGTGCAGCAGTGAGCAGGAATCATAGGAACCTAATTGCGGTGCGGACTACATGCTTAACCCATACTGTACAGCATAATCCCACTGTCAAACCAGTTTCCATAGATAATCCTGGTATTTTTAAGTCAAGGAAAGGTCTTGGTTTGCTACATTTGAACATTAGACGTTTGTATCAGTATCAGAAACTTGATCATGTAAACATTTTGGTATCTCAGGCTGATCCTGATATTCTTATCCTCTCGGAAACTTGGCTTAAAAAGAATGTCCTTGATTCAGATATTGCTCTAAATGGGTACAGCATATACAGAATCAGAGGAGGTGGTGGAGCCATCTATGTAAAATCCAGGTACACTGTTGCTGTGCTCAAGTCTGTCTCAGTCCCCAAATATTTTGAATTCATTGCACTGAAGCTGGACCTGGGTCATAACCTTTCTATAACAGTAGTAGGGATCTATAGGCCCCCTTCTGCTGTAGCTGATTCGTTACATTTGCTGGCTGAGCTGCTTTCTCCTTTTGCCAAAACAGAATTGTTAATCATTGGAGATTTTAATTTGGACTGGTTGACAGATATATCGAATGGTCTAAAGGATATTTGTGGTAATTTTAATTTAACACGATTGATCCCTGAGCCAACTAGACCAAACCTTAAAAATCCATCAAAATCTACCCTCCTTGATCTTATTTTGACCAGATAGACCAGATAAATACACTGCCAGTGGTGTATTTGATCTCGGCATCAGTGACCACTGCCCCGTTGCCTTCATCAGAGATGAGAGGCTGGAGAAATCCACGCCACAAATTTTAGTCAGGAGAAATTTTAAAAATTTTAACGAACAAGCCTTTTTACATGATCTTTATCTTAGTGATCTATCTTATATTTTTTACATACCTGTAGTTGACTTTGCACTTGACTTCTTCATCAGTTCCTTTAATTCTCTGGTTGATAAACTTGCTCCATTCAAATGATGTACTTGTGAGGATGGACTGATCTGTGTGATTCTCTTTTTGAATTGTCTTTTTTGTTTGTTTATTTAGTTGTTTATTTATTCATTTATTTCCTCTTTCGTGTTATTTGTGGTTTTCTCTACTTGTACTCTCGGCACCACTGGAAAAGAGGGTCTCAACCCTCAGTGTGTCTTCCGAGAACTAAATAAAGGTTGATGAATTTCACAGCAAAATCATTAGTGTTAATTGTAAAAAATAAACTCTATGTCGGTGTTTATATAAGTCCACACCATCACAGTTCATTTGACACTTAGATAGTTTTGAACAGCCGTCTCACAGCTGTACCAGCTCTATGAGTCTCCAATCAACACCATGTAGATGTCATTTAAAAATCTGGAAAACTTTGCTTTTATTGACATCATGACTGCAGCAACAGCACTTTAGTGTCACTTCAAAAGAGGAAATACACACTGACACTATTTTCCAGTTTAAAGTTTTTGATATTATAGGGCATACATGTTGCAATGGAGATTGTTTAGCCTAAAATTACTCTCCATCGTAATTTGCTGTGAATTCTTTTACATGGTCAGATTCTCAGCCATTTGCTTCTGACATTAAGAGAGGCCAAGAGCATGGTTCCCAAGGAATTATAAATCTAAACCAATATGTAAAACTGAATGCAGGGACGCTGGAAGGACTGCATTCATTTAGATATTATCTCAAATGCATGTAGATGTTGTGTGTCAGTCGGGGTTTATAGAGCAACAGGCCAGTCACGTCACAAGTCTTCCTCTTATGCAATTTTATCTCTTTCTGATTGATTTCAAATTTCAAAAACGGCTATCAAACTACATCAGCCGTCAGACGATGTAGGTCAGCCCATGGCACATCAAAGCTTTATTCACACGCCTAAATATTTCCATCATAACATTTGAACATGGAGGGAAAAGAAAAGTGCAACGTAGAGCGTAGATTTTTTACATTTGTGTACCTTTACCATTTGGCATGACTATACCCAAATCCCTTCAAGATGCTTGTACGCATATTTCCTCTCCTCTCTCCATCTCCTCTCCTCCACTATTTTTCTACTATTTTCTCCTCTCTCTAATCTGAGAAGGAGAATCGGTTATATTGTCCATTCAGAAGGGCCATTCACAGTGATTGAGATGCTTATAAACTATTAACCCCACTGACTCATCACTACTACGAGTCTCACATACAGACAAATTCGCCCTAACTGCCCAACCATAAGACACACAAACACATAAAGACATACACAGTGCAAGGACAAATTATTAGCATAATGTCACTATGTTAACACACACAAATAATGATAAGAAGAAGATTTGTATAGCACTTTTAAATAGGTAACAAAGTGCTTCACAACATAAAAAAAACAGTTACAGGGTTAAAATGATTAACCAAAAACAACAAGAAATAAAATAAAATAGAACATCACACAATAAAAATGTGTCTTAAGAAGTTAAATAAAACAGGGAACTGACTTTGCAGGCCAGATCTCCACATCTCTACATACACACCTTGCCTGCTAACATCACCATAGCAACACCCCCCTCCCCCTCCACCAATGTACATGCATATATACATATATACACACACACACACACACACACACACACACACTACCTTCTAATAACACTGCAGTAAGATACTCACACAGATAACCACAAACACACACATACAAACACAGACATAACTTTGCAGGGTTTTTTTTTGCCAATGCACACAATATATACAATACAAGCATCTGTCTGCGATTTAGAGGTTTGATTTTGTTTTGCACTCCTCCTCAGTGTGTGTGTATGTGGTGGCTGTGCCTGTTTTATGCACAGCTGGGCGGTGGCATGGCTGCGTTGGCAGTGCTGTTACTGCTGGCACTGATCAGCTGTGGCTTGTACAAGGTAACAAACACACTCTCACACACACACGCGCGCACACACACACACACACGCTCTCTTTCTCTCTCTCCCTTTCAAATATTGATACAAAAGTATGGTGAAGTGAGCTATTACTCCAATTACTCTTTGTGTCGTAAAGTTTTGTAATTTTCAGTCACGTCAGCTCTCTCTTCCCCTCCTGCATCGTCTCTCTCTCTCTCTCTCTCTCTCTCTCTCTCTCTCTCTCTCTCTCTCTTCCCAGGCTTTTTGTTTAAAGACAGTGCACCTCCCTCAGGCAGAAGAGGGAACTGACAAAGAGCAGCCTCAACCACACAAGAAACACACCGAACACCACAGTGAAACAATTTTAATGACTTTATACTTTCGCTAATTATTTGTTTTTGCTTATTTTCACATATGCTTATTATTTCTCCCTAGTTCTACTTTTATTAAAGGCTCTGGTTTGTGTCTTAAATTTCTCCTCCTGGGCCCTTACCGCCTCTTTGAAACGCATCTGGAAAAAGTGATATCTAATTATCTCCACCAGTGCCAGTCCCCGCTGAAGAGAGGTTCAGGTGTAAAGCAGCAGAATCAGAAAAGATCACAGCTGCTCCTTCTCAATAGGTGGGATTCAGCTGGCACTTCCATTTTGTCTTGTAAACCAATCATTTACAAACACCCAATAACATCCACCCTCAATAACCACCACACAGAAATGTCAACACTACTGGGCAGAAAACACTTTAAGAAGTATTTCACATGCAAGCAAAAGTTATAAACAGCACTGTCTCATTTGTGACCGGAATATTCCAATTGCAGATATCAGCAATGTTCTCAATATGTTTTGTCTTGTCAAATAAACTTGACTTGTTAGTGTAGTCTGCACATCGTCAGTGTCTTTCCAATACCTTGTTACAGATGACATGTCTTCTGTGTGAAGACAATGTTTCATCAGAGTCAAGATAAACTAAAGATAGAGTAAAGATAAACTAACTATATATGATGTTTTGTCAAAATATCATAAATATATATTGACTAATACAAAAAATACAAAAAATAAATTCATAAAACATAAAAAAATAAAAAAGAATACAAAATAAATTCATAAAAATAAACAATATTTTTCTTTATAAAAAAATCAAGAAAATTAAAACTAAAAATAAAATATAAATAGAATAAAAACATTTAAAAAATTGAAACAACAAATAAATAAAAAATAATAAATTAATAAATTAAATAAAAAACAAATAAATTAATAAATAAATATATTGACATCAATGAGAAATCAGCTCAGTTTCCTGGAGAGAGAAGGTCTCTGCGGGACACACAACATAAGACCGGTCACTAGATGGAAGCGGAGATCAGTGTCTGTCCTGATTGAGACCTTCACCCTGTCCAGGCCTACAGGACAGTGTGGTTTAAGGTAACAAAGCATTAACTTCAGTGCACAACATGCTGTTATGTGTTCACAATATATAAAACATGCGCTCAAGCTGCATAAAAACTGTGCAAATAGATACAAAATGTGCACATATAATAAGATCATTTGTATAAAATAAGACAAGATAATATAAAGCCAGTGCAGCTGCATCAACCACTTCTCTGATGTGGTGTTGGAGAGTCTTGACTGAGTCTTGACCACTGATCGACTATAAAGTCTATAACATCCCTCAAGTCTGCACACTGACAAACCCTGGAGCCCATTAGCTCTCATTATCCGTGTCAGTTGTTTCTTCCTAACAATAATGCCTTGCATCTCATGCACTGAGCAATGCCTTGATAACTCTTTTTTGTACCTGAAGTAAAACTTGATCAATTAGTCTCTATCCATTATCCCTCATCGGAAGTCTGATTCAGAAGCATGCTCATTAAGATTTCCTTTTGTGGTTGTGTGAAAGATAGATGCCACTTTGGAAAGTATCTCTCACAGAAAACACTTATACATGTTGGATTTTTGCATTTAAGGGTACTTAAGCGTAACAATCTTAAATTAAAATGTGACATATTATGAGAAAAATAGTTTTTCTCTGCTTATCGGTGCATATGTGGTGGGATACA
>NC_136011.1:22982283-23019783 GCF_048128805.1 Centroberyx gerrardi
AAGATTGGTATTTGCCTTCTAAATCCCATATCAGTTGAACCTTATTATGTTTCTGTGTGTTACTGATGTGTTCGACTCTGTTTATATGAACAGTGTTCATTTTGTTCTGTGTATTGTATCACTTGTTAATTTCCCACTGCAGGATCAATAAAGTAATAATAATAATACTCATACAGTAATTATTAACAGTAATGATCATGGTAATCATTATTAATGAGTTGATGACGGGGTTTCCCTTGGCAAACAGCAGGGAATAGGGGATCATCATCATCTCTCTCTCTCTCTCTCTCTCTCTCTCTCTCTGTCCATCTCTCTATCTCTCTCGCTCCCTGGATTCATTTTATCTACAAGGTAATCACAGTACTCTCTTACATCATACAGTCTACTTTGGTTTGGATTGAAAGGATTAAATGTAGCTATAAAACAGAGAGAGGAGAGAATGAGAGAAGAAAAAGGCAGAGAAAGGACGGACAGAGTGTGGATTTCCACAGGAACAGAAAGACAAATTTCTTGTGGTACAAATCTAATCTCCTCCTCGCTCCCTAAACAATGAGAAACCGCCAGAATCAGATTTTAATTGCTTTTGACCCCCTTTGCAGCTGGCATTAACAAGTGTCTTGGGCATTTGGATTTTATCCGGATAGAGCTGAAACGTATAAAAATCCAGGTGATAAGTCGCCCAAACCACCTCAGGGAAGGGTGCTGCTGCATATCGCATGCTTATTAAGACAAAACTGACAAAAAACAGTGCATGCAGCGTTACAACCTTCCTAAAGCCAGCCGGATTGCACTCACAACACATCAATAATTGATCAATCATTTTGCATTTACTGGAAGAGAAAGTTGACAGGCTGCTGATGTACAACATGTTTACATTTTGCGAGAGAAGGAGAAACAGAGATGTAAGCTTGGACCACATTGCTTGGATGCATTGCAGTAGCGGGCCAAAGCTATAGTATTAAAGCAACTTTCTACCTGTTTTCTCCCTTTTACAGAATCTCTCTTCAAAGCAAGATGTGAAAAGAGAGATTATTCTAAAGTGGAAATTCCTTTTTTTTTTGTTTTTCGCAGCAGGGTTGTGATTTTTTTTTTTTTGACTGTATTATCTTTCTTGCAGCACTTTATGTTTTGTTACATTCGGGTAAATTGTTAATCTGCGAGTCTCCATCTTTGGTGCTAAGCGCTCATCGCTGTGGTGTTTCTGCACTGCACTTCCCAGAGATCAGCTGTTGATGCAGTTTGAGTTTCTGTAGGTGGCTATAGCTCTTTTCTTCGTCCGTTCATCAATGCTCATGCTAACTACCCAGCTCTTCTTCTGTGTGAGTGTTTAGAACAGCAAATATCAAAACTTTTATGAACTGGGTAAGCCTATAGGTTGAATTGCTAGTGTGCTATATAGAGATTAGCAAAACAGACATTTATTTATATGAAAATGACACAAATTATCACTTTAGATGTAAATATGCCCTCGATCAACAGTTCTATGATAGATTAATGAGATGGACGGATATAGACAGAAGCCAAAATACAAAATGTACACTGGTTTTCAAACTCATTCTTACATTTTTAGCATTTAGCTGCCACTCGTATCCAGTTTCTCCATTTTGGGGGATTGAATCTGTGACTCTCTAGTTACAGGACGGTGTTTCCAGACACCGAGCTGCAGTCGACTCACTCTGTTAACATCATTTTCCTCTAGGCCAAAGTGTATTTGACGCTGGTGAGCCCAGTTCACTCCCAGTTCAATCACTTCAAAGTGTTCATAGTAAATGCAATTCATTGGCTCATGATAGCACATTCACTCACTCATTATTTATTAACAGGTTGGATATGAAAACCTTTTTGGGCCAAAAGTTTTTCAATTATTAAAAAAATTATCTACTTACTGAACTGATGAAATGAACATCTAGCCCTGCAAATGAGGATGAAATAGAAAAGACATTTGTATTTTAAGAAGATTTCAAATGTGCTAATTCAGGTGTTAAAATAGGTTAATAATCTAAATTATTTCACCACCCAGCCTGCTGGCCCGCTCTGTAGAGCCGACTGAAGACTCACTGTGATGACATCATCTTCCCAACAGGACTGGAAGAGAGTCTACTGCTCTCTCTTTCTCTGCCTGCACGTGGATTTGTGGACGCCACTGAAAGATTGGCCACCTTGGAATATTTTGTATTTTTGCTCTTTTTGTGTTTTACACTGTGCCATGTTAGCCTGGATTTCCAGAAGCACAAAGAAGCACAAAGATTTCTGACACTGTGATGTTGTTGTTTGATCTTTTCATAGCAAAATCATCTGATCTGGGTCACACGGGAATTTTCTGTCTGTGTCTGTCTGAACACAGCCAAGCCATCTGTCTTTGTGGAAGTCCTGTGTGTGTGTGTGTGTGTGTGTGTGCGCGCGCGTGTGTGTATGTGTGTGTGTGTGTGTGTGTTAGCAGCTAAACAACCTGTTTACTTTGGGCAACAGTGACACCGTGACCTCACATTGGCCTTGTATATACTGGTGTCTCTGTGTGCTATGGAAACTATGCTGGTACATCAGCCTCACTATGTCTCTCTCTCTCTCTCTCTCTCTCTCTCTCTCACACACACACACACACAAACACACACACACCTGTTGGTCATAACTAATCTTGTATTTGTGTCATATGTCAGCTCTAATAATACTTCTACAGGGAGACCCTCATTCACTGCTGGCTGTAACGTGTGCATGCGTGCGTGTGTGTGCGTGTGCATGCGTGTGCATGCGTGTGTGTACGTGCGTGTTTGTGTGTGTGCGTGTGTGCTTGTGTGTGTGTGTGTGTGTGTGTGTGTGTGTGTGTGTGTTAGCAGCTAAACAACCTGTTTACTTTGGGCAACAGTGACACCGTGACCTCACATTGGCCTTGTATATACTGGTGTCTCTGTATGCTATGGAAACTATGCTGGTACATCAGCCTCACTATGTCTCTCTCTCTCTCTCTCTCTCTCTCTCTCTCCTCTCTCTCTCTCTCTCTCTCTCTCTCTCACACACACACACACACACACACCTGTTGGTCATAACTAATCTTGTATTTGTGTCATATGTCAGCTCTAATAATACTTCTACAGGGAGACCCTCATTCACTGCTGGCTGTAACGTGTGCGTGCGTGCGTGCGTGCGTGTGTGTGCGTGCGTGTGTGTGTGTGTGTTTGTGTGTGTGTGTGTGTTTGTGTGTGTGTGTGTGCGTGTGTGTCTCGTTATGCCTCTCTCCATAGATTTACACATGAGAATCACAGGTAGCATGTTTTAAAATAACGTTTAGCTTGTCATATGTTATTATGTCAGATCAGATAATTGCCTTTTTCCAGTCAATACTAATATTATAAAGTCATATTATAATGCCATACAGTTTTTCTCCTATACCTCCCATCACAAATGCCATAGCTCACTGTCCTAGCATGTACACTATTGATTATATATTGATATAACTTTGGTGTCATGTTTTTTTGTTGTTGTTGTTCTAATCAGTACACATGTTATAACACCACATGGTTTGAGCTTTTGTCTTTTATTAGAGAAAGTGGCATGGCTACAAAACTCAGTTGTGAAACACCCGCACTGACCACCAGGTGTCGCTGAATCCCCACGACAGTCCTGCTTTCACACCTCTTCTAGAAAAATCCACTGATCTCTTTGTCTTTTTTGCTATTTTAACCTTTAACATGACAGTATTCTTTACCTTAAATGGATAAACGATACCACAGACTACCAAAGGAGAAAGATATAACCAAAATCTATGAGATAACCAGGGGTGCATTAAGAGTTTTCACAGATAAAATGATCACAAAATGAAAAAAACGCATTAACCTGAGGCATTTAGCTGACTATTTACATTTTGTAAGTTTACTTGACATATTTATAATGGCTAGAATAAATTTAAATATTACAAATTGAAATTACATATTTTTTTCATATTTTTAATAGATTACAAATCAGATTTAAAGGTTTAATGTTACCCAAAGAATGTCTAAAACTGACAATATAGAAAAATCAGGATGTACTGAGGAGTAATAAAATAATACATCACAGCTGTTTGACTTAGTATAACAATATTCTGCAAGCCGGACCCTCTTATCATTCCATGAAGACTTAATGAAGTTTACAGTCTGTTAGCACAAATTATTAAATGTCCTCTGCCTGTCGCAGGCAAGTTGTTTGAGGACAGATCCGGACCGAGCCAGTCAGGTCAGTCTGCTGTTAACTGATCTTTGGTCAGAGAGAAGGAGAGACACGTGACGGGGCGGGGGACCTGAGTCGCCCTCGGTTATCTGGCTCAGTTCCTAGAAAGTCCTCAGCAGCAGCAAATAAAGCATTATATAAGATATCCCGTATATGACTGGGAAGGTGTGGTCCTCTGAGTGTCAGGTTGCTCTGCTGTCCCAAGTCCACCTCCCCCAGGGGTGATGAAATCGACCTTGCTCTGGGACTGGATTGCATTCACACAGGAACACAGGAACACCAAATCAGATTTTCAACAGTTTGTAGTCCAGATCTAATCTTCTCCCGTCTCTCTAAACGGGGGGAAATAAGATTACAAGTGCTTTCTTCCTTTGTAGACAGCCATGCCATGAGTTAAAAATCAAATGTTTAAAGGGCAAAATCAGGTCTGTCCACTGTTTGAAGTTCAATTTAGCGTGATGTAATCAAATGAGATAATAATGGGCTTTATCCTGTGTCATTTGAAGGGACATTTAAGTATCAAGTTCTTAGGGATTTTAGGGATTAATCAAGATGAGTAAAATAAGGGTTAATTTAATTTTAGGTAGTACTGATGTGGCATTCTTAACCAATACATTGTAATAAGCCACAAATAAAACTCAACCTTTACCACTATTTCTTTGACATTCATCTAACAGCGGTGGCTTCACACACCTGGAAAATTTGCCCCATACCTAGAAGATTATTAAAAACGAAAATTCAGCATTTGGTTTTATTGCCCCTTCAATAAATATCAAATATAAGCCATTCTTAAACTGCAACAGCTGCTGGAGTTAAACTTGGGAATGAACATGTCTTAAGAGCCTAAATTAACCCCACCACCCACCTCTACTTAAAACAAATCTACAGGAAATCCTTATTTACACATAGTAAGTACTATAATTAATACTGTATTTAGATGTTTTAATTAACCTCAAAACCCAGATACTGAATTCAACCTTTTCCCAAACACACTAGAAAATGAAGAGACAAGCAGCCATGTTTTACATTTCAGCAGGTTTTTTATTGATCGTTCATCCATCCTGTCCACAACCACAGATCATAGCTACCACGTTTTCATATTCCTTATGTGCATATTTTGCTGCTTATGAAACCACCGTCAGCAAGCAGCCCCATCAAAAAATACTTTACAACTTTACAGCTTCAGTCAGTCAGCTTACATTAAAATAAGTTAAAACGGTCCTCTTTCAGGCCTGTGAAACCAGGTAAATAACATAGTCTTCCTTCACTTTGAGTAGTGCCATTGATCGAGAGTTTTGCTATTTGAACGCTAATCGTCAGCCATGCTAGCTCCACACCAGAGTTAAATAAATGGTGAATCTACGCCAGCTGATCTCTACACTGCATGGCATCTCACCACGGTGTCGTGGAAGGCATTGGTACATATTTACAGCCCACACTTCTTAGCTCTAGAGAGGCAGGAAACGGCATGCCACCCATAGCACAACCTGACAAAACTCTTATCAATGGCTTTGGAGACAGGTAGGGGGGGAAACAGGAGTTTTGAGGGGGGGGCTACGTCAGTAACCGATCAGAACAGGCTCTGAAAAGAGTCCTAGAACGCAGCTAGAGGTGTTGTCCGTAAAGAAAACAAAACGTCCAATCTGTACCTGTGGAATCAAAAGTGCATTCATGACAAACGGGTGGCTTCTGACCGCCAAGGTAGGAGGACAGACAGAGAAGAGGACGGCGCCACTGGATCCTGAACTGGAGTGCTGAAAAGTCACACTGTGCATGTGTTTAACCCCTCTCCTGTTCAGCCTCTCATGACATCACCGTCCTCTCCTGAGGTCAGAAACGCCACTTGTCACGAATGCTTCTTGAGCCGAGAGTAGATTGAGTTTCAGCACCGTTTAACCACCAAAACGTACCACACGTCCAACCCTGTATTACTCTTGACACAACTGATATTATATTTATTGTTAGATATTAAAAATGAAGTTGTTGGCGGATGGCTCTGCTAGCAAAAAGTACTGGACGCATGTTGTCATGGAAAACAGAATGAGTGACAGGTCAGGCAACCTATCGTGGCTAGCGTTTTTTTTAAATAATGTGATTAATATTCTCTCATTGTCAAGTCAAAGTACAGATTCACAAAAAAAAAAAAAAAAAAAGGACAGTGTAGTTTTATGTTTGGTCAATTGTATGACAGATCACTCCTTGGCCTTCAAGAGAAAGTGACACTTTCTGTAAACTCACAATAAAGTGACACGTCATTTTTTTAAAAGCCACAAAAAGTAACCTACCGTACAAACGACTAAACATAAACCATATTTTAGCAAATGCAAGCCTAAAAACACATTGAAATGACATTAAATATTTTTCAGATTTGTTTGTCTGTTTTATGACGTCGCTGATTTAAGGTATGCGATAAGGTCCTGGCGCTCGCCCTTCTTTTTGATGCCAGCAAAGATCATCTTAGTTCCAGGAATGTACTTCTTGGGGTTCTCCAGGTACTCCATCAAGGTGTCCTCGCCCCATATGATACCTGCGGATAGGAGGGGAGTAAGACACATGGTCAATGATGAAAATAAGATTATTATAGGATTATTACAACTTAAAACAACTGGGAGGATTCTGACCTCCAAGATAGAAGGATAAAAAAGAAGAACATCAGATTCCAATGGTCAAAGTTCCTCCACAGCAATATTTTATAGCCCAGGGTAAATCTGGGTGGGATACTGATAATGTCATGCTGTCATATTAACTTTGACTGATTTTAAATATTATAATAGAATGCATTTACTTGGATATTAGGTAGGGATGCGTAGTAAAAACTGAATATTCATTCGCAAGGATCAACGTCTACTTTTGGGATTTGGTTGTTCTGAGGTTTTTTTATGTTGGGACACATCACTAAAATAGTTTTGGCACAGTGGAACTAAATATGCTGTGCACAAGCTGAGTAACAGCTATAACTACAAGATCAGCCACGAGACGGCTTCCGGTGCCGTTAATAAAACCCTCCACGCTGTTGTTTTCTACTCATCCTTAAGTAGCTTCTTTAGGAAGCAATTATGTCATTATCAAAGCCACAGAAAAGCCCAGTGTGGGCAAATTTCAAAGAGCTGTCGTACCACAGATCTCCAACAACAACCTGAATCATCTCAAAAAGCATCCAGCTGTTTCTACAAGAACTGGCATGATGATACTTCGCAAACTCCTCAGGAATGTGACAGAAGACAAGCTGAGAATCTCTGCCCTCACTGCCGACCTGATTGCTAAAGGTATATTTCCGATATGCCGATATGTAACATAGAGAGCAGAAAGTGATGCAAGTGATTTTTTCATTCATAATCTTCTGCTTTAGCCTTGTAATTTCCTGCATGCACTGGATTTTCACATTCATTTAGATCACGCAATGAATAGCCGACCATGAGACAAAGGACTTGTGCACATCCCTATTGACAGTGTTTGAAGAAGTACCACTGCATGCAGGTGACAACTGACTGCAGCCACTAAACGTTTCTATTTCAGGGACGCAGCACTAAACCAAAGCTTCTGACTGAACACTGGGGAAGTATTACTTAAACGCAGTAGTAGCTCACAGAACTAGAGGGTTTAAATTATAGTTTTATGACCTGGGAGTTTGAACCATTCTGAAAGTGACAGGAAAAGCTCACAGTCAGTGGGGAATTATCTCTGCCTAGTAGGCAATTTTGTGGTTCAATGCCCTTAGACTAAAAAAAAAGTTTGCTAGAGTAATCAATTATGGCGTATGCAAGAAGCTTTGCTGAAAGTATAACCTTAAGAGTCAGTCACCCTTCAATTTATCCATTTTATTAATACAGGCCTATCAAGTTTCTCTTAATGAGCTGAGTATTGATTGGATTTTGCCAACATGTGTTATTTATCATCATAATGAACAGTAGTCAACATGCAAATAAAATGCAAATGAATTGGGCTGACCATGTTAAATCTAAATTCAATTATCTCAGCTAAGCGCAGGCTTCATAATAGCAATTTACATTTTCTGTGTGTTTTGGTATCTGCTGTTATTACACAGAATATGTAAAATACTGTGATATGAAATTTCATAATGCCCAACCCAGGTTCAGTGGGAAGGGTTCATCGAGTTCCTCGTTTAACCACCAGTCCACTGACCTTTACTCTTGTTGGCGTCCGTGTACGAGTAGCCCTCTGCCTGCCCAGTCTTGCGTCCGAACAGACCCCACAGGTTGGGGCCAACCTTGTGCTTGCCCCCATCCTCGACTGTGTGGCACTGAGCACACTTCTGGACGAAAGCTTTCTTTCCCTTTGCAACGTCTCCCATAGTCAGCTGGAGAGAGAAAGTCAGAGACAGAGAGAGAGAGAGAGAGAGACACACACACAGAGAGAGAGAAAGAGAGAGAGAGAGGGAGAGAGATCTGATATTAGAGGAATGCAAATTCTAATAATCATCTTTATCTAGCACAAAATTATGTTACAATGCAGTTAAGAAAATGGCTCGCAAAATTATTACAGCAAGGAGCAATTCCTTTGTGCTTTTGAAATGTTAACTACATTTTGGATAGTATTTTCTTCTATTATATTTATATCCATTATACGAATTTAAACCCACATATCATCCAATTTATAGAGATTCTGTATTGAAACACTTTTATTAGACCTTGCAGATGCCAGGAAACTTGTTCACTGTACTCTGGTCGTCGCCATCTTGTGAAGGTCATTTGAGGTAACAACTTCTGTATCTGTAGCACCAAGTACCGCTTACATTCACCAGACCACATGACATTCACTACAGTGCCTTGGCTTGTCGGCACCCTGCTGCGAAGGTCACCAAGGAAACCTAACAAGAATACACAACTGCGGTCCGTTGGTTCAGTTTATATGTATGTTTGTTACTGTTAGTAAACGTTTATTATAAGTTACACCGCTGCCTTTATTCAGGTCAAAGTATTCCAGCAACAAACATGTTAGCCTAGCTTACATTAGCTAACGTATCAATGTCAAGTGCCTTTCATTCCCTCCACCGTTGACAGCCTCCGAGCTAACGTTAGCTCATGTTACACCTGATGGGCAGCTGCCAGGTTCCCCGAGTAAATAAGGTCTGTCTTAGTATCCTGCTATGGGGAACCCTTAAATCTGTCGCTGACAATGTGGGGAACCAACACAGGAGTTTATACTAACTTCAATGTACTTACAGAGTCGTAAGGATGATGATACCTGTCTCTGCGGCAAACACCCGATACTGCTGCGGCAAGTGTAGCGAAAGACTAGCTAGCTGGCTTGGCTAACCTAAAGCCGCTAAATCGGCATGAACAGAGGTTAAGGTCACGATACAAATGAAACCGTTTAAAGAAATACAAATTTGACTATCATTAACAACAGCAGTTTAACCGTGATACTGTTATCTGCACTCATTTTGACAGCCGATTGCCAACTAACGTTACTGGCCGGGCTGCAGCAGACACCAGTGTACATTTCCTCAAACCCAGTCCATGTATTAAGGACCAGAGGGTGGCTAGTATGAGACGAGAGTATTGTACTTGTCTAAGTATAATCAGAGCAGCACCACAAGTATCAGACAGCTCCTAACATGGCGGGATCATTTAGCCGGCGGACTCGCATCCTTCCCATTACGCTTCAAGGGCAGCAGATACAAAAGCTATGATAGTCGCACACATTTCCTGTTTTATAGAGCAAATCTCACTGGCTGTAAGTCAAAGAGTTGGGACTAAGTCAGATGAGACAAGGACTTTCTCAGCCCTTGCTAGCAAGTCGTGACAATGGTAAAAGGATGTAGATACGTGATTAGCTTGGCCTCGCTAGTCGCTAGCTGGGATGTGTCACCCACCCAAGCTGGCACATCTTTCTAAAAGGATGCTTCAATGTCGGCTTCCAAAAAACACACCCAACGTTACACTATTGACACTTTTCCTGGATCCAGGGAGTACTCTAATGGCTGATAAGCTCCGACATTACACTGTAATAAAAATCAAACCTTTTAACATAAAAAGCACTGCATTGTTCTTGAATAACCTGGTAAGCTAGTAACCTCAACGCTAGTTCACGCAAAGAGAGCAGCCGTGCTATTCTCCAAGATAATACATAGCTTTTACCGAGGTAGTTAGCAAACGGGCTACTGCGGCTCAACCTGCCAGCATCTCCCTTTTGTCACTCCTGTTCCATTTTAACATCGAATTTGTCATTTTGAATAATAATCTCTTTCAAATTCAAAATCGACCGGATAGATCAGCTCAATAGGAGACATGAAACATTACCTTTTGCTTAAAATATGAGGCGTTTAAATCCCTCTAGTGCAGGTATAAGCTGCTTGCCTTGGCCGATGAGCGGTTTCTAGCGGTCGTAAAGAAGGTCACTTTACTTTAGAGGCACCGGCTTTTGACGTCATCGTCCAATCACGTGCCGGCCTTCGTCAATTTCCTCTTGAACCGTTACGTGGTCCTCCCTCCCCGCCGCGTACCATTTCCAGAAAGACGTTCCCTCACTCGCCTTCTTATCTTAATTTTTGTATGTAAAAGAGTTTTGTTTGTGGGATAAGATGCTCAGGTAGACTTACAACAGCACCATACTCAAATATGCAATCAAATGCAATGTAAACTGTGGAGGAAAGGAGACAAGGATGCCGCGAAGGAAGCGAAAGTCTGTGCTGGTACGCGGACCCGCATTTTCCTGCATTCCCTAGCTTCCATTGTGGGAAAATGCACCTGCTATTTGCCATGTAAGGAGATGTATATAACAGAGGAGGAGATGTATATAAAAGGAGATGTATATAAAGGAGATGTATATAAAAGGAGATATATAAATTGAGATGTATATTGAAAAAAAAAAAAAAAAAAGGAGATGTATATAACCACTTTGTTACTTTGTTGTAATCAAGGGCAAAACGAATTAACTATCATTTCATATTAACACATTTTATTTTGTACAGAGTGATCCGTCTTCCTTACTTTATTTTTTCTATTTTTACTTGGCAGATATGTGGCAGTGTAATATATAGACTTAGGAGTTATGGTGTGACTTTGCCTGTGGGACTTGATTTATGAGCAGAGGGTGTGATGTTTTTATAACCCCATTCTGTCTGGTGTTGCAGGATATAGATTTTATTTCAAACCTGAGCGTGACTGCCGTTTTACTTACTGGGAGTGCAGATGGTACTTCCCCAAAGGATTCACTCTCTAGACCACAAATTCACAGACATTAATAGAAATTTATATAATGTGTGCGATGAAGAGACTGACACTGGGTTGTGAAGCATAAAATAATGAGAAAGCAGAAGAAAAATGTGTCTTTATGCGGGGTAGAATAGTTATTCTACAGTTCTCGTGGACACACACACCACTATTTGCATAACTTAAATGCTGTTCCTCGAAAGGGTCACTGACACCTGTTGGCATGACAAGTGTACACACACACACACACACACACACACACACACACACACACACACATAGGTCGACATACAGACATACCTCTGACACACTATGCCGTAGTCACAAGCCTGTGACGTGACACCATATGTTGTGACCCGCATCACCTGACAGCTGTTCCGTGATGTCATATATTTCATCAATTAATACAAGGGTTTTAGACCTCGTAATATATCATATTTCATCATAGGCACAGGGAGTGGAAATTACAGAAGATGGTATCCCCTTATTTATGTTATATACATATCTGTACATAACTCATTGCACACATCTTTTATTTTTATTTGTATTATAGTGTATATATTTTATTGCTTTTTTGGGGGGGGGGTTTTGTTACATCTTTCTTATTCTTAGTAGTTTTTATGTTGACACCTGCACCAAGAGAAATTCCTTGTACATTGTACTTTGCGAATAAAAGTTTCTGATTCTGATTCTATTTGGCACAACTTTTTCTAGATGCATCCCATTTTGGAGGAAAATGTGAGGGGAAACAACAATTAGCTTTTTCACCATCCCCCTGGAGCTATTATTATTATTATTATTATTATTATTATTATTATTATTATTATTATTATTATGTCAAGATGTTCAGGTAGGCTATCTATTACAAAATATACTCAAAAATCTTTCTGCAGCATCCTTTCGTAACATTCACTGACCGACCAAGAAGTGGTAGTGACGGGGACGCTGGCATTACACCTCATGTGCAGTAGATGGCAGTAAGCACCTTCACTGGTCGGCTAGGATGCTGCGTTATGCTACCTTCAGGTACTGTCGGAATTATTGTAATTACGACTTCAGCGTACATGAACGACCCAACACAACACGACTGTGTGAAAGTCAGAATTGTCTACACGAGTTGTCGACATCATGAAAGCCATGTCAACAATTCATGGTAAAAGAAATTAATGCAACATTAAAACATCCACTACATGACTGGTGCATATATACGCCTCTTTATTCTACCGCTGCACTACAACAGCAGGCACCAAAAACTGTCTGGTGTCATTACTTCCGAAATGCGCGACAAGTCGTTTTTACGACTTCTGCGCTTATTAATAGGAGCTTACGAGGAGTACTTGAAGGCAGCATCAGTCAGTCACTCTTGCAGCAAACAAAGATGGAAGACTACTCCACCAAACAAGCGGGCGAAAACCTCGACGAACCCCCCAATAGCCGACTGTTTTTAGTCACCAGCCGGTCCGTGTCCGAAGATGTTATTCGAGAGAGTTTCTCCGTGTTTGGGGACATCCAGGGGATCTGGGTGGTCAAAGACAAACAGACGAAGGAGTCTAAAGGCGTCTCCTATGTGAAGTTCGCCAAGTCCTCGCATGCCTGCCTGGCCATGGAGGAAATGCACGGCAAGGTCCTGATGGAGGGGACTAAACCGATCAAGGTAGGCCGCTGAACAGTTGGTCAAACGGATAAATAAACAACAGGTTGTCAGGAGTATTTTTCACACACCACACACGGAATATATAAGTAAGAAGCTAGCTAAGGAGCACATTCGGGGCTAAAGTAGCCTAGCCAAACACCGTAACTTACGTAGACCCACCCACATTAGCTAGCTAAAAGCTAACGTTACTTACATGGTGGGGAAACCTGCGCCCATTAAACACGCACAGACACACAATCCTTGTATTCTCACATAATTTCAATAGCCTTTCAACTTTTCAGCCTAAAACATGCATGAAAAAATGTCTTGTTCTTAGACCCAGTAAGATTAAAACATACTGGTACACATTTAATTTCGCCACACAAACAGGGACATTTTTTTGTCTCACCTTGTACATTTTGGTTTAAGTTTAACAGGGGCCACGTATAATAAAACAATAAACCACCAAGAACTCTGATGCATTGTACACAGATATAGCTAAACAGCTATTGTACAAAAGTACAATACACACAACACCAAAATCTTAAAAAATAGGATGAAATATACATTAACTACAACAAACATTACATGAAATTGCAAGGTAGTGTATATAAAACCACAGGAAGTGGATTCCCCCCTGAAACAGGCCCTCAATTTGTGTACTGAGGGATTTTTGTACTGAGGATTTTTGCGTTACTGTTAATGGTGGAAGTAGTTTAGAACAAGGATTCATGTATCAGTGGGTTGTAAAGGTTACTGTTTGTTCATTCATTCATTCATTCATTTATTCGTTTGTTTGTTTAGGTGTTTATTGCCCAGTCGAGGTCGACAGCACGACACAGAGACGTTGAGGATGAGGAGCTGACCAGGATCTTCGTCATGATCCCCAAAACCTTCTCAGAGGAGGACCTCAAAAACACATTTAAGGTAACTACACATCTCTCTCTCTCTCTCTCTCTCTCTCTCTCTCTCTTGATGAGTGTTGCTTTTCCTTTCTTTCTGCCTATATACAGATACCGAGTTTTGTGTGATCCTAGCAAACCAGTTTACCGGGAAGAGTGAATAACATCCTTCTCTCTGGCTGTCTCTTTTCCCTCTCTCTGTCTCTCTCTCACTAGGAATATGGAGATATTGAGTATTGTGTGATCATTAAGAATAAGTTTACAGGGGAAAGTAAAGGTTTGGGCTACGTCAGATACTACAAGCCCTCCCAAGCTGCCCTCGCTATCGAGAACTGTGACAGAGGTAAGACTGTGTGCAACAGCATTAATGCTTTATAAGTAGTAGTAGTAATAATATAGCAACAGAGCCTCATAGCAGAACATGGTAATGATCAATAAATCATGTATCATAAATCATATATCCTGATTTTTCTATGCATTTGCATTTGAGTGACAATTACAAAGTTGTTGATGAAATATTTAGGATGTTTCCAACTACGATAACTCTTCAATTTTGTTAACATTTCGTGAGCCACACTGTCCATTTTCATTGCTTATCACCAGACTGTAGGGCTACAGAACCATGGTACTGATAATGTGGATTATGTTAATGTTGTTAGGTTATAGAGCCATCCTGGCTGAACCTCGCAGCAAGACCACATCAACAGACGGAGAATACTCGGCGGGAGGAGCCAGAACTGATCACATGGCCGGCGGTGACCAAATGAACCCCTACCCCTTCACTATGGGTACGCAGCTGTATTACATCTTCATTTCTTATTTATTTTTGTATTTTTTTTTTTGTTTTGTCTAGATTTGAGTTTTCAGTAATTCTTTTTACTATGTTTCCATGATAATCAGGAGGCATGTTTAGTTCAGTCAGACACTAAACTCCTGTATACCTGTGTCACCATTTATAGCACTTTGGAAAATCTTTTTTTTTCTTTATTGAGATTTATTATTATAACTTTATTGTGAATACCTAAACTGTGAATTTTCACAGAAGTCAAATGTCTTGTGATACGCACATACAATTCTGTAACTGATGCTGGACAAAAAAAGTTTAAATAATTTTAAAGTGGGTCCATACACACAACTCTCCTCCACCAAAAGTTTATTAAGTAAACAACATTTCGACCTGGATTGAGAGGTCACAACTGACGAAGACCAGTCCAGGTCAAAGCGTTGTTTGTATAGCCATGTATAGCCTAGCCATGCTTGTGGGTTGCTAATAATGATAACATGACATTTTTTGGTTAGTTGAAGAACTGATCTAGAAACTCTGTCTCTATAAAACCCCCTGGTGAAGAGAAATAAGGCTAAAATTCAAAATGTCAATGCATCTTTGAGAGGGCTCTAGGGGTCCCCAGCTAAATGAGGATTATTTTAATTTCACCATTATTTCATTCAAACAAAGTTAGCATTAAGAGACAATGTAATTATTATCTTCTTAGATGGCGTTCCCTGGTACAAAACCTTTTATTAAATGGGAAACTGGTCTGGAGCATCTCAAGCATCTCTACTTGGGGTTCCTTGACATGAAAAAATTTGGGAACCCCTGACTTTTAACTATTTCTGTTCTCCTATTGGCCCGGCTGTCCCCCCTCTCTCCCTGTACCGCAGACCCTGGCAACTACCCAGTCACAGACTACCGCTCCAGTGATGTCATCACACGGTGCTTGATGGTGTCGTCAAGAGCAGCGGTTACCCAGGAGCAGATTTATGGTCTGTTTGACATCATACCTGGCATGGACTACTGTGAGCTCCAGAGAGACCCTTACGGACTCAGCAAAGGTTAGTAGTCATACACAGATAAAGTATTTGCTTTGTTCGTCTGGGCTTTATGTTAAACTGGAAAATAACAATACAGCATTGACATCCATGTGATAACTTCATAGAATTTGCTTCAAAAAGTCAATGTGTGTATATCTAAATTATCTAAAATGACAGGTAAACATTTTTCAGAAATACGAAAAAATCTTGAGATTGAATGAGTTTTTATTATTATTTTTTTTACATTTTCTTGCTTCAGTGTAAACTCAAGTCAAAAGACAAAAATAGCGGTTTAAAATAAGTCAATAAGTAATTAAGTCAGTTAAGTAAGAGTTGTTTGAATGTAGGTGTGTGCTTTGGCAGTTAATTTTGATTATTTCTGAAGTACTTAATACTTCTTCTATTGGCTGTTGTTTGATTCCTGTGTGTCATGTGCCTCCAGGTCACGCTGTGATTCGCTACAATAACCTCGGATCAGCGGTCTATGCCAAAGAAAAGCTGAATGGGTTTGAATATCCACCCGGAAACAGACTGGCGGTAGCTTTTATTGATGATGGAGAGGACCGCACCAGGTACACACAGATGCACATATACAGGCATGCATGTGCACACATACACATGATGTATGTATATAGACAGACAGCCACATACATACACCAATGTATGCACCAGGTTCAGAAATGAACGGGGGCTTGAGGCATAAATGCCATTGAAAGTTCATAAAATGCCCATGAAATTAAAAATCACTGGGGGCAAAAAATGCCCCAGATAATTAATAATACCTTTCTCTGAGTTTCACCCTGTTCACATTTCATTTGTTGAGTTGTCAAGTATTCATGGGTGAATGCAACTTCTGTCCTCCTTGGGCTTGTGGGATCCTATGACCGGGCAATTCTTTCCAGTGCATTCTGGGTGATAAAAATAGGAGCGAGCAGTTTTTGATTAGAAAACAACTGAGTATGCAGTCTGAAGCAGAAGAAAATGTTGACATCATGCAGCTAGCAGTAGAAGAAAATGCCAACCCCACACAAACCACTGTGTCAACAATAAATAAAACAACCAATATCATAAAAAAAAATCAAAAATAAAGGGGAGAAAGAGTGCGGAAACCTCTTTTGTAAGGCCTGCTGCCAGTTTCCAGCAGCGGGGAAGAAGTGCGGGACAGCGTATTATGATTTAAAGCAAAACAAATCTTAGTGGTACAAATTAGGTATTCGTTTGCCAACATGCAATACAATGTATTATTTCATAGTTCAATTACATTCCTCCCGAATAGAATATGCCCAGATCATGGGATTAAAAATGGCCTCTGGAAAAAAAAAGTGAATTCCTTACCCTGGTATGCACATTTGCAATGTCTTCACTACCTAACATAATGTATTGTCACTGTGCTAACAATGCTACACCGAGGTAATTCAATCTCTATTTGATACTAGAAGTTGGCTCTATATGTGAGTGCCCCTATTTCTGCCTGTATGTAGCCTAGTAGGCAAGATGGCTACACAGTTTGTAGCAGCTCAGATGACATCAGAAACAATTTTAAACCTCTACACACATAAAGACAGAGAGAGGAATAATGTGATCTTTGTTTAATATTACAATTTGAAGTAACGTGTGTTTGTCTCTGTGTTTGTGTGTAGTCCAGTAGGCCGGATGGCCATGCAGTTTGTTGCAGCCCAGATGATGTCCGCAGTCTGGAACGGACCCTCCACCAGCCAAATGCTGAAACCTCCCCCTGTAAGTTTTACCTTCCTATCTACCTACTAGTGTTGCATGGGAACACCGGTATGGAAAAAGTACAGCGATGCCTGATTTGAGAAGTGGTATAGTAGAGTTTTTCCAGGCTGTTCTTCATCTTGTGTTGTTGTTCTAGTTGTGCTGTGTTATTTACTGTTTTCAGCTTGCGTAAAAGTCATGCTCACAAAGACTTTTAATCTACACATAGGTCAAATTTGCATTACATTTTAGCAGAAAACCATGCTTCAGATTTATGATAGTAGTTGTACATCATATGTCTTACAGAACGTGTTTGCTCCCCCTCTTCAAAAGAACTATGAATGGCTATTTGACTAGCGGGGTGCCTAGAACAAAATTCACCTGCAAAACTATCACATTTTCACATTATTTCAGTAGATTTAAGTGATATTATTGTCTTTCCTTTTGCTTGCTGTGGTACCACATTAGAAATGATATTACTGCAGATACCAGCCCAGGTATCACAGGCTCAAAGTGAAAATTTTGGTATTGTGGCAACACTTCTTCTTCTGCTTGCCCCCCATTACTCCCTCTGTTGCTTCCTCTTTCTCTTATCTCCCTGTAAATAACAACTCAAGGTTAATTACTGCTCTGGGTTAATTACTCCTCCAGGCCTCCCCTGCCACCTATAGCACTTTACAGATATAAATAATTAATCAAATTAATTAGTGGTTAATTACAAGACACTAATTTAAGGTTGTCCAACCATGGGTGCTTTTGTATCTTAACATGTTTTCCCTGCCAACTGATGACCATGGTGATGATAATTTATGACCAATAAGCACTGTGCATCAATTCATAAAAAAATGACCCATGTTTACGTTGTAGCTCTGATCCTGGGTATGTTTGTTTGTATCCTCCAGCTCTGATCCTGGGTATGTTTGTTTGTATCCTCCAGCTCTGATCCTGGGTATGTTTGTTTGTATCCTCCAGCTCTGATCCTGGGTATGTTTGTTTGTATCCTCCAGCTCTGATCCTAGGTATGTTTGTTTGTATCCTTCAGGCCTTCCCTAATGTCGCTCCAGTGTCCCGGATTCAGACCGATGTCACCCTGCCGTCTCTGAAGAAGCTCGCTCCACCTGACAGCAAAGTGAAGGAGCGCTTGTTTGTGGTGTTCACCCCCTCCCCGCTGCCACTGGATGTGCTGGAGGACGTGTTCTGGTAAATGTCCCAACAAAACTGTCAATAAAAAGACTTATACACAATCAGGAGAACATCCAGGCAAGAGTGATGGCAGTGGTTAGAGAGACTGTCTCTACCTGATCCCCAAAATAACCAGTGTGTGTCCGATGGTAATCATTTTTCAATTTATGTAGATCTCAGTCAGACAAAGAAAATCCCCTAATAATTTCATTTTTAAATTTTGTAGCACACCAAAATGTGTTGAGAGCAGCCCCTCCATGATTGCAGTCTTTCTGTGATTATTGCAACCTAATTGCTTGTTGGTTTCGCAGTTTGTGGCATTTTCTGTCTTAATCTTGTTGTGAAAGCAGTCCCATCTGCTAATGAGTTCTGTGATTAGACTATTTATTGCAGCCAAATTGTTACGATGTGTGAAAATTGCTTGCTTGCCTTCAAGGTTATTATCTTTTTAAGAGAAGTTTTCTGTTAAAGTGCAGGAATTCATAAAAGTATTCCCATGATGTCACATGCATTTCCTACGAAAAATGGTGCTTTACCATATACACAGCTCATTTGCTGTGGCTGTCATTTGATTATAATCACCTGTTACTTTATTACAATCACCTGTTATTTTCCTACCAAGATGGCCGTTTGGTGATGTAACAGAATACTATGAATAGGATATAATTTAAAAGCCCTTACAAAATTTGCAGGGGGATAGCGCATTTGACAAAAAAAATAAATGTTGAAATCGCAATAATGTTTCACACCAACTGTGAAACATTTTAAACTATATATACAACAAGCACATTATAGGTCACATAAAATGCTCTCTGGATGAGAGCATCAGCTAAAATGCCTCAAAGGTAAATGTAATGCTGCTGTTAAAATGATGGTCCAGGCAATCAACAACATTAAGAAATGTTTCTCCTTTCAACTGGATCATCACTTCTTTCTTCTTTTGTTTTTGCTCCCACTCTGTCTCTCCCTCTGTCTGACTCTCTCCAGTCGGTATGGCTCTCTTATCGAGGTCCATTTGGTTCCAGGGAGGAAGGTTGGATACATGAAGTATGCTGAAAAACAGGTGAGACTCAGGACTGATGGAGGAATAGAGAGAGGGATGGAGGGATGGGTAGAGTGTTGAATGATGAATGGAGGAAGTGATGTTTAATACATGAAATATGATGACAAACAGGGTGAGACTCGGAAATGATGGAAGAGTAGCGAGAGGGAAAGCAGAGTAAGGTGACGAAAGTAAGCAAGATGGATTATGGGAGGAGGGAAGGTTGGATATATGAAGTATGCTGAGAGTGGAGGAAGTGAAAGAGGGAGAGACAGGTAGAGGTATGGACAGAGAGAGGCTATGATTCATGGGATATGCTGACAAATGAGAAGGATGGAGGAGGGGGGAATATTTAAAGGAACAAAGTCTCAAATCTGTCCATCCCTTTCTCTGTGCTGCCGCTGCATTTTAAATGTCAAATAATCAAAATTCTCCCTGTATCTATCCCTCTCTTCCCCCCTCTGTCCCTCCATCTCTCTCTCTCTCTCTCTCTCTGTCAGTGTGCGGACGAGGCTCTGGCGGCGCTCCACGGTCGGATGGTCAACGGAGTAAGGATGAAGGTGATGTTAGCCGACCCTCCTAGAGAGGAGTCTCACAAACGTCCACGTACCTACTAGGAGCACGTGACAGAAATGCAGGGTAAGTGCCACGTTCTCTGCTGGCAGGGAACGCCACTATGTACAATTGTACATTTAGTACCAAAGTATTTTGCCTTTTGGTAGCGTTGTATTATTTATAAACATGTATTCTGTGTAAGGCCCGTTACATAGTCTATGCAAGCAACGCATGCGGCAAAGGCAAATGCAGCGGGCTTTTTTCATGTTCTTGCGTCCCATAATAGTCCAAAGTTTACAACACAGTTTCTCACGTTTCTGGCAGAGGTGCTAAATGCAAATACTGCTAGATGAACAACTCAAAGTAGTCGTTTCCGGTGTAAACACACTAAAACGGCAGTGGCAGAAACTGGTTGAATTCATCTGCATATGTTGCCATCTTGGGTTGGCGTATGTGTACCTTGCATTAACTATGTACCAGGCCTGAGTGGGGTAATATGTCATTGGTGTCCTACAGAAATATTGCATCGCCAGTGTTCACCACATTGTGTGTAATCTCTTACTCTGTAACTGACATTGACAACTGACATTGTCTCCCAAGGGTAAAAAAAAAAAAAGGTTTGATGGCCGTAGATGCATCGAACATTCAGCCAATTCTTGAAAACTTATTGCTTGGAGATTTTGTGCAGGACACTGATGCACATTTTAGTTTAGATTCTGTTTTGTTTAAAGTGTTGAATTGTTTTCCAAATGGCATCAATTGGACTGAAGTGATGATGGTGTTCATTTTTAAATGCTACCAGTATTAACTGATCCACTCAAACACTGGTTTCCATTTAAAAGTCCTTCAGTGTAATCACCTTCACTATCTTGTACTGAATATTTGTATTGATCAATGAGCGATACTATCAGATTAACAGATTGGGATTTTTGAAAGGGATATTCAAAGAAGCAGTTTTAATGGGGTTTTTTTTGTTTGTTTTAAAGAAAAAGCTCATGCACACCATCTACTGATCTTTGCAAGTAGAGCATCTTTATTGAGAACAGTGTTTCAGTACAAGGATAACCTGATGAAGGTCTTGGTACCAAAATGCTGTTCTTAATAAAGATGCTGTAACTAAAAAGTTCAGTTGATGGTGTGCATGAACTTTTTCTTTCTTTGTCAACCTACAGTCTTCTCCTACACTCCTGTCACCTTACACTGCATAATGTTTTTTGATTTTTAAGGAAAGCACCACTTTCAGCTGGATGTTCGGCAGTTTTAGGGATATTGATGTGCTTCACTCTTCACAGGCTGCACTTCTTTGGCTGTTCATGATGAAAGTTCTTCACTTATCTGTTCTTGTGAATAACTCTCTGCAGCTTCTTGTTCCCTAGGCGACTGTTGTCATGACACAATGACCCCTGACCTGACCGACCGACCGACACACACCAAGACCTTCTCCTGACCACTGACACGACCTTTGACACCTGTCTGACCTTTTCCTGTGACCTACTTCTGGTCGGTTACCTTCCTGTGACCGTTGCCTACTGATATAAAGACATAAACATACAACCTAAACAAATGGGCAGCATCCTGTGCTAAATTTGAGTTCTGTGATATTCTCTTTGTGAACCATGACTCCGTTGATTTGTAGTATTTGTGTTCCGAGTATCATGCTGTTAGCATAAAGTGCATGATTTCAAACCACCTTTTTATTGGCTCTCATCAGCTTGACTCAGCAATGTGCGTCTACACAACAGTAGCAGTAGCATTATAAGGTAAATCAACAGACTTTCTCAGTGTGGCAGAAATTTTTAGTTTGAAATTACAGAAAAATTCATGCGAGTTAGCCAGCATTTTTATTTTTGAAAGACTGTTTGAAGTCTGTAAATAAAGATTCCTGAAGCTGGATTCACACAAAAACAGCCTGAATTTTTTTTTTTTTTAAACTCTCTGTAGTCCAGATCTGACTTTATCTCTGTCGTGGTGCATCCTGTAATCTTGTGTTGAACTGAGATCAAGGGTGTTTACTAGACTGGTTGTTCACTTTCTGAAAGCGTCACTGAAATAAAACTCAACAAACCATCATCCAGCTCGTCTTGTCTCTTCATTTGGTGCTGCCCGATGAATAACTGAATGTGAGGTCACGTGATCAGGATGGTCTTACCAGGCTAGAATAACTGCTCAGCTGATCACAAGTGACTTTTCAGGTTTTTTTTTTATTTACAATATATATATTTTTTATAATTTACAATAAGCATTGATGTGGATGTATTTGCCAAACAACTGAGCAACTGGAACAAGGCCTGAAGGATGCACACCTGCAGCATATTGTCATCGTCCTATCCAATATCTATGCATTTGCAACTACAAATTGAGGAGAATGTTACTATGGAGCCAGCAGCCTGTCTATGAAAATCTTGAGATCATTCGTAAAGTATAATGTCCTGATGAACAAGCATCAAAAGCTTTGGATAGGTCTAGAAATACTCCAAAGAGCATATTAGATTCTGAATTGCAACACCACTTGCACAGTGCTGAGGAGCAGTAATATTTAATTATATATTCCAATTACAAGCAACTAATCTTTGATATTTTTCAGGGGAGCAGTTGGGATTTCTAAATATTGTAAATCACAAATTATGCCTTGCGCCAGCCAAGAAGAAACACACACACACACATTTCATGTACAATGATCTTTTATTTCTTTTAGCAGGCAACTCATTTGAGAAGAACACATTCTTATTTACAACGTTGGGCTGGCAATGACATCTGTAGCCTGGTTTTCCTACAGGGCAGGACTCAGTCTGGAGCTTACTGGTTCCCCTGGTTTCCAAAACGGGGCAAACCAGGGCGCACTCATTTGTCTGGTTTCCAAAGTAGAGACAAAAAATTAGTAGCTAGGTCCATTTACGTGGTGCTATCTGGACCATTTTCCAGAACACGAGATTTTTAGTTTTGTTTAAAAGAAATAACGGTTTTGGTCTGGCATTCTAAACATCGGGACAACTCGATGCAGGAAAACAGGAATCTCCATTAGAATTCAATGCCAGTTGTGTCAAAAAGTCCTGAAAAACTGAAGATATCCTTAAACTATTTGAGTTTTGTTTCGTATGAGCAGGTGAAGCTCTGCACGCCGATACCATTCCAATACTTATAGAAGAAGCACTTCTGTTCATTTCCCACCATTTAACTACTCCCTCAAAAACGTGTTGATACTGTAATGAAGGTGAAGACATTTCAACAGTATTATCTCCCAATTAGTTTCAGTTCCGAGGTTTTAAGCCGCTGTAACGTCTCCCAGACTCTGCAATTTTTTCCATAATCACTAAGATTTCAAAGTTCTGCTGAGGTGTTTCCATTAGTCGCGTACAGGTAGAAAAGCACTTGAAGCGTGATTTGTCAAAGTAATTTCAGGTCCAACGGAAGCTAGCTAGCTCCTCTTGAGCGACAAAAAAAAAGCACACAGCAGCGTCAAAATCCTTATTTTAACAGAGAATCTGTCAAGCAAGATTATGTGGAGTTGGCCCTGGTAAACCCCCAATTGGCCCTTCTGTGGAAACATGGTCGGTCTTGGAAAGCCGGGCTGTGCGGGGCGAGAGGGATGATACAGGAAACAGAGGGGGCAGAGACAGGAAGTGATGTCATCATATAATCAGGCTTTATTAACGAGTCTCTGAATTTTAAAATAATTCAAACATTGTCAAGTGCTTGAGAATGTGGTGGCACTCTGCACCTGTCTGTCCCGCTGTCCAATGAGGATGTTCGTCTGTCTTTCCCTACATCTGCCCGTCTGTCAGTCTGTCTGTCAGTCTGTCCATGTAGTATGTCGTCAGTCTGTACATGTATCTGTCCGTCTGCTTCAATTTGTCAGTCAGTCCATCCTAGTGTTGTCACGAATACCGAAATTGTGATACTACAATACCGCTACGAAAGATTGAATTCAATACTGAAATTTATGAACAATTCGATACTTTCACCAAAAGTGCTCTCTGCAAAAGCTGAAATCCCATTTCAACGTCGACTCCAGGGGGCGTACAGGTGAGGATAGGCATATGGATTGGAGTTAAAAGAAAGACTGGAATAGGCAGAGCTGCAGCGCAAAATTCAACAGTCAAATACCTGAATTGGACTGAATCCTAGTCCACCTAATATGGTGACAAAACCGGTGCCAGGGGCCGACAGACCGACACCTGATATCAAAACTCATGCAAAAGTTGCTACAGTGAGGAGTGGTAACGAGTAACTTGACGAAGCATCTCAGAGACGCTGCTTGGTGGTTTACAAAACTGGTGCCAGGAGCAAAATATGGAACTATTTCACTTACAGAGCCGACACCCAACATCAAAACTCAAAAACTCCAAGTGTGTAACACAGGTAACTTGGCAAAGCATCTCAGAGACACTGCTTGATGGTTCACATGGTATCTTAGTAGTATCGAATTTTTAGATGTTAAACTTGGTATTCATGTCGACATTCTGGTATTGCGACAACACTAGTACATCCATCCTTCTGGTCTCTTCGTCGTTTAGCTCCATATATCCATCACTCCATCCCTTTGTCAGTCAGTCAGTCAGTCCATCCTAACATCCATCTCCCGCTCCCTCGCTCCCTCCCTCCCTCTCACCCTGTCCCTCTCAGTCTTCCAGCGCCAATGTGTTAAGTTCCTCATCGAGTTCCTCCAGGTCTTCTCCTGTGAACAGGTTCTCGTCCACCGGCACCTCCTCTTCTTCCTCCTCGTCCTCCTCCTCCTCCTCCTCTTCGTCCTCCCCTCCTCCGTCCTCGCCGCCTCCCTCTGCTCCTGACAGGCCGTTGGCCTCGCCGCCGCAAGCTCCGTTCAGCTGATCCTCTGTAGGAGAGAGGAGAGGGAGCGAGGAAAGGAGAAGGGAAAAGAGAAGGAGAGGGCAGGACAAAGAGCAGGTGGGAGAGAGAATTTTAGTTTTCTCACATACTAGATGGTTTTCTTCGAGACAACACTAGTGTTTTGGGCATGTGTGTCAAAAGTAGCCATATGCTAATTTATTACTCTTTAATGTAATTTGAAATTATAACTTAAATCAGATGCACTCAAATGTTTTAATATCACAGACCCCCAAATAGATACAAATTAGGCACAGACCCTGATTTGGAAAGATTTTGCCCCCAAAAATCAGCAGAACCCAAACCAAAACAAGTGTGGTTTTCAAACTGTTAAAATTACTTTATCAGAAGCAGAGATGTACCACTATGTATCTACTAAGCAGAGATGTAGGCTGCTTAGTAAATGCTAGTGGCTCGTCAAAAAAAGAGAAACTATTTCACTCATTATTTTAGAAGTATTTCTCACCGTTGTCTATTGTCGTCGGCTGGCTCTTATTCCTGGAGGTGAAACGGTCCACAGATGCTACAGTGATGCCTGAGTTGTCCACCTCTTTCGGAACGAAACGGGATAAGTCTATGTCCTGGAACACTGTAGCATCGATCTGGAACAAAATGATCAAGAACAGAGTTTGTCATGCGCCAAGCTGGTGTTGAAACCTGGTGTTTCTCATCAATGTAGTTTCAAAAAAAAAAATCTATATATTAAATGCTCTCGGGCACTGAAAGCATGTTGAGGAACTACAATGACCAGAATTCATTGCACACAAGATGCTGCACAGTCTGTGGTCCTTCAAGTCATGCTGTTTTTGTGCTGAATATTATTCTCATTTTCTTACTATTGAATTAATCTCTCTTTCTTGTCTCTGAAACACTTTGAACTGCCCTGTATGAATTGTGCTACATAAATAAAATCTTACTTGACTTGAATAAAGAGGCAAAATTTAAAATGTAGCCTGTACAATGCATTAAGGAGGTAACCCACTTGTAATTAGTTGTATATTTGCGTCACAAAAACAGTAATAATGAAATTGGAGTATAATAGTAGTCAGCAGGAACATCCCACCACATGTCACCAGAGTGAACTGCTTACCACTGTAACCTGCATACAGTTTTATCATGTGTTTATTTAGAATAGGGAAGAGACGTGCATCGGCAGATATTTCACTGCCAACTCAGATGGTGCAGCGCCATATTAAGACACCAGCCGCTGTTGTGCGCACATATTGTGCTGGGTCATCTCTGTGGACACGCTTCAAGTGTCAGGATTATAGAGCACAAATTAATGTGAAGCGATACACAGACAAACTAAATAACCATCAACTGCAGGAGCCGATGCATCTGCTCTGATGGCAGAGAGCGCAACGCATCAGCAGAGAGAGAGAGAGAATATGGATTCAGTCTCTTTCAAAATGTCAAGTTCTGTGAATGTGACACTCTGCACAAATAAATTACAACAAATGCTGATTATTTTGTTATTACCTGTTGTTCCTCATCTTCGTCGTCGTCTTCTTTGGCATATCGAGTGTCGTCGGCTTCATCGTCGTCATCGTCAACCAGCTCTGGACGGAACTCAAACACTTCACGACCGCTCACCTACAGATAATTAAATTGAATTACGTATTATTTTATATAAGTGTCGTCCCACTCTACTATACACACCAGAAAGACACACAAAATAGATTTTCCAGCAACTTTGTGCCTAGACATATAAAATAGTAAATAAAAATGAATAAAAGCTAAAAAAGCATCAAATTTAAACATCAGTTAAGCAGTTTTAACGCTATCCTTCAATCTCTCACATACACACACACACACAATGGTTGGAGCCAATCATACCCCTAGCGATCTTCCAGCCTTAAAGTCAGCTTTCTTCTTCTCCATGTCCTCCATTGCTTTCTCCACCTGTCAATCAAAAGCATCCCATTACCTGATTTTCATTTCAAAGAGTACACACGCAGATTCTAAAGGGATAGGACTTGGTCATGGAATAACATTTCTTAGCAACTTAAAGATCCCACCATAACTCAAAAAACAGGTCCGTTTCGCGCCAATGTTTACAAGCAATTCAAATGTGAATACACTTTTAAAAACTACAAATACATGTGGTCCTGTCCAGAACCATCAGTTATTGCATCAAGAGCTTAAAACCAATATGAAATGACAAAATGTCTTTAGTCCAATTAATCAACTTCCAAGAAATGAACCCAATATCCCAAGCCTGCAGCAGGGCTATCTTGGCCAGATTTTGCTCACACCAGCAATGCTAAAATTAAAATTAAAAAGGAGAGATTCCAACATTTCCCTGATTTCAAATATGCCAAGGTAGCCAACAGAGAAATTTAGAAAAGTAAGGGACTTAGAAAATTCAAACTGATGGTGCTGCACTGACAAACAAATTAAATTAAAAGGATTAAATGCGTTCTTTACCTTCTCCTGCCTCTTCCTCTTCTTCCAAGCCAGGAAAGTTTCCAGGGTGATGCGGGTCACGTTGACACCCAGAGCTGAACGCTGCGAGAGAGACAGAGAGACATCAGGATATGGCAAGTAGAGAGAGCAAATCCAGGGCTAAATGGGTCACATTGGGACCCAGAATCTGCAAGTTAAATGGAGTAGGTATAGAGGACTTTCGGGAGACGTAATGCACCCTCTGGCAGCCATATTGGACGTCCTCAGCGCTTGGGCAACAAGCTGAGAACGTCTGGTTGCATTTCTAAACGTACAATTTAGTTGCCTCAACAGAATTCTCCATCTTCTCAATATTTGAATCGATAGATGCAATACTGCTGAATCTCATAACTACAAGTAGCCAGGTAAAGAATTAGTATCCTTCCCTCCAACCCTACCTCATTCTCTATCAGCTCCTCCAGCGAGATTTCGTCCTCTTTCTCCTCCTTCTTCTTGTCTTTTTTCAGCACGAAACCGGGCGGCAGGGCGTGCCGGTACATGCAGGTGTCGCCCCCTCCTGGACAAACCCAGAACCAGCCATACTTATTACCCTCTATGGCGTCCAGGAAGTACCTGCACACCTGCAGACAAGAGGATAGACAACATTATAAACATGGAGGGGAAAGGGATGCAGGCATTAATAGCTTGTATTTCACTATTTCTAAAATTTTTTTAAATGATTTGTTCTATAAATTTAATGTAACTGTCTTTAGATGGCCGAGGAGAGGACTGAGTGGGGTATTGAAGAGCATTTTATTGTAGTTAATTACATCTTGTGTATAAGAAGTATTGTGTTTGTCATGTCTGCTTGAGTGTACATGTGTGTGTTTCTATGTGCCCGTCCACTGACAAATCCGATCATTTAAAAATAAAGACAGGAACAGAAACCAGAATGCTAAGCGGGTCCGTAATAGTGTAGGGAGACTGGACGAATACATCAGAGATAGACTGAATCCATCACCGGTGGAAATTCCTTGCTGATTTGCATTAGTTTGATCTGGTTTTGTCATCGCAGCCAACTTTGGATGCCCCCGGCACGGACGAATACATCCGGGATCGGCAGTATATGTGATGAATTGACTGACAGGAGCATCGCCCAACCCTCGCCCGTAATAGCCTTTATAGTTTTTTTTTTTTTTTTTATATTGGATTTGGCTCTCTTTTCCTCAGTCTCTCCAGGTTACTTGTTCCCTTCATCCCTTACCATCTGTGTCTTGGCTTGCACTGCGTCTCTCCGTCACTCTCTCAACACCTCCATCCCCCCTGTACTCCCTCCCTCCCCCTCTGTCTATGGCTCTCTTTTTTTTCTCTCAACATCCAGGCGCTCTTTCCTTCCGCACAACCAGTCAGGGTGAGAAATTCACACCGGCCACCAGCCAAATGATTGGTGAATATGGGCTACGGCAGTTTAAGACTGTGTAGAGATTTTTTTCCCCATTCTAAAAATCACACTGGCTGGTTAAACGGTGAAAGTGGCGGGCAATTTTTTTGGAAACCACAAGCCACTGTGGCCGTTCGACAAAAAAAAAGCCTTCCCTGCCTTTATTCATCCAGCCAGGCCGACTTACAATTTGTGTTTTGGCTTTCTTCTTCTCAGCCTCTCCGTGTTTTTTGTTGACCACCTCCTCCAGTTTCTTCTCATCCCAGTTATCCATGGTGTCTAAAAACAGAACAAAACAAAGCTAGTATTGGACACTTGTCACAGAACTGTATACTTATATGTGATGCAAACAGTAGCAGCATATGCGGTGACCACGGAATTGCTATCTTCTTTTAAATCCCTACTAAAAACATATTTTTATAGAAAAGCCTTTTTATAACAGTTCTATTATTACTGTCCAGGTTCTTTATTATGCTATATTTTTGTCTGTTCGGTTTTTAGCCTGCTTTCACTCTTCTGTAAAGCACTTTGTAATGTTTTGATAAGAATCAAAGAGCACATGACTCCAGTTCTAGCTACACTGCACTTGCTCCCTGTAGTGTTTAGAGTTGATTTTAAAGTCCTATTACTTGTTTACAAAGCCCGTAACGGCTTAGGCCCGGCCTATATTCCAGATTCTTTACTGCCTTACGTCCCGGCACGAGCCCTCAGATCCTTAAATGTTGGCTTGCTGACCTCTCATAACCGCAGTCATAAAAAAATTTGGGGATGCAGCTTTCTTAAATTATGCCCCCAAACTGAGGAATGCTCTAGCAACAGATATCAAACAGGCGAGTTCAGTCAGCTCTTTCAAACACCAGCTCAAAACCTATATTTTTAACTTAGCTTTTAATTAACATTGCCTTTTATTGTTTGCCTGTCACTTTATGAGTTTATAATTTTAGAATTGTTGCCCTGAATAAGTTAACTCAGGAGGAGTCGTGTAAATGTTTCTCTGAGGAGATAATGTCAAGTTGACTCGGGAGGATTTTTAAATGTTGCCCTGAGTAAATTAACTCTGTAAATTATTTTTAAATGTGGCCCTGAGCAAGTTAGCTTAGGAGGATTTTTGTGCTGGACTATTTTTGTTTTCGAAATTTTAATGTAATTTTTTATGTAACTTTATGTAATGGTTTTAACCCATTTATTGTTTAATAAACCTATTTTATGTAAAGCACTTTGAGTTGCATTCTATGTATGAATGGTGCTACATAAATAAATAAATAAAATGTAAACTTAAGTGCTATATAAATAAAATGTATTATTACTATATGAAATAATAGCCAATGAAATGAACAACTATGACAGATACACATTGAACAAGGTTACACAAAAATACAGCAGTTCTAAAGCATCTCTCCCTAAAACACCTACATCCCCTCCACACACACACACACACACACACACACACACACACACACACACACACACACGCTCACTAACCTTTCTCCAGGTCTTCGTCTCTCTCGTCCACGTAGACGCTTCTCTTCTCACATTTCCTCTCCAGAGTCAGGTCATGGCTGAACTTGCACTTGTCACCTTTGGTACACTGGCCCTGCTTAAAGAAGGCGCACAGCACTGACTTAGGGTCGACACCTACAGAGAGAGAGAGAGACAGAGATGGAGGAGAGCAGGAGACAGGGAGAATGAGTTAATTATTTTCTCTTTAGTATACTGGTCCAGCTTAGTGAACGCACATAAAGAATGACTTGGGATCTGCACCTGGACTGCAGTAGAGACAAAGAAAACAGGAGAGACAGAAATAACCCTCCCCACATATGTGAAAACACATGATACACTGATGCCAGCTCTAAATTAACACATTCGGCGTTACGTCTGTTTTCCCAAATAAGAATCAATTCCACACCATACAATCCAATGGAGACGTATTGAGGACACTTGATGTAAACTCTATTGTCCAAAAAGGCGGAATTAGAAAAGTTTTGAATACATTTTTCAAGATCCACAACTGCAACATAAATATTACGTCTGAGCAACATATTATACATGTAATGAATAACTATTTGCCACTTATGTAATTTAGCTGAAATTAAACAAGGGTGTTTTGCAAATTAATTTTTATTTGAATTGTATCCTTTCTTTTCACCGATACAGAATTTTGTGCAAATTTGGGACAATAAATCCCAAATAATAGCATTTTTACATTATTTTGGTGCGTAGAAAAATATGCAAAAGTCAAGGGGTGCACAACATTTTGAGCACGATCGTATGTTTCAAAGTGAGATTTTTTCCCCCTTTGAATGTGTCGTGCAGCTATACGGCAGAAGCGATTCTCAGGAGAATTCCCGTCCCTGAAATCAGTTTCAAAGACTGCGTGTGTGTGTGTCTGTTACCTTTGCTGACTTTCTGAGCAGCGACTACAGGTTTAAACAGCTCGTTGAGTTCATCCAGCTCTTTCTTCTTGTCAGACTTCTTAGCGCCCTTGTCCGCCTCAGTCTACACACACACACACACAAAAGAGAGACATATTTAATCACATTATTTGAATAAACCAATCAGATTAGACCACAAAGATAGTGCAAGGATATTCCAATTCTTGGGCAATTCTGGGTACTGAAGCAGCATCATTCTCCAGACTGCCAGGTTACCAATGACAGCTGACAGCGAGTACAATCTAGTCAACTGTCAGTCTTTGCTTTTTGTCACATGCACCCACAAAAGATTGACAGTTTAACAGTTGACAGTTACAAATGATTTGAGCGTTAAGGAAAAAAAGAGGAAAGAGGCAGTCAGAAATAGAGAGACAGAGAGATAAGAGGGTTTGATTTGTCAAGTGCTGTAGTAAGAAAGCGCGAGTGAGAGAAATGATGGGATGGAGAAAGAGACAGATACGGAAAAATAGAAAAACAGCCTACTGACCCCTCTGGCACTCTGCTGTCCATGTTTGACCTGCTGAGTGACGTTCTTAATGAACTTCTGCTGCTTGGCTCCTTTCTTGTTCTTCAAGCCGAATGTCTTGTCCTAGAAAACAAATGTTCAAATCATCAGTTTCATATCATCAACTTCCAATAACATAATATATTTTATTTGTATAGCGCTTTTCAAGATACTCAAATGCACTTGAAACATCCACGAAGCAAGTTGTTCCAATTTAACAAGAGAGATGACGGTTTCTGTCCTTTACCTTTATTCCTAATCTATAGAAGAGGAAGAGAAGTGGTGTGGGCAGGGAAATGTATTCATTTAGAAGTCAGGTGTCTATGTGCATTACATATCTCAATATACTTGATTTCAATATCAGATTGAGGAATGAACGTTATTTACATCCTGTTACCAAAAGCCTACTTGTAGCAGCACAGAGGTCAAGATTTGGGTGTTTTGATCAGTTCCCCCGGCTATATTAAAACCAAACGTGAATTGATTTGTGGTTATTAAGTTGATTTCAGGGAAAAGGGAACTTCATTTGAGCCACAGAAAGCTCAAGCTCTTCTCTGAATATATGGACATGACAATCATATCACGTTGCAGTAACCTACCTAGGAACCTAACCAATGGGTAAACGATTTAAGCTTGTAAAAAGATTTAAGAGCTATAATAAGTCAGATGTGATATAAATATTTTCCTGATGGATTTGTCAGGAAACACTAGGCTACTAACACAGAGGCATTATGTTTCTACATCAATTTTTGATTCAGTGAGCATTTCCCACTCATTTATTACAGCTGTGCTATGTTATGAGCTGGTCATTTGTTTTTCCGGAAATCAATGTTGGCAGGGAAGTTACAGCTGTTTAAATTGAGCAACAGCAAATGGTTGGCATATAAAGTAGCCTACTTTGTTCCTTGTTTACTACCTCTACCTAGTGTAAATGTAGTAGGCTGTGTATGAAGTGAAATACATTTTACAATCATCTTTACAGTCTGTCATACATGAGAGATCAAAGATACACATTTTAGTTAAAAAAAAAAAAAAAAAAAGCCAGCATTGAAGGGTCGTACATAATTTCAGATCGCCTTAAAGTTTGTGTGGTAAAAATGCCAAAATCTACTCTATTACTATTCAGTAATAGTTTCTAGTACAATCGGCGCCTGTGTACTTGCAACAATGGCAAACGGCAGCTAACGGTGTTGCCGACAACTTAATGAGACATTCACAGATGTGTCAGATGTTGGATGGTTAGCAGAAACAGTTTATTGCTGATCACGAGCGACATTCACGATATTCTGACACTGACAACACACGAACTGGAAAAATCAGATAAGAAACTCCTCAACTTTATGACTCAGTTTAGTATCTCGCCCTGTTTTCCTTTCCTGTCTTGTGGGGATCCATCAGAAACAGGCCCACGACACCACCTTTGATCCCGATTCATAGATAAAGTCAATAAAGCCAACCATACAACATTATAACATACGTTTCCAATTTAACATAGACAGCAACCTTGCCAGAAGTGTGGACACGTTATGCGGCGGTGTGGCCCTGCTAGCAACATGGCTAACCCTCGCTAAATAACAGGCGAGCTAACAGCTTACCCCAAGTAACGTTAAATACATTTATCAAGTAAATGAATTAAGGGGCCTGCTGACAGCTGGCTAGCTAGCTAAAGGTTGGCCTCTCATGATTAATACGCAACTAACGTTTGCTAAAGAGCCAAGGAAATGAATAAAAATGAATACAGCACGTTTAGGCAACGTTGACAATTCACCAGATGCCAACGTGAGCTAACATTTGCTTCTCAGTACTTCGCGCTAGGTAGATAGCAACCCATTTTCGGTTAGCACTGAAACACAGTCAGCTTTACGAGGCGTGCAGTTCGCCAGCTAGCGAGCTAACGCTAGCTCACACATGCTAACTCGTGTTATTTTATACCTCAATGATCTTTTCCTTCTTCTTCTCTTGCGTTTTTTTACTTCCCGTGGCCGGGACGGGTTTCTTCGGAGGCATGCTGGACCAAGTTTAGCTGTCAACGAACCGTGTAGCTATGTAATATTTATTTTTATGTGGTGTTTCAGCTGTGAAGCCAGCTCCACTTTACCCGGTAACGTTGCCACTCGCTAGCACAGCTCCCGCACTAGGCCACATGTAACAGGTTGTTGCTAGGATGATGTTCGATAACGTCATCACGTACTTACCGAAAGACATGTCGGGTACTGTAGTCAATGAGACTAGATTTCTTAGACCAAAGTGTGTACAGTAAAAAAAACTAATCCAATATCTAAAGAAGTTAATCAAGTATTGACAATCTCATGTAATGAGCAAAGGGATTCAGAAAAATGAGCTGCCTGCTGGAGATGTTAAAGTTAAAACTGTAAATGTGGTTCAAGAAAGCCTCACAATGCTGGGACATGAATATGTCATCAAGTTAATACCCTGTTGGATTTAGGATAATGTGTAGGCTAATATCTGATGCCAGAAGCATCAGTTCTACCTTTGGCTTTAACATAACTTTAATAGTAATCAATAATTGTCCTGGTCATCTTGATTAATCTGGAATTTATTGACCTGATTTGACCTGAATTAAGCCAATGCAATTTCTCTCTTTATTAGCCTGTAACTGATAGATGGCTACTGTGATTAATGTGTCTATTTAATTTAATTTAATTTAATTTAAACTTATTTCATAGCACTTTGTCATTTTTTTAAGAAAAGTACTACAGTGTGAATTCATTTTCTGAAAGTACTAAAATTTCCACATAGATAGTGATGGAAGATTAGTGTGTATTGCTTATGTACCAGAAAACGATCTTCAATAAATACAGTAGGCCTATTTATTATGTTAGTTACCCAGCAAGTGGAGTAATTCCACTGTATTTTCATTGCAGTTTCAATGCTTGGCCGCCAGGTGTCAATGTTGCAATGTCTGCCGGTGGAGGTGAGAGGTAATTGATGACAAAGACACTAATCAGTATAGTGATCAACAAAGTGCCATGATTTCACCGAATAGCCTATCACAAGAAAGCATGGATTTGATATAAGAGTAAGAGTAAGTGTAAGAATTAGAATAAGAATAATCCTCAGCCTCAAATGTGAGATTTTGTCTTGGCTGCAGGGCAGAGAGGCAACCAGCAGGGTTTTTACCGCTTCGGTTGCTGATTCGAGTTGATTTAATTCGATTTCACTTAAGTTATCTCATGTGATTTAATTTGGCACATCTGACATGTGTGGCCCCCGTCCACATTCTGTCTGAGTCAGTCGGCCAATTCGCTGCTCAGAATGTGTGTAGCGCTGCGTTTCTCAAACTACGGCTCAGCCAGGAGCCAAAATGGGTCACACGCCTGTCTCTTTTGGGTTCTCACTTGTTCTAGTATATTTTAATGAGCTTTGGTTCCTAGGGTGAGAGACAACATTTACTCAGTTTGGGTCCCCACATAACAATAATACTAGTAGTACGTTATAATGAGTCCCAGAGTGAGAGAATGAATTTAGAAAGTAACAGGAGCAATAACAGGATCCTGGGCTGCAGACTTTTTAAGGAGCCGTGTGTTAACAGCCTTCTGCTGTCTCTGCGTCTGCTCTCATTTCCTCATTTGACTTGACTTGACTTGATTTGATATGATGTGATTTGATTTTCTGTGATATATATATATGTTTGTCATGTGTGGCAGCCTTCCTTAGCCTCCTGTCTCCCTTAGCTGGCAACTGTTAAGAATCTGTGCGTCTAAAAACAACCAAACTCCTGCCTGTATGACTGTAGGCAAGATTTTAAGACAACAGAGATGGCTAATATTGCCTGGAGCAAACTTTCTCTGTGTGTTTTCCACTCTCTCTCGCTCTCTCTCTCTCGCTCTCATCTGTGTGTATGGTTGTGTGTGTGTGTGAGAGAGAGAGAGAGAGAGAGAGCAGTCTAATAAATCACTATAGAACTCTATCTGAGGCGAGACCATTTTTCCCCATAACCGCCTTCTTCATATTTTATACAAACATCGATCTTTCCTGCACTGTGCTCGCACACAGAGGGCAGGCGTGTCATACACACACACACACACACACACACACACACACTCACACACACACTACCACATACATACACTAAGACATATGAATACATGTACACACATTCATTTGCGCACACAAACACACACACACCTGCATGCACTGAGACATAAGCATACACATACACACATACATTCACACACACAAACACACACACTCACACATTACCACATACATGTACTGAGACATATGCTTACACATGCACACATACTGTACATTCACACACACACACACACACACACACACACACAAATATGCACTTATATACACTTCACGGCCTCAGATGGAAAGAAAACATCATCTGCCTAATTAGCGAAGCCCAACAGTCGATGTTCTTCCGGCGGCATCTGAGAAGGCTCAGCACCACATAACCTATCCTGGTCCGTTTCTATAAAGCAATAATCAAAGGCATCCTGGTATTCAGCCCGGTGCAGCCCTGCCTCCTCCCGCTCCAAGGACAAACTCACGGCACGTTGTGTGTGCACCGCCGACTGCTGAGCGGGTCATCGGCTGTCAGCTGCTCCCCATCAAGGAGCTGCGTGACACCAGGGTGAGGAAAAGGGCAGGGAAGATTGCCGCCGCCGAGGCCCACCCAGGCACCTACCTGTTTAAAAAAAACTTTCCTCCGGATGGAAAGGGAGCATACCGCTCCATAAAGACCAAGACCTCCCATCACCTCGCCAGCTTTCTTCTGAGCGCTGCGGTACTTAGAGGCAAAAAAAAAAAAAATCCTCCCTCAGATACGGTTAGATATCATGAATCTGTGATGAATTCATACCAGGAGTTATACTGTGATAAAGTGTTGCAATTTACTTCTTTGGTGTTCCCACTTTCCCTCAATCTGCCTCGTCTTCTACTACTTCTACTTCAGTTAGTGATTTGCTTCATTTCCCAGAATGCCTTTCGACAACCCCCAGAGAACGGGCGTGCACCTGTTGCATTTCAGCTGTGGGTTTTTACGTGCAGGTGGAGAGAGTGCTAGTGGTAGCATAGCAAGAGCAAGAGAGCGAGTTTTTCCAGTCGATTAAAAAGGATAGTTAATAGAAACTCAACACCTCCTGTGGCCGCATTGCATTCTGGTCTATTGAGGCTGCTGTCAGTGGAGAAATCGGTCTCTCTGCCTCTTCTACGATGGATTTCTCCCTGTATGATTGTTGAATGTCGCCGCAAAATGGCGGCTCTAGAAAGAAGCTCTTGCTTTTTGATTCTGAAGGACTGACACCGAAACCTGACATTTACTGATTGCTGAAAATGGTTCTGCTATTAAACTTTACTGTTTGGCCAGTTATCCCATGGGAATAAGAAAAACACACCGCCAAACAACAAAACCCAGGAATGCAAGGAGCATTGCCTATGGCTGTTTTTAAGTGTGTTGAAGTGTTTTCGGGGGGATTTTTCCTTTAACTAGCCGTCCTCAATGAAAAACTAAAAACACGTCTGGACTCCTTCTCACCATCAAATAAAACTGTTTGCAAACCTTATTACTGTCAGTATTTATTACCATGCTATTTTATTATAAACCAATTAATTCGGGTGCTAGCGCTGGTGGCACTGATGAGTGAGTTTTTATTGCACTCTATTGAGCTATTGACTTCCTGTCTGGTCTCATCAGCTCATGT
>NC_136011.1:23024783-23187283 GCF_048128805.1 Centroberyx gerrardi
GAAAGGCACCATTCAAATAAAATGCATTATTATTATTATTATTATTATTATTAACACTAGAATTATCCTCCCAAAACACCACAGCTGCATAAATTTACAGAGGAAACACTGGAATGTATAGTAATATTTCATATCAGTATAAAGAAAACCATATCATCTCATGTTCTGGAGGTGTTTGGGAGCCTTCAAGTTAATGAATATGGTTTGAATGTTTTCTTTCTGATTTATTTTTCAAGAGGACACTGGCAGAAATCACACATCACTTAATTTAGAATGATTTTGCTGTCTTCACAGTTGTTTGTTTATGGTTGATTATTCACATGATGAACAATTTGGTTGATATATCCTGTTATTTAATATAATGGGTGATAGGCAAACTCAAACTTGGTTCCTGATGTAAATTAGTGGAGAGCCACTGGGCTACAACAATTGCTCTTAACTAATTGGTCATCGACTTTTCATTTGTAGGTCCGGAGCCTCATTCACATCCACAGTCACCAGCTGAGATTGTGACAGCTGCAAAAGTTTCACAGTCAGTGGGCAAGCAGTCATAATAGTACATAAAATCAATTTCTATCTATTTTCTATTTTTTTAACTGATTTTTTATTCAACACACATAATACAGAGAACATACAATTCTATCTATTTTCATGTGAGGGTTTTTTTTTTTCCCTTCCCACAGAAATCCAAGGTTGGTGTGCAATGGCTTTTTCCCTTGCTCTCAATATCAATACGTGCACACAGGGAAAAATTCTTCTTGAAAAGTATGACCCTGGGCACAGAATGAAATAATATTACACGGGGTCCACTTCGCTGTGTTTGTGCACAGAAGTGTGTTTTTATGATGTTTTCAGAATGGATGTGAGTGGCAGCGACTACGGGTCCCCAGAGCGGACAGTTTTGGTGGCTGAGCGTTCCTTGGCTCCTGTAGAGAAATGTTAAAGTGTCCCACCAAAGGAGAGCAGAGGTTTACATCAGTAACATGAATCATTATTGGTTTATGATTGTTTTATAAAAAGCTTATTTGGGATTCTACTTGTACTCTACTTCTGTAACCCACCTCAACAACTACAATCAAGGTGCCCTTGACTGAGGTGTTTCACCCCCAGCTGCTCAAGTGGAGCTGCTCAGTAGCCAGTAGGGCTGTACTGAGCAGCTCCCAGGTGTGTGTGTGTGTGTGTGTGTGTGTGTGTGTGTGTGTGTGTGTGTGTGTGTGTGTTATATATTCATCCTACCTTCTGGAACTGATTTCCAAGGCCATTAAAGCTGCATTAAAGGTAAGTTTGAAGGACAACAGGAAGACCAATACACTAAACCAGTGGCAATGAGTGACAGCTGATTGACGGCTCAGAGCGAAGCCCTCCTCCTCTTAAAGTTAACTTCAGTTAGTCAGACGCCCGAGGCACAAAATTTACTACTGAGAGCAAATAGCAGAGCAAAGGTGCTATCAATATTTCTGAGATGCTGACATATTATCTGACTCATCTATGTTCACCCAACATGGGGATTTCTTTTGCTGAATTCAAACAAAATCTCAAATTATAAAACCTAGCTACTTACCTATCTTTAAATAAGAATGTAAATACCTGCAACCAGTGTCTGAAATTAACTTTAACTAATTAACAAATTAATTAACTAATTAAGGGCTGGTAAAGTAAAATAAATTACCTGCCAAGAGTCATTTTTATCAGCCAAAATAATATGTATAATATGCATCTTTAATAGAAATATGTCATCCTGCCTTTTTTCAAAGCTATTCTGTGTATAGAATCAGGTACTGTGTGAATTCATTCAATAAAGAGACGAGCAGATTTACAGTTTAAATTTAAAATTTGTTCACTCGCTTATGCAATGGATTTTTTTGTTCATGTTTCTTCATCTTGATCTTTTTTTCTTTTTGATGGCCTCACATAATAGACTTGTTGTTCAACGTACTATTTCTTTGGCACTTTTCAAAAGAAAGGTGCAAAGTGCTTTACAGAACAAGGTAAATCAACATCAACAGAGAGACAAGGATGAAGACATACAACAAACTTGTAAAACGTAGGAGGGATAAAAGAGGCAAAATAGATAAAACATGGAAAACAAGAGATAAACCAAGGTAATACAGGATTAATAAAAGAGGACGAATAATAGATGCATTACAAAAAAGGCTTTCACATAAAAATGGGTTTTGAGAAGAGATTTAAAAGATGATACCGACGGGTCAAACATTACCCAAGCAGTGGAGAAACAGAAGTTTAGACGTTTAGCGCTTTGTTTAGAGCAGCGTACCAGGCAGCCAATCAGGAGCCTGACTGACAGAGCCATTGCTTTGCTTTGATTTGATTGGCTCACAGTCAGAGAGAGAGCGCGTACGGTGGTCAGCAGGGACAAAGTTTGAGAAAAGACTGTACATCACCGAGGCTGTCAAATGTCATCATCTCAAAAAGTTACCGGGCGGTGTGGCAGGTTTATTGCCTTATTGATTTATCCGTCAAAGACAAATTTTACCGGCACTTGGCGCCTGGCAGGTGTTAATTTTCAGACCCTGCCTGTAACTACGAATGTGTAATCATCTCGTCTGCTGATATCACCGTTAAAACACTGACTAAACTGTCGGCTGCTCTTTGTGCTGTAAGGGTCAAAACCCCCGCTTGATATTTTACATTCCTGCTGGCTTCATGGCTCCGGCTCCCTGTCCCCGCTCTCTCTCTCTCTCTCTGTGTGCGAGGGTTTGTCTCTCCACTAGTTTCACAATTAATTCAAAAAGTAATAAGACAGCAAAGTACATATATAAATGGCTAAATGCAAATACACACACACACACACACACACACACACACACAAGTTCCTAACTGCTGGACCACTCTGTCCCCATCACCCATCTCATTACCTGCGGCATTATGCATCAATAACCCCACCCCACACACACACACACACACACACACACACACACCCCACACACACACCCCCAACACACACCCCCAACACACATATACCCCCACTGGGAAGGATGGCAGCCTCTGACAAGCCCCGAGTAAATGGGCACCGCGTCTTGGTGTGTGTGTATGTGTGTGTGTGTGTGTGTGTGAGAAAGAAGGAAAGCGAGAGAGAGAGTGTGTGTGTGTGTGTGTGTGTGTGTGTGTGTGGGTGTGTGTGTGTGTGACAAGTGCTGACAGTCCAGGAGCCTGGCCTCGTACAAGGTCAGCATCTGTGAGCTTCATCAGCGTATGTGTGTGTGTGTGTGTGTGTATGTGTGTGTGTGTGGGTGCATGTGTGGTTACAAACAATATACCACCTGTGCCCCCCTGCCATGTCCGCACCCAGCAGATGCTCTGAAAGTCAAACTCAGCCTCACACACACATACACACGCACGCCCACACACACATACACACACATACACAGTCATGAGTACCATGCAGAGTTATCAAAGTCAGCAGAGGTTAGTTGTAGTGTTATGAATGTGATAAATATGATAAAATATGGACCATAAATTCAACTCATATGGAGGGAAGACAGGGCCTAAAGGCTCACTGACACAGTCAGGGCAACTTCTCAACACACACACACACACACTCCCACACACACACACACACACACACACACCAGATGTGGAAAGATCTGGACTAGTTATGACGTCTAGTTGTACTTGAGCAGATTTTTATAGTAAGTGTGCTGCTTTTCTGAGTATTATCATTTTCTGAGTCTCTACTTTCTGTTCTTCTACTTATAAGTTTAGTGAATACAATGAGATCTGGAAACAGTCATTCTGGACTTTTTCTGGACAAACTCAACCGAAGCAATAAATTAATTCAGCACTTTTCCTCCTCTGACTCTAAGACAACTATATACTCAGCATGTGTTCTCCTGGTAAATCAGGGCAGAGCCTCCTAAAAACAAATCAGCCACAAAAATTGATTAGAATTTTATTAAAAGTTCAATAAAACAGTCTGGTATGTGAAGACAGAATGTTTGAATTTTAAGTAGAGTAAAACAGCGCAACCCAACGGGAGGTGATACTGTGACTGCAGGAGCCAGAGGGAGGCAATATTGTTATTGCCTCCCTTGGTGGCGACTGGCTTCCAGTGTTACATTGCTATTAGAGAGCGACATAAAAAATCAGATTAAATGTACATGACAGGAGGCAATGTCTCCAATCGGAGTCAAGATTATGACAAGCCTGTGTCGTTTACTGGGTCTGGATGATTTATTCCCCCTCTGGAGAAGTGGAGGAGGCAAGCAGGGTGTTTTCTAATTCCTTTCTTCATCGTCTCCACAGCCATCAGTCAAAGCACTGGAGAGCAGGAGCTAAATATGATGGAGAGATAAATAGGCTATAAATCTGTACATCTTTGTTATTTCAAGCAGTGTTTGAGATGTAACTTTTGAAGATGTGCGTATTTGTTTGGCCCCTTTTGAGAGTCTGAGGGTTTTGGTTTACTGGCCTTTTATCATGCTGGCTTACAGTAGGCAGTTGACATGCTGAGTCGGGTCAGAGGGGGTTATTTGATGATAACTAATTGGAATTACAGCAAATAACAAGCATATGAGTAACTTTTATATTGGCAAATGAGATAGTTAACAAACAAGAGTGTTCAATATTTGAAATTCAGATCTTCCATTTTTGACAACAGTGTGTAAACTACACATTTTAGGATAAACTGTTTTTAAACATTCCACAACCTTTATTTACTTTTTTCCCCCCATGATATATCAATATCAATACCTTCCTCATGCAGTGATCCAGAGGTCTGACAACATATTGTTTTGATTGGTGGCAGCCATTCTCCAGTTTCTTTTTACAGAATAACAGACCAATAATTCACATAAAAGCCCAATCACTAGGGTACGAGGTTCAACTGTAGTTTAACTGGTGGTATTCCTCTTCCAAACAACAGGAATTGTTTTTCAGTTTTTGCATAAATTATTTAAAAAACCAACAACAACATTTAATTATTTAAATGACCTTTAAAATTCAAAAGCATCCCACCAGCGAGGTCCTGAGTTGTGAATCAAGCTCTGTATGCAATTTGATCCAAGCCTCGTCAGTTCTGAAAATCTCTCCATCGATAACACGTTAATCGTCCAAATTGAACTTGCATGTCTTTGTGTGTTTTTGACAGTCCATTCGCCCAGATGCATAATTGCTCTGAAATTCCCCTGGGATGAACAGTTTCATTCCACATAAGCCAAAAATTTCTTGAACCCATGCCCTTGGCCTCAGTTAAGAGGCAGGAAACCGTGGTTATTGGAAGTTTAATAAAAGGCTATTGAAAGATGGTGTTTTTTAATTATCAAACAAAAGAATCTATTAAGGAGTTCTGTGGACATAATGTTGGTGCGGCTAGCCCTAATATAGAGTGGGATGCCTTTAAGTGCGCACTTAGAGGTCATGAAATTCAATATTCCTCACAAAAAGCGACGCAGACTAGACTGGGAAAAAAAAAAAAAAAGAAAGAACTAAAACAAAATTAATTTTCTAACCCTGGAGCTAGAGATTCTTGTGAATACATTGACTGAAGTGCAGGATAAACTAGAGGAAAGCAAAATGAATTGGAATATGCTAGAACGACACAAGCTTATTGTCAATATGAAGCAAGAATAAACAGCGATCAACCCCAGCTGGGTTGCCAGGTCTGCTGTTTAGAGACCATAAAACACTCAGTGGCCCCAGGTTGCATTACTGATGATATGTCAAAGATGTACACATAAACCTGGATTCTGGATCTGTTTGCCTCTGTATTTTTTCTTGTTATTTCTTCTTTCTTGTTGTTTTTACCTTTTCGGGCTTTTGGGGTGATATTTGTTCAGTAACCTCCATGATACTATTTTTCTTTTGCCTGTTTAGTCTTTGCAGATGAAATAAAAAGCTCTTGGGCACACTGGCACATTCGAATAGTAGTAACCCTGCTTATACATGCATTTTGCCTGCATGGGTTTGAATACCTGCCCCTGCTATCTGTATGGGGGTTTCATCTTTCTCTAAACACACACACACACACACACACACACACACACACACACACACACACACACGCACACACATAAACATACACACACACACGCACACACACGCACACACACCAACTTTGTGCTCTATTATATACCCTCTGCTATTCATATTTATCTTGTTGAACAGGAGTATTACGGAGCCCGGGAGTGGCCATTGGGAGAAAAAAAAGTTATATCGAGTCCACGATTTACTGTAACGTGCGCACGTTTTAGTCCATTCGTGCGCACGAGATACAATTCGTTCCCTCGATTTCATTAAACTGTGCAATTTAAGAAAAAATGCAATTTAAAAGGTACCTTTTAGGTATTGTAGATAGGGCTAGTAAGGATTTGGCATGTTAATATCCATTAATATCCATCCATCCTGTTTACACTGAATAGGCATATCCCCCAAATATTGCAACATATTTAGCCACTTAACCTTCAGGCCATGTAAACACAATCAGGTGGCTGCAACACACCCAGGACAGCGCCACATTTAAACATAATCACCAATATGTGCACTGTACGGACTCTTTATAAGCTCATGAAGAGCGCATGTATTATATATCGAGAGCACGATATCACTATTTCGAGGGCACGTTTTGGCAATTTGTGCGCACCTAAAGAGGAAATTGAGGGAACGAATTGTATCTCGTGCGCACGAAAAAAGAAAACGAGAGCTCGAATTGCATATCGTACGTTACAGTAAATCGTGGCCATGACATAAATTATTTTTCTCCCGATGGCCACTCCCGGGCTCCGTAGAGTATAGACAGAAATACAAATAGAAGCATGTTGAATGTTACTCCTGTTTAATACATTTAACATAGAGCAAAAGAAGAGAGAAAAGTGCACACAAACATACATATGCATTTGCACACAGACACACGAACCCTTGGTATTCAGTTTAAGTGCACAGATTCCCCTACCTTCTCCTGGTATAATCTCCCACTGACTTGACCTCATATCAATAATTCATTTAGCCCAGAAAAACTCCACACTCACACAGAAGCTTAAAACTTTTAGTTCCGGCGTTAGCACTTCTTGTGAGGCCAAAACTCTGGATGAGCCGTATTTCCTCCTGACAGCGGACTGACGTAAGATGCTAGGTTCCCTCTCTCTCTCTTTTTCCCTGCTCTCTCTCTCTCTCTACACCCCCACCCCCATGTCTTACTCATGGCTCCTCTCTCTGATCTCTCTCTTCTTCTTTCCCCTCCCTCTCTCTGTATGTTTATGTGTGTGTGTGTGTGTCTGTAAGGACACAAGCAGTGTTTGTTCAAACTCTGGAGTGTTTACCCCTTTAATTTGGTTTGTTTGGGCAGGTGAGAACAATGCCATTTAAACTCAGGTGGCACCAGGTAACGGCACGAAGACGCCTGAAAATGTGAGTCTTGGTCCTCTTCCAAGCGAACTGCGGTGCGGTTTGTTAGGAGTGAGAAGGTAATCTGAAACAACTGCAGAAAACTACGCCGAAATGCAAGGTGTTATGGGTACAAGGAGACGGATGTTGACATCTGAGAGCTAGGGCGTCCTCATGCTTGGAAGGCCTGGCATGACAAAATGATCCATATGATGCTCATATTCAGCTATTTCTTCATCTGTTCTTAACTGGTATGAACACCAGACAGGGTAAACTAACACCCGTACAGAGCACAGTTACAAGGACTAGTATCAGTTTTGTTTTGACTCCCCTCTGCTGCCAAAATCTCTAACCTCGGATGATGACAGGTTACTAAAACTCTGTCCAATAAACGAGCTACATGTGAGTCGATGTGACTTTTGATTGGTCAGTGCGAACCCGAATGAACCAAATACAAAAATACAAGAAAGTCAACTTTTCCACTCTGGTTCGGACTAAAGAAAACAAATTGTAGGGGTGAGGAGTGTGTGTGTGCCTGTGTGAGTGAATGGTCTGCTATTTTTGTCAAATGTCCTCACAAGGATAGCGAGATAGGGTTCTCACCTTGACAAAGGGCCAATTTAGAGGTTAAAGTTGGAATTGCTGTCAATGGCATATTTTTTATAGATATAATAATACAAACGTATGTGTGTGCAAGTGTGCATATTTCTGTGTGTATGACTGTCTGTTTGTGTGTGTGTGTGTGTGTGTGTGTGGGTGTGTGTGTGTGTATGACAGGGCAGCATATGGCGAGCCCTGCATGCAGTGAAATATTAAAACGCACTGTCAGCAAGAAGGGCACCGTGTGTATGTGTGTGTGTGTGTGTGTGTGTGTGTGTGTGTGTAGGTGTGTGCGCATGTGTACGTGTGTGTGTGTGTGTGTGTCCCATGGGGAGTAGAAATCTGCCGGAGATGGACAACTGGGCATGACAAGCTCCCACTGTGACGCACACACACACAAACACACAAACACACACACACACACACAAATATTTCTCTCTGCCTCTGCCAACTTGTCCAGTTGGCCTTATCTGCTGGTGGGACTAAATGCCATCACACACACACACACACACACACACGCACACACACACTCACAAATGCACAGACATACACACTCAATGCTTTATTTCTATGTGTCAAGGGTCCCATGAACACATTGTTCTATGTATCTGATTTACTTTGTCACAATGGAAATGTTCTGTATGCACTATGAAGTGTAGGTGTGTGTGTGTGTGTGTGTTTGACAGTTTTATGTAAAGTAAATTCAGTAAATCCTTCACCTCCTCCTCTCCCCCTCACATCCCTCTCTTCCCTCCTCATCCTCCCTTACTTGCTCTGACTGACTAATCCTGACTTGAAGTAATATAGAAAAATCCTTTCTTTCTTACATAATCATTCTAGGATCAAAGGAATATTTTGTCATCTATTGGTATCTATCGGTATCAGGCGAAAACATGCTCTAACCCTTGCACTCCTTGCTTATAATCTTCAATTTAGGCTTATTCTACTGTTGCACTCAGTGTAAATCGCTCTGGCTGAGAGCATCAGCTAAGTGTGTAAAATGTAAAAAAAAAAATAAAAAAAGAAATAGTGCAATCTAAAATACATTTCTGGAAGGAAGGAGGGATGGAGGAAAGGAGGGAAACAGGAAGGAAGAACAAAAAGAAGGAAAGAAGGAAGGAAGGAAGAAAGTAGGGAAGGGAAACATTTCTGTCAGTTTGTCCAAATTCTCCACTTTATGGTCTAGTAACTTCTGATCAGTAAGCTGTTTCACTTCACTGAAAATAATCATACATATACTACAAACCAGTCAAAAGTTTGGACACATGCATTTTTCTTTATTTTCACTATTTTTTACATTTTAGAATAATAGTAAAGGCATCAAAACTATGAAATAGCAGTGACCAAAAAAAGTGATCAAAACGATTTTATATTTTAGATTATTTAAAGTAGCCGCCCTTTGCCTTGATGGAAAGGCAAAGGCTTTGGAAAGAAATTCAAACTTCACTATTTATATTTGTCTAAAAAACAAATTTCAAGCATTTCAGCATAAGCCTTTAGATCAAAATGGCTTTAAGAGAATGAAAAACATAATACATTCAATCAGGTGTGTCCAAACTTTTGACTGGTAGTGTATAAGATAAGATAAGATAAGATAAGATAAGATAAGATAAGATAAGATAAGATAAGATAGCACTTTATTGATCCTCTTGGGAGAGGTGGTCATAACCGACTGGCACAGGGGTCGCTGATGGTGTTGAACAGGCCGATGGCTGCAGGCACAAAGGAGCGCCTGAGGCTCCGTCCTGCAGCGTGGGAGGAGGAGCCTGTGGCTGAAGCTGCTGCTCATCAGCCTCAGCTCATCACAGAGAGGGTGAGAGGGGTTCTCCAGGATGGCATTGATCTTTCCCCTCATCCTCCTCTCTGCCACTGCCTCCAGACTGTCCAGTTCGTGTCCCAGCACAGAGCCAGCCTTCCTCACCACATGTACATACTGTATATATAGTGTATATTATATGGTGTAGTACCTGTTGAACAGTGAGGCGTCTGACTATACTGACTGCTACGCTACATGGTGTGCAACCTGCAGTAGTGACAAACAGAATTTGACGAGGCTTTAGCAGGCCAATTTGCTCTGTGAACTGAAAGTACAGTGGAAATGCCAGAGTGTCGTATTGATTATGTTAATAGGCCTCCTGTTTTCCAGGTTTGAATGCATTGACAAAACAGTAGGTTAAAACACCACCCATAATGCTATGCAGTACGAATCATGGCAACATTAATCAATCGTATGTATTAACAATGTGACATTCGATGCGTGGCGGCATTTGGACTTAATTATTTCTGCTACGGCGTGTTGTCATGCCGTGAATGTGCAGCGGGCTTGATACGTGTCGATCAGCTTGACGTTTTGGCTCCATATTCGTAGTGAAATAACACGGCGGCCACGAGGTTAAAAGGCAAACTGTCGGCTTCACGGGGTATTTTGTTTTTTCAGCCGCTCTCTACATGTTCCCTCCATTTCATGCAGGTAAACACCATGTATGTATGTAGCGTGTTTAGCAGGCAGTAGATACTGCTGAACTCACCATTGTGATTCTCTAAGCATAGTTTACAGACAGCAGGAACCTCTTTCTTCTCTAATGGTAGCAATAACTCACACACATACACACACATGTAGGGGCACGTGCGCGCACACACACACACGGCTTAATGGCTTTTATAATGAATGGCCTAAGATAGTGGGCTAAATGGTGGTTGCCATGGTGATAGGGTCGATCGATCAGGAAGTATTGATCGGGCATCGATAAGTTCCAGACAGCAAGCTACTGGAATAGCCAATGAGGACGTGTGTGTGTGTGTGTGTGTGTGTGTGCCTGTGGATGTGTGTCTGAGGGATAGAGATTAGGTCCGTGTACATGTCTATCTGTGTTCTTGTGTGTGCATGTGTGCACGTGGATGTGCGTGTTAATGCCTGTGTCAATACGTGTGTGTGCATGGACATGTGTGAGTGTGTGAGTGTGTGTGTGTTGAACCTACATGTCAGACATTCCACCACAGTAGCATGGATATTGCTGTACACGTCTTGACTTAAAGGACTACACCGACTTTTTGGGAGTTTGGCCCATTGGTCACCTCACCCAGTATGTGACAAGAGGATTCAGTTCAATTCAATTCAACTTTATTGTCCCAGAGTGGAAATTCTTCTTGCAGCCAGGTGAAGATACATAAAATGAAATACATAAGCTTATAACATGAAATACATAAAATACAATGTACATAAATTCTTCCACGTAAAAACATAGAACATGAAATACATAAAATACAATGTACATAAAATCCTCTTAGCATAAAACAAGAAATACAACTGTCACTACCCCCCCTCCCCTCCCTATTTTGACTGGCACTAAAATCATCTCTGTGTCTTCGGTAGATCTGTCCATTGCGCATGCTAACGCTTTAGCATACAGCGTGTTAACTAGGCTAATTCTCGGCGAACGGCATGATCCAAAGTATGAAGATAAACCTTTTAGTAATCCAGAGTTGTTTTTTATTCTATAGATTCATAACTGTAGATTCATAACTTCAGAAAATATAATCTCAATCTTCATCATCTGTGAAGTCAAATCAACATGAATCAACAGCGCAAAAAAACGTTAGCTGTCTGGCTAACCTCGCTCACTTGCTGTGTAAACACAACAAGCTTGAAGTCTCACAGGAGGAGAGATCTTCTGCCATTGAAAGTGGTTCCAAAGAGTCATTTTTGGTCTATTTCCCCCCCCCCAAAAAAAAAGCCTCGCAGAAATTTTAGACATGTGTCATTAAATTAAGTAAACACCCAGCCTTAGAGCTTTTAGGATAATGCTAGTCGCCTATGATAAAGTGTTAGCATGTGAACCGGACTGAGCTATCAACCAGACTCCCAGAGGTTATTTTGCTGCCAATCCTCCTGTCACATATCAAGTGAGGTGGCTTTAAAGTCCTTTTTGTTTCATGTAGAGTTTGTGTATTTGAGCGTTTGAATGCAATGTTCAGTACAGCTGCCACTGCTGAACAGTCAGCCAAATGATGTGTTTGCCGTGGTAAAACACCAGCTTTCATGCACCATTCACATGACAACATCACTCGTTCTGCGGCAGCCATCTTAAGTGTACCTGTCACACGGCCATTCAAGAAGGTGACTTAAAAGGGAATGTTCACTTTGTCCGTTCTAATTATACAGTAAAGCATAATTCCTGTCATTCTCACAACTGGAATATATTCTAACTCAATGTTCCTAGACACCCTAAAGAAAAAGAACTAGAGTATTTTTAAGATACTACACAAATATCACTTTTATTACTATACAAATATCACTACTAGAAATGTCCCTAAAGGAAAATTATAGGTGTATCATCTACTTCTACTTCACTATAATATATAATAATACCATAGGAGATAGAAACTACCATAAAGGTCCCTATAAACTTACTAATACCACAGACACAATATAACTTCCTATTATAGGTATATTGTATAATGATTTTTCATCAGGCACTGCCAAACAATTTTAATTCAGTGTTGATAAAACTCAATTATTACATAATACTGTATGCTTAAATTGTTGTTGTATGTTTCATAAAGGTCTATGCACCTCCTTTTCTGTGTTCACATGTGAGTGGGTTTGAAGGTAATTTCTTTTGGCACCTCAGTAGCGAATTAAAGGAAAATCCACCTTTGGATACTCTGACACAGCTATATATCATCAATCTGTGATGTCCAATGCAGGATTTATTTTGTGTTGTAATTGATTTTTTGGTGCACCCACTTTCCCTCAACCTGCTTCGTCTACTTCTACTTCAGTTACTGATTTCCTACATTTCCCAGAGTGACTTTTAACAATCTCGACAATCGGTTGTTCAAATAAAAAAAAAAGCTGTCAAAGAGCACGTTATATTTCACACACTACTGACGACAGATCCCCAAAGGTGCAAGCTGTGCATTGCATTCTGGTCTATTGCGGCTAATGACAGTGTAGAAATTTGTATCTGCCTCTTCTACAGTGGATTTCTCCTTACAGGACTGTTGAACGATGGTGCAAAATGTTGAATCTAGAAAGAAGCCATTGCTCTTTGATTCTGAGAGGACACCAAAACCTTTTGCTTACGTTGATATTTTAGATAGCTGACACATTTTGTGCTATTGAACTCCATTATAGCTGTGCTGGAAATATCTCAAAATGACACATTGTCGTCTACCAGGCCATTTCTTGCCCTGATGAAGACCTTATGGTTGAAATGCGTTGGCTCTAAGCCATGACAATAAAGGCTTTTTAAATTTCAAGCTTTTAGTCTCTTCCCTCCTTACTGGATTTAGAGAGCCTTGGACTAATTTGTGTCTACAGTTCAAGAGTTTATTTTTTTCTCACTGGAGGTTTTCAGTCTTACAGCTAGTATCACTGTTTTCTACAGATTTGATTCCTGTTCCCAATGAGCTCCTATAAACCTATTATTCCTATAAAAATAAATGTAAAGGACTCCACAAGAGACCCAAGTGTTACTTCTGTCTGCCAGATTGTTGACTATGTTTGGCCAGTTATCTGTGGGAATAAGAAAAACACACCACCAAACAACAAAATAGGCCCAGAAATGCAGTCCATACATTGCCAGTAGGTGTTTTTTTTTTAGGCTGAACAGTGCCACACACCATAAGAGAATCCTACAGCTGCAGGAAATCTAACCTTTAGCTACTAGCATGCTACTGGCTAATGCTAATGATCCAGACACAAAGCATCAGTGTATTTAGTTGGGTGTATGCACTTTAATCCAGATTTGTATTGGTGGAATCCATCATAGCATATAAGGTTTAGTTTTTGATGTCAAAATGGAGCTTTATAATATTAAATTATATCAGACACTCAAACAGCTCCAGGGCTCTGCAGCCCGGTGTGTCATTATCTGCCAACTACACTCTTGGGAAAAAGATGCTATGTCAAACCATACTTGGTTCTCTGGGGAACTCTTTTCAGGTCTAGGTAGAACCCGCTGTAGAAGGTTCTACCCTGAACTTTGAGTGAATGGTTCATCTTAGAACTGTCTGAAAATGGGTCCACCTAGAACCAATATGTAAAACTTTCCTCCTGGAACCTTAGATGGAGGGTTCTTCATAAAACCACTGATAGAAAGTTGTTCCAAAAACCCTTCATGAAGAGTGTCTCCTAGATCCCTCAATAGAAGGTTATTTTAGTATTCCCATGCGGACGGTTCTTCCAGAAACCCTTGATTGAGAGTTCTATATAGAACCTTTAAGCATTTGAACTACTTATGAAGAGTGCCCCTCTTTTCCAAAAATGATTCTTAGGTGTGTTGCACCATCAAAATGAACCAGGCAAAACAAGTCCATCTTTGTTTTGGCAACTTTTATAAAGGCTTGGTTTCAAAACAAAATGTCTCACCATGTTGTGGTGCAGACTCGATCACTGAAACCCCAAATCTTGTCTTTTCCTCGTTTTCTGCGTGACTACAGCTTGTGCTCTTAAAGGGACAGTGCCTAATTAAAGGAATTTTCCTACAAATACAAATTATTTATTTTTCAATAAAACAAATGAAATATTACTGTTTCACAAAGTAAACCAATGTTTCAGAACATATACATAAAATAATTCTAGTGCTTTTGAAGTGCTTGAAAAAAAAAAAAAAAAGCAATACTTTCAGAGCGCAACAGGTGCAATAAGTCCCAATTAGAACCCTTTTCTCCACAAAAGTCTATTGAGGAACCCCTTCCTGCAAAAAAAGGAAATAGTTCTTGGTAGAACCATACGCCTCTCCAAAGAACCCTACTGGAACCTTTTCTCTCAGAGTAGAGTGTATACTTGGCCTTGCCCTTCACTCTCTCGCTTGTCATTGCAGCGCTGTCGAACCGATCAGTCGTGTAACTGGAATTAGGTCAGTCACGGCTTAGTCGAGAGTCTTGGTCTTATACCGCCTCACTACAGAGAAGCCTGAGCATTGATCCGTGATCAAGTTCTGCTCATCAGCTGTTTGGTTGCTGGCAGAGCAGATTTAATTAATGCAGATCTGGCCGGTCATGCAGCTGCAGGCTCGCAACTACCTGCTGCCCCTGCCTCCCAACGCTTCAGCCATGTCACAACAGCACATCAAAGAGATTTCATAATGTCTGATATTATATAATTAGAGCTCCTGTAAGTTGGACTTCTCTCTGTGTAGCCAGTATCTCCCATCATGCAGCTCTCAGCAAGGACTGGGCTTGGAGGAACACTGAAATTCTTCTGACTGGATTTCAGTGTTACACTTGTTCAAACTGAAAAGTTAAATAAACATAAAGACAGCGATTCACTTAACCACACATGGGCGACAGGACTACATTTTTTAAGATATGGTCAGAATCTGCTTTGTTCGCGTTCGTTTATTTGTGAGAAGTGTGATTTTCAGATCTGTTTCGCCATACAGTGGTAGTGAATGGAGAGAGGAAAAAAAACACAATTCTTCAATCATTTCTACCGGAGAAACAGATAACAGAGAATCGCCAATTTTGCGGTTATATCATGGCCAGGAAGCTACACAATCAAGGAACTACCAAAGTTCAACATCACTTTAATGCTCTATTCCAATTTTCAGCTCAGCTCATTTTTTTGTCTTACTTGTTCTCGTTTATGTTTGCAAAGTGACCCATATCCGACATCAGTAAGAACAGACCTGGATGATCAAATGAACAACAACAAATGATGTCACATTTGCAAGAGAGTAAATCATGGAAGCTGGTGAAATTGGAAGTAAAATTGCGGTCCAAGCATCAATTTCAAGGAATATTTGCAGTGGAAGTCGGATGAGACTCACGGCCCTGCTCCACTACAGCCATCGGGCGTCAGGCATTGCCATCAGCCGTCAGCCATCGAAGGAATGATTCCTTTACCAGCAGTGAAAGATGCTCCACTGCTCGCGTTGTGTTGCGTCTGATGGTTGCGTCCAAGCCAAAAAGTCGCTGAGGTTCAATTCTTGATGGCTGATGCTCGCGTTCTCCCTCATTGAAATAAAGTTGAATTGATTGTTTTCTGGTGAATCCATTCAAAAGTCAACGCGCTCTGTGGAGCAGGGAGAACGTCACGTTGACGCAATGCTGTTAGTGGAGCTCTAACATTAGTCTGCTGATGAAGATAACTTCCATGTTGTTGCTGATCTTTTTCTGGAGTACGCCAACGCAGAGTGACAATCACAGTGATCTGCTGTGGAGTGTGAGGTAAAAACCACATGAAGTACGATCTGACCGGTCACACTCGGGTCGCATTGTCACGTAGTATTTAGATATGTATCAGATCTAGAACCCAAATCTGATTTAAAAGATCAGATGTCAGGTTTTTTGGTGTTCACATTGCTCTGAAAAAATCATGGTACATGTAGGATTTTGGCCACTTCCACCTGTAATGTGAACGCAGCCGTTGTGTTTCATCATATGTATCACCCTCCACTGGTCTGTAGAGTGTGCCATGCCTTCTTATTATTGCAGGCACTACTAAACAAAAACACATTAATTCTCTCATTTGTGAGAGCTGCTTCAGTTTTACACATTTCCATAATAATTGACATCAGCCATGTTTTTGTGCAGCCTTACACTAGCTGATGTTGAATGCAGTTGACTTGTTGCCCAGTAAATCTGTCTGACTTCATTTGGTATCGGCCAAATACAATCATTTATTTAGGCACCGGTGATTTTAATGTCCCATCGATACAGAGCGATAGAAAAGGTAATAGAGAAAGTGAAAATAAGAGAATGAGAGAACAAAGGAGACGTAAAGAGATGGAGGGTGAGAGAAAGAGAAAGGGAAAACCAATATAGTGAAAGAGAATAATTTCTACCAGTCTGTTCAGTCAAAGTAAGCAAGTCCAAAGTCTGAAATAAATTCTAATTTATCTGCTTAGCATAACTTTGTAAATGCTCATTTCATTGTTTATTTGTCAACAGAAGTTTCCAACAGCTGTTTGGATGCTATTGGTCCATAGGTCGCCATGGTTTCCTAATACTCATACATATTCATTAGACTGTTGATTCTGGAAATGTTTCTGTGCGTGTATCTCTACAGTATATGTGTATGAATCATATATATGTGTATATACAGTATATATACTGTGTGTGTGTGTGTGTGTGTGTGTGTGTGTGTGTGTGTGTGTGTGCGTATGTGTGCGCAGGTGTGCACCATATTGCAGATATAGCTATCTGCTGGCAACAGCTGTGAAACCATTGGGAATATTTAAATATTTAACGTCTTGAGATATCATTTTCATGAGCTTCAATCCTCTTATCTGTTTCTCTGTACATGCGTATGGTATGTGTGTGTGTGCATTTATGTGTGTGTTTGCTCCAATCTGCATGTATGGATTTGTGCCTCTAGACTTTCATTTTTGTGTTAATGTGTGTGTGGGTGTGGGTGTCCTTACATATTGTAGGCTATGTGTATATATAGGTGTATATATATGTGTGGAGGCTCATTTGCATACAAAACAGCTAAAGTATACAAACTAATTAAAAACGTGACTTTTGGCTTTTAGATGTGTGTGACAAAGATGTGATGAAGTACAGTAAAACTGATCAAACTGTGTTTTTACTTTGGCCAGAGGAGGAGAAGAGGTAAACTGCTAGTAAAACCAGTAAAAGCGAGCAAACTGTGTTTCTACTTTGGCCAGATAGGTAAACTGGTATTAAATTAGTAAAACCAGTAAAAGCGATCCCACTGGAGCAGGAGTCATCATGAAGAAATGAGGAGGAGAGGCTATTTGAGAGAATAAAATGCAGACAGACAGTCCGATAGAAGAAGTAATAGAGAGTCAGAGAGAGGTGAATATTACTGACAGTATATGTGACTGTCTGTATACACATTCGCCTATAAGCAAATGCATATTTATTTGAATCTATAATATAATTTAGATTTTTCAGTTATTGCGGCAGGGATGTCTCTCTCTCTCTCTCTGTTTCTCTTTCTTTCTCTCTCACAGAATATTTCTCTGTTTCCCTTTCTATCTCTCTCTCTCTTCTCAAGCATGAGATTACCAAAGGGGACAGTGAGCTATCAGTATAACACAAACACACACTCCCACACACATATACACACACACACACACACACACACACATACACGCATACACGCATACATGAGTGAGAACACACATGCGCCCACTTGAACAAGCAAATGCACACTGGTGCACACAGAGCCAAAAACACACACATACACACACACGCACACACCACACACACACACACACACAAAGTCAGACACACACACACACACACACTCACACGCACAGAGGCAGGCAGTTGTAACAGTCAGCAGGGACAGTTAGTTGAATTGCACTCATTTAGATGGAATGGCCATTTCACACTGCCTGCGCATCTGAGTGTGTGTGTGTGTGTGCGTGTGCGCGCGCGCGCGTGTGTGTGTACATATTTTTGCGCTGAGCAGAGCTTTGGGAATAAGACACTATTACCTGAGAGAGTCCATGAGAAACTCGGTAAATATTGACAGAGAGAGAAGCAGAGAGACACAGAGCGAGAGCGAGAGAGCGAGATGAGCCGGAGATATGAACCCTGGGGGGGCTGTGGATTGATAATTTAATGGTTTCACTGGGAGAGAAGATTGGAATGAGACGAGAGTGGGAGGGGAAGGTGGATTAGAGGAGGAGGAGGAGGGGGGAAAGGAGGAGAAGAAGACGTGGGATTTGAACCCTCGCTGTTGCCATGGCAGCATTCGGTTGTAAGATGGAGGAAATGACCACAACTGCATAGAATTAGCAGAGCAAGCGTTTCCATTCAAATAAGTCAGGGGGGAGAACAGCAGCGTCCCGTGTGGCATTCTGGGTCGAGGTCATGGATTCAATTTTGTCCCGCGGGTCACGCTTAGCATTCCGGTTTTAGTTCTTTAGTTCCGTCTTGAACCGCTGCAAAGATATCTCGGTGGACAGACACACAGAGAAAAAAAACAAACACAAACACACACACACACAAAAAAAAAAAGACACAACAATGAAATGCATCTCGGCTTTAGATGTGTGACAGAATCAGCATCCTTGATCTGTCATTTGGTTTGACGGCTGCCGAAGAGCTACTGATACGGTTGCCATGGAAAAAGCATTGGTTCGGTGCATGAGAGTCAGAAAACGGGTGCACTGCCATTCTGGTTCTATAATTTTTGTGTTATAGTGATAAAGATCCGCACGGACGGTGTTACACATACACACGGTGCATTCAAGTACTCGCAAACTTCCGCTATCAGCCAGCCATCAGTCTCATTCCTCATTCCTGTCAGCGTTACAAAGTTATCATTTCTTGCCATTTCACAGTCTGTTGACAGCGGAGACGGCCAAATATGTTAGAGTCAATACAGCTGGAATCAGGATAAGCTAACAAAATTGCTAAACAGATTTGCAGATTTGGTTCACCGAAGGATCTAAAAATGTGTTTTTCCCCTCTGGTGTTATTTTCACACTCAGCCCAATTCCTCCTCCATGTAAATCTATACGGCCATATAGTTCTATAGATCACTGAACACTGAGCTTCATATCACTTTAGAACTTAGACTTAGAACTTAGAACTTAGACTTCAAAGAAAAATCCTCCCTCTTCTACTCTCACACTGTTAGATGTCATCAATCTGTGATGTTCAGTCTATTCCAGGATTTATTTTGTGATGTGATGAAGTGTTGTAGTTTACTTTTTTGTTGTATCCACTTTCCCTCAACCTGCCTCGTCTACTTCTTCTTCAGTTAGTGATTTCCTACATTTCCCAGAATGCCTTTTCGACAACCCCCCAGAGAACGGGCCTGAACTTGATGTATTCAGCTGTAGGTTATACGTGTAGGAGGAGAGAGTGATAGTGATAGCATAGTAAGAGTAAAAGAGCAAGTTTTTTCCAGTGCAGAAAAAGTGAGAGTTGCATCCCTCACTCAAAACACAACATAACTTGAGGCATTCTGGTCTATTGAGGCTACTGTTGGTGGAGAAATTGGTCTATCTGCCTCTTTTACGATGGATTTCCACTGTATGATTCTTGAATATTGGTGCAAAAGTCTAGATAGAAGCCCTCGCTCTTCTTCGATTCTGAGGGACTGACACCCAAACCTGACATTCACTATTTATATTTTAGGTAGATGAAGAATTTTCTGCTATCAAACTCCATTGTAGCTGTGGTCGAAATATCTCGATATGATCTCATGTCATTTTATATTTGTCCAGTTATCCATGGGAATAAAGAAAAATACACAACCAAACAACAAAATGGACACAGAAATGCAAGGTACATCGCCAGTAGCTGTTTATTATCAGTGTTGAAAGTTTTAGGGTGGATTTTTTCACTAAGCAGACTGCTAAAATCTTAATAAATGGGTTAAGCCGTACATATGCCTTAGTATCCTGAATCGCATGTCCCAGCTACAGTATGTTATTCAGTTTTCTCAGGTTATCTGCATTATTGTAAATGGCATATATCATATTTACATGAGCCAAACCACAAAGAGAATCTTTGACTATCCCTAAATGGATATGCAACCAAACAAGTCATTTTGTGTCTTACGTGTGAGTGTATTTGACAGGAGAAACATCATACTGCTGAATTTCACCTTTGGTTGCTCCGTAACAGGCAGACAAGTATGAAAAACCTAATCTACATATACATAATTTCCCAGAATTGGTATTTATATTACTAATCATGTTTATTTTGGTCATCTTAACCAAATGCATATGGTCGCTTTGTGTAAAATGCAGAGATTACATCAGTCTCACCTATACTGCATTGATAATAATCCTGCCACTGGACAGGTTTCTAAAAAAAACAAGAACAAAATAAGTAAATGAATTAATAAATGAAGCAAATGGTAAAAGAAAATTGTAAAATGCCAAAAATGGAGTTAAAGATTTTCATGCCTCATTAGCCATTGATTTCTGTCAGCACAGACTGCAGTGCTTTCTCATCAACAAAGGGCAACAGCAGTGCAGCAATGATGTAAAGTGCTTCTTATATTCGTGGTTTAGGAGTGTATGCATGCATTTACATTGACTTTTTGTGTGTGTGTGTGTGTGTCTATATGGTGTGTGAGTGAGAAAGTATACAAGGTGACAGACTGCAATACAGAAAGCAAAGAGGTTTACACACAGAGAGATAACAGCGTGGAAAAATATATTTATGGAACAATTAGCAATACTTAAACTTCACTGTAGTGTCGTCATGACAACACTAGGACAGTGTCGGTCAGGGTTCATGTGGTTACAAGACAACAGAAGGCGAACGGAATAAAATAGAATAGGAGAAGTGACGTAAATCAAAACCAAAGAACAGGAGAGGAGTAATTGATTGGAGGGAATTGTACAGACTAGGATCTGAATTTACTGTAAAAAGCACAGGAATTTACCTTGGTGACATGATAGGGAGACAAAACCAACAACTGACAGAGATGCACCTTATGTATGGTACAAGAATAACATGGAGTGGAAAGGGGAACTGCAGTATATGATCAATAGTAGACTATACATATCATTCTACATATTATAAATGGAAGACTCTATCTATTCTGTGTACATACGTTCAATATCTTTGTACAGTCAAAATTATATTAGCATTGCAGTTATGGTTGCAGCCCAGGGAGCTGTAGCGAGTGTCCAATGCACCAGGAGGTAGTAATACTGAACGCAGCGAGAGGCTCTGTTCAGTTTTACTGAATAACGCTGATGAAAGCATAAAGTTGCCAACTTCTGAAGTAAGTTATGAGAGTTATAGGACATATGCATAATTCCTGAGGCTGTAAAATGGCAGAGTGAGCAAAGGCTTGGGTGATATATAGGGTTGTGCAGACACTGTAAAACAGTGTGAGATTGTGCAATTACCATACCTTAGTAATACTAAATAGCATGGGAGTAATACTGTATGTATGCCAGGTTCATCATAATCAGGGCAATCTTATCACCTCTGGGCCGTTGATGAAAGCATAAAGTTGCCAACTTCTGTTTGGCCATCATCCAGTGAGTGGAAAGCTGACAATCTGCTCAAAAATATACAAATGTATTGGTGCCTCGAGCCAATTGTTGCTTGAATCAAGATATATAGTTATAAATATTATCCATATGACTAGATGAGTGAAATATCCACTGATCTCCCGAAAAGTCTTAAAATGCAAAAATGTGGTCTGTGCACGAAAAATGAGAGAAATACCTGTTAGGGTTAGGGTTAGTTCGTATATGTTTGCCCTTAACTCCGACCATCAACATTTATGCCGTGAACGGAATTAAACATTTTAGCTAAAGTTTGGACCAAAGCCTTTCCCTAACCTTAACTAAGTCGTTTAAGTTGCCTAAACCTAACCGTAACTTGTTTTAGTTGCCTAACCCTAACCTTAATCCTGCAATAAGCGATATCAGACCTTACAACCAATCCTGAAACTAATGTGTTCTATGTGGAGATTTCAGACTGATCTCACAGAAAAATGTGAAATGAACACGACATGTTAACAGCATGCCTGTATCACTGATTGGCCATGCAGAGCACATGCCCCAGGGCCCCAGACCACCACGGCCCCCAAAATATTCTAAGTACCGTGTCCGTGTTCAATGCATTTTACAACATTTCACGAATTTCAATTGAAATGTGCAGTCAGGCGGGACCCTGACAGATATAGGCCCGTAGGCCACAGTTTATGATTATGGCGGCCCAAGTCACAGCCTCTAATGACATTTCCTTTGATGCGGAGGCCCCAATCACAATTATTAAACTGCCACCTGTTGCTTGTATGTTTATGAGCGGTGCATTTAGTGAGTATCATCCAGCTAAGATGCAGAGCACTAATTATATACTGGTGGGGCAGGGGGTCTAGGTACAGACAGTCAAACCTTTTCAATAAATTTCAACATTGAACTGGTTTTTTTTTTCGCCACCTATCACCTCGCCTCCTTAAAGCCACAACCTGCAATCCAAATATAAACAAAGGGAAGCCCCACCACCTAAAACTAGGAACTAAAGCTTGCCTAGGGGTTGGACTGTTATCACTCTCAAATTGAATGACGAGCTCTAGATAGAAGGAATGGCAGTTTGTAATAGCTAAATCTGAGTTTCAGATTACTTTGTACTTTGTACGTTTGTATTGTTTGTGAACAGGCTAGTATGTTAAGTTAAAGTGTGTGGGTGCGTACCGAGGGGTGGGGGGCCCAATAGGACACGTGTGCCCAGGGGCCCTGTGGTTGGTTAATCCGGCCCTGGTTAACAGCAAATTACGTGTTGGTGGAATGTAAAGTGTTACATTTACATTTTCCCAGCAGGAAACGGTTACATGAAGGAGACACCGCTATAAACAGGACGTAGTGTCACATTGAAGTAGCATGGTGGCCAGTAAGGGTGTTGTGGTCGACCGGGGTTCGATTCCCAGCGTTTTCATAGGACATTTAAGTAAGTCACATTTGAATTTTTTAACGAGCGTTTTTCTTATTTAACTATAACCAAACCATTTCCCTAACCTTAACCAAGTTGTTTTCGTTGCCTAACCATAACTTTAACCCAAACCTTAACCAAGTTGATTTACTTGCCTAAACTTCACCATAACCTTAACCAAACTTGTTTTACTTGCCTAAATTTAACCAAAGTCGTTTTTCATGCCTAAATTTTAACCGTTAACCAACCTTTGGGACGTAATTAAGTTTGTGACAGAGAAACATATTTAAATTCGTGGTGGAGGAACGTATTTATAAATTTGTTGTGGGGGAACGTAATTGAGTTTGTGGTGGAGAAACGTTATTTTCCCATAATACGTGTCCACAGCACGGAAATCGCCATTTTAGAGATCGTGTTCATTTGACGTATTTGTGTGAGATCATTTTGGGAGATTTCATTGAGACATAATGATGTAAACCAACATCCATACAGTGGGCCAGCTGTGGTGCTGTTTTCACCTCTTTTGTAAAGCTTGTTGCCAACTTCTGGTCCAGAATGAAGCTCCTCCCGGTCCATTCAGTAGCTTTTCATTTTTTTAAAACTAGCTTGGCTCCTCCCTCGCTGTTTAAAAGCGGCGCTCTCTCCCGCCCATTCCTGAAAAAACTCTAGTAATGGCGGAATAGATGAAGCGAGCACGTAAACATGTTAAACTAGTAAACTTGCTACCTACCTCTTTGTCACTTGTCATTGTGGGACATGTAACCTTCAGCAGGAGAAAGATCTGTCAAAGAGAGACTAGTAACCGGTGAGACTTCTCTGTAGGTACATATAGCTTAGTGATTAGCCTTTATGCACTGTGCTTTGCTAGGTTTGTCCTTAGTGGGCCTCTGTAGTGCAGTGGCTTTGCTTTGTATTATTTACAAATTGTTGTGGTTTCTGTCACCCTCTAGTGGTCAGAAAATGTTGCTTATTGCAGCTTTAACCAAAGTTGTTTTACTTGCCTAAACTTAACCATTAGCCAACCTTGAAGTGAGAATGGCCTGTCCAATTTGTGTTATTGTCACAGAATCCAATTTGTGGTGGAGGAACATAATCTTCACATAATTTGTGTCCATAGCACTTAATTCCGACTTCATGCTCATTTCACTAAATTTTATGAGCTCATGTTGCACTGTAGCAACATCACTGTAGTATATACCATGGTCAGAAATCAATGGGGCTCGGGCAAAAAGTCCTGTGAAAATAAAATAGAGGGGGCAAAAATTACCCCCCAAAGTTTCACTCTTTTCAGATTTTAGTTGTTGAGTTGTCAAATATTCATGCGTGAATGTGACTACTGTCCCCCGTGGGCCACCATAGCTGATTTGTGACTGATTTGTGATTCTTTCCAGTGCGTTCAGGGCAAGTACAATGGAGCAGATTTCGATCAGAACCGAGCGAACAACCTGAAGCAGTGGGAAACTGTTGGCACCAAGCAGCCAGCAGTAGAAGAAAATGCCGACACCACACAAACCACTGCATGACCAAAAAATAAAACAGCCAATATCGTAAATAAATCAACAATTAAGGGGCGGAAGATGGACTGCTTGAGGACAGGGAGGGAAAACAATAACATCCTCTTCTGTAAGGCCTGCTGCCAGTTTCCAGCAGTGGGAAAGATATTAAGTGGTAAAAAATGAGTTTTATTTGCCAATATGCTATGCAAATCCATTATTTTGCCCCCGGAAAGCACCAAAATGCCCCTAAAAATCTGATCAAGTGGGCAAAAACACCCTCGGTAAAAAAGTTACTTTCTTACTCTTGTATGTGCATAAAACACCATTAACACAGATAGTGTGAGGCTTACAGTGAGTTGTATGGGAAGTCCAGTCCAGAGTCCAGACTCTGTGGAGGTGTGCAGCGGCGGGTCTGGTTGAGCAGGGTGACAGAAAAGAACAGCACATTCCCTCACTGCTCCTCGCTGTAGTCCTCATACTTACAGCAACACACTTTCTCTCACTCTTCAATTGGCTCCCATTACCAACCTCCTGACAATGAAAACACTGGCTGTCTGCTACAATAAATCACTGGGTGTTTGTGTTATGGGATGCCTGGCCTTGCAAGAGCTAAATTCAGCGACGTAGACACACTTAGAGAGCCAAGACAAAGTTCAAGTTCAATAAAAATGTCACTTATTTAATGTGCAAAGAAAGTGTAGGGAGAGTAACTCACTCTGGTTCTTCCTGGATAAAAAGAACCTGGATAAGAAAAACCTTCTATACTACATCACTGAATATGTAATCCAGTGATGTGATATTGAAGAGTTTGTTATATTGTGTGTTATATTTTTAATTGACCTGAAAGTCCCGGTGTGGTATATAAAGCGCTTCCATTACTTGTGACCAATCGCAACTTTTGAATGCACAACTTGCACCATGTGACTAAAACAAAGGTTTAGATGGAGAAGCAGGCAGAGAAACCTTACAGAGACCATCTTTGGAAAAACGCAACGACGACAAAAGAGTCTGTGAATGTGAAAACGTTGTTTTAGTTTCTGAAAGTGGATCATCTGTCATTTGGAGATGCTTTGGTTTGAAACCAGATGACGACAAACAAGCACAGATTCTGTGCAAAGTTTGCCTTAGGGTTGTAGCTGCGCCCCACAGTAATAAAGTAGGAATTATTTCATAATTTCGTAAATAAGGACTATAATAAGGCAGTAAGAGTAAAAACAAGACTTTCTAGCTGCTGCTACTTTGAGAAATACTGCAGAGGAAAAAAGCAATAAAATAATTTTGTTTCCTGAAATGAAGGCAAATAATAGTGATTAATGATTGTGATTAAAATATCCGGGATAATCCTTTTTGCCATAATCGTGCAGCTCTAGTTCAGGTGGGCGTTGGGCTCGGGGGCTGGGGGGAGAGAAAGCGGAGGAGAGGGGAGTGAGGCTGGGCTGGGTCCAGGTCCGTGTTCAGAACCAAAAAGTGAAGTAGAGGAAAAGTACAGGAACCACCGACCCATGAACTAAATCCAACGAGCAGCGTATAGACTTCTTCCAACAGTTCCCAGAAAAACCAAGGAATAAAGGAACATTTTCACTGCATGAAAGTGCCGTCCACACCGTTCATACCTGTTGAGTCTCAGCGTAGTTTGAGCCTCCGCTGGTTTAAAGTGAGCTAAGACAGTGACAATTAGGGAATACAGCTCACCTATTGACATGCAGAGCAGATCACTGGGTTTATGCAGGAACCTGCCGCTAATTATCCTCCCCAGCGGCCTACACTGGGAGAATGGACACTGTCCTTGGTCCTGAAGGTGTGTGTGTGTGTATGTGTGTGTCTGTGTGTGTGTCCGTGTGTGTGTATCTATCTAAAGTGGCCAGCAGCCTTTGTCCCTCAGCACTCAGACTCCTGATTCCTGTTATTTGGTCAAGCTAGGCACCGCTCACTGCAATTTACAGGAAGCAAGAGGTTGTGTGTGTAGAGAGAGAGAAAGTGTGTATGTGTGTGTGTGCATGTGAGAGAGAGAGAAAGAGAGAGAGAGCGAGGGAGAGAGAGGGAGGGAGAGGGAAAGAGAGAAGAGTGTGGCAATTTGGAGTAGCACAAGTGTGTGTCTCAGTATGTGTGTGTAGACAGTTCAAGTAGCAATTTGGAGTAAGCAAGTGTGTGTGTGTGCGTGTGTGTGTCTGTGTGTGTGTGTGTTTGTGTGTGTCGACAGCTCCAGCAGCTTTTCGAGTGGCTACTTTGATGTCTGACCCAGTTTGGCTGTTGCTGAGTATAAAGCTATTTATTTAGTTTAGAGTAGAGTGTGTGTGTGTGTGCGCATGTGCGTGCGTGTGTGTTTGTGTGCGCGCGTGTGTGTGTTTGTGCGTGTGTGTGTGTGTGTGTGTGTGTGTGTAAAGCTATTTATCTGGCAGCGGACTGGGAGAGTTTTGCTGTGTGTGCTACTGGACCGCTCAGCATCTGCTGGTGGAGACAGCAGCACATCGCACACTGTCTCCCTCTCCGCTCCTCTCTCTCCCTTCTGTTTCCTCCTTCCATCTCAGCCATTTTCTTCTTCTTCTTTCTCCAGCTCCGTCTTCTTCTCCTGCCTGCTCCTCTCTCTACCCCCCCCCCCCCCCCACACACACACACACACACACACACACACATCCTACCACCACTTAATGTCTTCCCTCCGCTCCTTTATACCTCGTAATACTCCCATCTTTCCTTCTGTCATTAGCCGTGTCGGTTAAAGTGGATAGTTACGGTCCTCAGGTCTGATTGGCTGAATCGTGCAAAATACCGGATAAACCTTTATTTCTGGGTACCACCAACGTCATTGTGAAGTCTGAAAATAAAAAAACGAAAATAGCTGTCCCGAATCTGGTGTCAGCGTGTTGTTATTGATGGAAAAGTTGCAAGACATCGCCTCCTGTTGCAAATAGCTTCCCTTAAAACAGACTTAAAGACTTATTTGGGCCAAATGGCACCCAATAGGGAAGTGTTACAGAATCCAGAGGTAAAACATTTTATAATGACTCGATTTTGAGAAAAATAACTTTGTCTCAGGTCTGTACCTGCTTGGTCACTATGGTAACAGCGCTATGCATGGCGATGCTCTCAGCGAGGAAAATAGGAGGAGGAGAGCGCATGGGGAGGGTTAATGCCAACTTTTGCAGTCCGGAAAAAGGGACTATTGATTATTGACTGGGTTATCTTCTAAATAAAACTTATGTGTCACTTAACACCTACGTTGTTTGACTACTGTTGACCTATATTGCTGGAGGAGGACGAATAACTTTAATTATTGTTATTATTTAAGTTGGCAAGCTGCAAAATCCATGCATTTTTGATTTTGGTGAAATTGTTGGTGCTGAACTGCACGTCTTTTTCCTTGGATTTTCTTCTTCTTCTGTGTCACTGCTCATGCTAACTATCCAGCAGTGTAACACAGCCTCACAAAATGCTGAACAAAATTTGAAACGCAGATTGTGTGCTGTGGACCCAAATAATGTGAAGATTCTGCTCCTCCACCACAGTTTAGGCAAGTAAAACAACTTTACAGCAAGCAAAACGGATATTTATTTCTATGAAAATTACAGATTATACCTTACAATAATGCATTCTTTATTATGGTGTGTAACTGCCGTTTTCTTTACACTGATTTTAGAACAGCTGAGAGGATTTCAGCGACTTTTATCTGTTCTATATGTTCTCTGTTATCTGTTCTGTATCTGAAGTCGCCCCGCAGCACGGCCTCTGGTGGCTTATTGCTTTTCTGCTCCTCCAGCCTCCTCTCCGCTCCCCTTTTTTTCTCGCTCCTGCTCCTCCTCGGCTGTGTTTTGATGTAGTGGTAATTGAGGAGGTGGTGCACACACTTCTCTCCCCAAGCTAAGAGTCCGGAGAGCGAAGCCTCTAATCAGCGATGTCAACAACTGACACTTTGTAGAGCGGCTCCATCGGCAGTGAAAGGGAGACTGACTTTGTGGACTTGTATAATGATCGTTTGAGCGTTTTTTTACACCCAAATGAGCTTCATTTGAATGCAGCACTAACATGTATGAACCATAGCAAATGCCTATATTTAATTATCCCTATACCTAACCCAAGTGCTGTCATTGTGTCCGCAGATCTCCTGTTCATTGTTAAAGTGACAACGCTTGAAGCGATGAACCACAAGAGGCTGTGCTTTAATGAACAGCGATGCGGCGGCGTCAGGCACGAAGCAAACCACGGCTTTATTGCTTTTATAAACCAGGCAGTAACAGCAGCGTTGTAACACAGAAGCAAATGCTCAATAAACCCTTTTCCTATTAGTCGGTAATAATTAAATGTTATTCTTCCTCCAAGCAATATCGCTCTAGCTGGAGCACGAGCGGTGATTTTCAGTTAGCGCATTAATATTTAAATGAACAGTTATGCGGTCACAGGTGTGCGTTTATTGGGTATTTAAAAATGGCTTCAAACTCGGCCAATCAGAGCTGAGGACCGCAACTATCCATTTTATAAGTCACCATTAAGCATCGTAGAGCATCACAGATGTCACACTTGTCTCTCTTGTTTCCAGCTGTGGGAGAGAGCTACCTGCGTTCACAAATCAAACTCTTAGCCATCTGAGATTATAGGAGTAACCTGTCAATTGTGTTTTTCTCTTGAGTGATACGTGTAGTTTGGTCTAGACCGCCAGGCTGAAATCGCTTCCCATACTTTCTTTGTCTGAGGGGGAAAAGCTGATGAATGAACAGCAGTTAAATGAGAGACAGAACTCAGCACTATCATCTGTAAAGCTTTAGCTAGGTTGCCACTGTTAAATCGCTATGGATTACGGCTTTAAGAGGGGTGGACTGCCAAAATAGCCTGTGTGTGTGCGTGTGCGTGTGTGTGCGTGTGTGTGTGTGTGTGTGTGTATGTATGTGTGTGTATTTATATATAGCGAGGGACAGAGAGAGCCTGCAGCCAGAAGGTTGTCTGTCTGTCTTTCTTCCCTGAGTGTAGCGCTTTATTGATTAAACTCACACACACACACACACACACACACACACACAGGATTGGGAAGGTTGCTTTCAAAACATAGTTACTTATGTAGTTCTGATTATCCATTTTAAATTACTATCAGTAATTTTACCCATAGAAGAGATAAGATAAGATGAAACTTCTGAATGATCTCATGGGGAAACCGGGTCCTTGCAGCAGCAAATAGTAATTAAAAACAGCAGGGAAAAAATAAAATATTAACATATAAATAGAATATAGACAAGGATATAGCAAATTAGTTTACTTCAACTTAATCTGATTGTTGTCAGTCATTTCTGTTCCTCTGAATTTATAATTCTCATATATCTAAAGTCTGAAATCTACTTTTTTTTATTTTATTATTTTATTATTTTTTACATATTTCTTAGCAATCCAACAAATACTTTTTACAAAAAATATCTGTAATTTGATTCAATGTGTGTTTTCAAAACTCAAAAAAGCAGATTACAGTTATTTTTTGCGAGCAGGTTACTACCGACTACCAAAATATGTTAAAAAAAATTTTGCAGAAACAGTTGAAAGTCTGGCTACATTTATCTAAAATGGATGACGACAGCGTGCGATACAATGTTTGTTTGAGACAAGAAACTAACTGCCAAGTCCGGCAACACCTCGAAGCTTATGAGGACCTGAATAGCGCATAACACTAACAAGAGAGCTGTACTGCATTTGACTGTATTTTATATAAAAGCATCGAAAATTTACTAGCAGGAAATAGTTCCAAAAGTAATGTTGACGTAGTTCAAAATATAACAAAGCTATAACAAAGCATCAGAGTACATGATACAAAAACTGTGCCTCATTCAACTGAGGCTTTTCTACAAAAATACATCTAATAACAGATTCTAATTTTCTAATTTGCATCGTTTTTTAGCTGTTAAATAGTTTTAATAGTTATAATAAGGTCTTGAATGTGATCGTTTCCATTAAACCAAAGTATGATTTTCTTTTTTGTATTGTAAAATTGCATTTGAACAAATAAATACTTTGTTCAGAAGGACTTGTTTACCACCTGAGCCACTCGGTCCAGAGACTTCCCTTGGGCAACTGGTCAGCTGTGGCCAAATCAATATCCTACATGCAATTTTTTTGGACCGCAGCTCAATTTCAAATCAATCGTACCCCCAGAAACTCTTTTCAGTTTCACGAATTTGAATCTCAACCAGACTATGTGTAAGTGGATTTTAGACTTCTTATGGGGAGGAAAATCGGTGGTCAGGGCAGCTCAGAAACACTCTGGTCTGCTGGATATTGAGCTCAGGAGCTGCCCAAGGCGGCTGCGTCTCCCTTCTGCTTTATTTTCTGTACACAAACCGTTGTGTATCCCAGGCGGAGTCTGCAGAGCTGTTTAAACTTGCAGATGATAACCGCAATCGTCGGGCTGATTGCAGGTGATGATGAATCACTTTACATAAGTAGTAAGTGAGCGCGGCGGAGAGAGTATTCAAACCGAAATAACCTTTTGTTTTGTTTAAACACGAGCAAAACAAAAGGAACGGTGACTTCAGGCGTGTGGAAGCTGTGATACAATCAGTCATCACAAATGAACAGAAAGAGGAAAGGCTAAGAAGTTTTGAGTTCCTCAGCACCGCAACGCTGTCAGCTTTGAAACGGGAGAGCGATGTTGACAGCGCGGTGAAAAAGGCCCATCTGAGATTCCACTGAGTCAGACAACGGAGAACGTTTGATGTATCTCTGGCAGCCGTGACCCATTTCTGTACAGTAGCAGAAGTGATCAAAAATGTTAGAACAAATGTTATTGCTTTCTCTTGTTTCTCTCGGTTTTGGGTCGTTGAGGCAGACTTCCTATGAAAGGAAACGGTCGCCTAAACTTCTGCATAAGCTTCAATAGGGAGAACGCACAGCCGGCAAGGTGCAGACCAGGCTTTTGTCAGAACTCCCAACATGAAAAAAAAAAAAAATCAATTCTCTTCTTTTAGTTTCGAGTGTGCGACTTGAATTTCTTTTTCATATTTGAGCCCATTCTGCATAATGTGTATGTACTCTGTATGCCACTTGCATGCATCGTAATGCCTCAAAGATCACTGTGGACCATCCTCTCCCTCTTCACTACCACCCAGCCTTTCCTTCTCCCCCCCCCCCCCCCCCCCCCCCCCCACCCCACACACACACACACCCCATGCCTCTGGCTGAGAAGCATTAAGTCCAGAACAAAACGATTATGGAGTAGCACAGTCCCTGGGGCCGCTCAGCCCTTCAACTCGGCAAAGCGAAGTCGATTTTTTTTTGTATTTTTTAAATGCACCTATACTTCAGACTGTTTTTGACAAGTCTGCACTAATACTCCGCACTTTAGTCTTTAACAAGTCTGTACTGATGTTCTGCCTTTAACGATTTTTTGTTTTTCAAAACATTTCTCTATTTATGTCTGGATGTGTCTACACTTTATAAACTAAGTGATGTCTCGGTTGTGTTGGATAATTACATTATGCGACATGTTAAAGTGATTTCGAAAAAGCTGAAAACTGCTATACTTTGCTTTTTGTGATTTAAATAAGGCAGATGCTATTAGATGCTATTAGATGCTATTAGCAGAGTATTTCAACTAACTGTAGGAGATGTGAAAGTTTCACATTTTGCCCAAGCATGTTCAGCTGTAGCCAGTTAGCTAGCTAGCGCTAACGCTAGTTAGCAAAATTACTGTATGCCTTCATCATTGCTGGCTAGCTAACTATTGCTAAATTAAGTAGCATATTCAACTTGGCTAACTAACGTCTAGCTAGCATTAGCTAAACTAGCTGTGCATAGCTAACCATAGAAGTCTGCACAATGGACCATTTTAGTTTGAATTATACAAACAGCGAGAAAACATAACGTTGTTGGAAAGGGTATATTTTGTGTTTAATGTAGCCTGCCTTTTATATTTGTGTCCCACTTTGGCCTTCAGCCGTTGAGGCATGCGCGCTGTCGCTGCCCGATCTAAGTAGGTAGGACCCTAGAGATCAGATAGCTGTCTCTTCATTTGCCTGCTTGTATTAATAGGGTGTAAATAGCCAAATAGCTGCCGTGTGGCTATTCTCACCCGGGTGCAAATAGACACTCCGTTTAAATAAACATGACCAATTTGTAGACATACACTTGAAATTCTGGTTCTGGTATTCTATTTTTTTAGCTTCAGCGCAAAAATAGTGAAGGCATGCCACGATGGCTCGATCACATTTTTCTGAGAGCGTTGTGTCTTTCCTCTTGATGAAGGTCATGTTAAGCGACTACATACTGAGGTTGTCTAAATATGACGACGTTGTTTTGACTTTTGACAGCGGGAAGAACATCTGTGCCAGATGTTTCTCTGTGATTCTCTGTGAGAACGCGTGCGTCAGCCATCGAAAATTCAACCTCTGATTTTTTTAGCTCCCAAAGAATTGATTGCAACGTTTCGACCAGCACTTAAGTTAAATTCTTTGGGAGCTTATATTCAGTGTGCAGACATCCTTTCTTGTCTCTCTGGAAGTTTACCATTTCATCATTTTGCTGGGGACCCCCTGGAGCCCCTCTCAAGGACCCCTGGTGGTCCCCGGACCCCACGTTGAGAACCACGGCTGTAGCGGAGCAGGGCAGTAAGTAGTTTCAGTGGCTGATGCAAAGCACGCAGCCATAATGCAGCTGCTCTCTCTGAAACACCGCAGAGTCAACAAGTGGAGAATTATCTCACTCACCATAAAGAGCCTTCCTGAGTCGACACTTCCATCGAACCTCTCAAACCAAAAATATATCACAAAGAGTGGAAAACGCTGTGGGCAGGACATTAAAATCATACAAACATTTTTTTAAACTAATTCCATACATAGTGCAGTTTTAATGTCATGTTCTTTGTTGTTGGTTTTTTAAAGGTCACGAAAGCAAATTACTGATAACCGTTGATATGGCAATAAAGTCAACTTGACTCGTTACACTGCATTCATTACTTCCAACTCTACACACACACACACACACACACACAGATGGAAAAATACACACACACATACACACACTTAGGCACACACTCACACAGCCCCAGGTGTAGAACATGTTGAGTTTTGACGCTATTTTAATCACTGACCATGATGGTCCCAGCTGTCTGTAGGCCCTCTGGATAAACACGCACACACACACACACACACACAGTCGCAGTCCCAAAGCATCTGATCAGCCCAGGCAGAGGTGTGTTTGTGTATGTGTGTTTATAATCCCTGTCTCATCCTGATAAAAAATAATTAAAATATCAGAGAGACAACTCTGAATGAGCTTTTTAGGTGTTTCTGCTTTATTAGACCCAGGGGAATAACAGGAGCGTGCCGGAGTGACTTACCGATTCACGGATCTGTCTGCTGATACGGATGTTTCGTGAAAGCATGCCGTTTTCTGGTATTGTTCGCTAAATGTTATCTTTTAAGGAAAAATAATGACAGGATGCTCTGATGTCAAGATAACTGATTTATTTCCATTTCGACAGGCTTTGTTTCCAGAGAAATTAGCTTTTCTCTATAGATTTCTTATAATCTACTGTATGAGCACTGATAATATCTGTGTACATGAGGCTGTTGAAATTAGATTATACGAATCTTTAGGCAAACATTAGCTGATAATATCAGTGTCTCAGTACATCTCAGCATAGACCTAGTAGTGACCACAGGGCAAATTGTTTCAAAGCTTCTCTGGAGAAGCTTGGCTAGGCCTTTTTAACCCATTAAACCATGAGCAAGTCTTTTAAGAACTTATTTACAGGAAAAGCCTAACAAGAGGACAAGGTGGGTGGGTGTGGAGTTCATTTACTAGGCTAAAATAGCATCAGAGTACATGATACAAAAACTGTGCCTCATTCAACTGAGGCTTTTCTACAAAAATACATCTAATAACAGCTTCTAATTTTCTAATTTACATCGTTTTTTACAAGAAAATCAGATTTTAAACCCAATGTGGTACAGTGCAAATTTTTAAACAGGGAGAAAACAGATTTCATGCGGTATTTCAGCTAAATATGATTCAGCCACGGACAGGAGTTTGTTGCAGTTGTGCTATGCGTCTCATGTTGCTACCTCTTGTGTCGTATGTAACAATGGCTTCCATAACGTCACCATGGCGACATGCCCAAAATTCTAAAGATCACCGGGTGTAGAATCACCAGTTACTTAGCGACGACCACTGGGCAGCAGAGCTAACAGCGCTGCTACTGGAAACTGTAATGGCCAAACAAAGACTATGTAGGCTTCAGGGATGAATGCTAAAATCTTTTGAAGGGATTTTATTATTTGTGGGCCCCAAAAAAAGAAGCTGTCAACCCAGTGTTTGCATTATTGTTCATATTTTATCCTTTTTTGTTTGTCATTGTTGCCTAGACCGGAATAGTCTGCAGTCCTTGGGATGGATCAACACTGCCATCTGATTTCCTTGAACTAACTAAACCCCAAAGCCATCCAAGCATCCAGATGTTCAAGTTCACGGCAGTGTGAAAAAACGTCTGATAAAAAAAAACTGTAAATGTGGGAGTTTTTCCTTCTCTTTCCCCGTTGTAACTCCTGCTATTCGCACCTCCTGCCAGTGTGAGCATCATGTTGTCAGGAGCCGGAGTCTCTGGGGTCATGAAAATGCAGCGAAATCACATTTTGTTAGTTGTATGGTATTTCTGCTTTACTTGATGGTAAAAAAGTAGAGCGTATCAGGTCTGAAAAGACAAAATCTGAACAAAGAAGTAGTGTTCATGTTGGCTTATCCACATGTTGCATCTCAACCCAAAGCTTTAAAGGAAAAATCCACCATAAAACATTTAACACTGTTCAGAAACAGCTATTGGCGATGTACCTTGTATTTCTGTGCCCATTTTGTTGTTTGGCGGTGTATTTTTTCTTATTCCCGAGGATAAGTGGCCAAGTGTAGACATGATGTCATGTTGAGATATTTCCAGCACAGCTTAAATGGAGTTTGATAGCAGAAAATTGTCTAGCTATCTAAAACATCAACGGTAAATGCCAGGTTTTGGTGTCAGGACCTCGGAATCAAAGAGCAAGAGCTTCTTTCTATTTTGCACCGACGTTCAACAATCACACAGGGAGAAATCCATTGTAGAAGAAGCAGAGAGATGCCAATTTCTCCAACCTCAATAGACCACAATGCATTGCAGCCACAGGACCAACAAGTCTTCCAACCCATACGACCACATAGGTTGTTTGTTCCTACCCTCTAATACGACCCACAGGAGCGTTTCCAACGTGATCTCACAAAAATACTTGAAATGAAAACGACCCACAGGAGCGTTTCCAACGAACGTGATCTCACAAAAAAACGGGTTATGGTTATGGTTAGGCAACTAAAACGACTTGGTTAAGGTTAGGAAAATGGTTTGGTCATGGTTAAATTTAGAAACGCTGGGAATCGAACCCCGGTCGCCGACATCGAAGGCAAACGTATACGCCCATCCGCCATCCCCGACCACAACGCCCTTACTTTCCACCGTGTTATTTCAATGTTGAGAGAGAAACGTGACAGTCACGTGACGTGGACGCAGACCAACGTAGCACATTGTCGTTATTTACACGACCACTAGAGGTCGCTTAACTTTAAAACGTAACTATAGGTCGTATTATAAGCTGCGGTAATAAGCTGCTTGTAAAAACGACCTATGGGGTCGTTTTTTGGGGAGGACAGGCTCCACAGGACATGTTACATTTTGAGTAAGAGGCGCAACTCTCACTCTGTTGCTCTTTCTATACTATTGATATCTCTATTGCTCTCTCCACTTATATGTATAAAACGCGGCTGAATGCAACAAGTTCATGCCCCTTCTCTTGGGGTTGTTGAAAGGCATTCTGGGAAACTTAGGAAATCGCTAACTGAAGTAGACGCAGACGAGGAAGGTTAAGGGAAAATGGGTATGCCAAAACTACAACATCATTAAAATAACTCCTGCAACACATTGAACATCACAGACTGAGGATATCTAACAGTGTAAGAGTATCCGAGGGTGGATTTCCCCTTTAAAGTCCCAAACCGTAGTTTAAAATTTCAAACATGCCTTGCAAGCAAATCATTGGTTTAAAATGCAAAACAGGAGTAACAACTGATTTCTCCCGACTGAAACAAGCCCAGCTGTGCATCCCCACCATGATCCCGTTGGCTGCACACCTGAGGCTCATTTTGACTGGGATTGCGACTGATGAAGATAATTAGCCATCACTTTTTCAGAATGCGCATTTCAGCGTTTGGATGGGGTGATGAGGTTGCTGGAGGTTGCTTTTGAGAAACCAAGGGCCTAGACTCAGATTCATTCTCACTTATTTTATTCTTACACTTAACACTTTCTGGAAACGTTATACTTCAGACTTCATCCTTACTACAAATATGCAGGTAATGACACTTAAAAGCTGCTTTCAAACAAACTTTTCCCCGGAAAATGTACCTTTCATAGTTCTTTTTTTTTTTTTTTTTTCAGAACAGCACCTGTAAGGGCAAAACTGCAGGATGGGGCTGGGGATACAGAGATGGGTGGTGGCCCTGCACGGGGTGAAAAGCTGTTGCTATGGGATACGGAGCAGGCGGGTCCAGGAGACGGATGGGATGGGATGAGGGGTAGAAAGAGGGACGCAGAGGAGGAGCAGGAGGAGGAGAAAGAGTGAGGGGAGAGAGGTGGGGAGAGAAGGAGGGAAGAAGGTGAGGGTAGGATGGGACGGGGAGGTGCGAGGGAGGGGGCAGGAGAGAGAGGTGGTGCTGGATGATGGTGTGATGAAAGGAGAAGGAGGAAGAGGAGGAAAGGGACGGCGGGAGGAGGAGAGGAGCGTGGAGGGGAATGCAGGGGGGAGGGTGGCTGTGGGGGAAACGAGGCCTCTTATCCGGGTAGAGATGGTTGAAACTCAGGCTCCTCTCGTTCTCTATCTCTCTCTCCTTCCTTCTCTCCCGGTCTCTCTCCTCTCTTTCTTTCTCCTTTCTTCTCTCCCACTCCTTTCCCCGCTCTACCTCTCTCTCTTTGGCCTTGCTTGTCTCCATCTCTTTCTCCCTCCTTCTCTCCCCGTCTTTCTCGACCTCCTTCTCCTTCGGGTCAAGATGTTCGCCCATGAGTGGAACAGCTTCCATGCCATTTCCACTTCCACTGTCAGTGTTATCAATAGCATCACTGAACCTACCACAGTCAATACGATCAATGACATGATTGCTGTTATTATTAAACTGATTGTACTGACCACTGCCAATTTCATCACTACCATTTCTTGACCTATTACAGTCACTGCGATCAATACCGCTACAGGTCTTATAATCAATAAGTAAATTCGAAAGGTTGCTCTTGTGTTGAATTTGACAAAGACGTTTGCTTGTGTCGAACAGATTGTGGTCCTTATGTGTGCCACTCTCGTTACTTGTATGATTACAGTAGCAATTGTGATTATGTTTGCCATTGATATCACAATTACAACAGTCAGTAGACTTGTCTTGGTTATCAGCAGCAGTTTTCTCACTCTGGTTATTACAGTAGCCACAACCAACAGTTTTGTCACTAGCGTTACTGGAATGACAGTCATTAGACACTTTCTCATTCTTTGTGCCCATGCTATTACATTGACAGTGGTCAATATGTTTGTCATCAGTGTTACAGGTGTGGCAGTCTTTAGAGACTAGCTCAGTCCTGCAGTTTTCTCCGTCATCCACAGTAGAAGAAGAGCAACACTGGCAGCGCTCATCAGGTTTGTCGTTGCTGTTACAGGTATGGCAGCGGTTCGTAGTCGCGTCACTCCCGTTACCTGCATCGGCAGAGCGATCAATAGGTTTGTCCATATGACACTGAGAATGATCCGTGTGTTTGTCACTCTTGGTGTTTGTGTCGTTACAGTAACCGCAGTGATTTGGTTTGTCATTGCTGTTGCCGTGACAGCGGTCGGTAGAATTGTCATGAGCGTTACAGGCACGACTGTCAGTAGTAGCTTCGTCACTTCTGTTGTTACAGTTGTCAGTAGTGCTACAGGTGCCATAATCATTAGAGAGTTTATCATTCCTGTTACCCTTGTCATTGCAATAACAGTGGCCAACAGGTTTGTCGTAAGTGTTACAGGTGTGACAGTCATTCGAAGGTTTCTCTGTCCAGCAGTCCCATCCCTCTCCCCCGGTGGGACTAGAGTAAAATTGACTGTGGTTGTTAGCTTTGCCATTGCCGCTGTCATCATAGTTGCTGTGGCCATTGAGTTTGTCAGTAGTGTTACAAGTATGACAGCCAATGCACAGTGTTCCCATCCTGTTATCTGTGTTATGACACTGACAGCTTTTTGTCCTGTTAAGGGCATGGTTTTCGATGTTTTTCTCAGTCCAGTAGTCTTCTCTCTCTCCCGCAGGACTGCAGTCAGTTGTGTTGCTGTTATGGCAGTCATTCAAAAGTTTGCCAGTCCGGTTGCGTTGCCGGTTGTTGAGTTTCAGGCCCTCTGTGGAATCCCGGACATCATAGGACTCACCCACACTGAAGTCGGAGGTTAACCCAACGCCTGCACTCAGCTGACTGGCTGTGTCTGTGGGCTGCCTCTGCTCACTGGTTCTCCGAACACCATTAACTCCTCTCGTTTGTCTCCTTCCCCTTTTTCGTTTCTTCTTATGTGTTGCCCCACCCTCAGACAATACCCTCTTCCTTTTCCCGGTTGTGACTGTTCCCTTGAACATCACTTCATTTGACATCACACTGCCAGGGAGGGCTGCGTCTGTGCAAGCTGATCTAATTCTTGGTTCCTTTTCTATCTGTTGTGCAGAGCAGTGTGGGGCCTGGCTAAACACTGGATTGTGTCCTGCAGGCATTGTTTGTCTTTGACTGCATGCTGTTCCACTAAAGGGAGCGGGGACGAGGCTAATCGCTGGATTGCATGCTGTTTCTCTGTAAGGTGTAGGAACAAGACAAATATCTGGCTCAAATGCTGTTTCTCTACAGGGAGAAGGAGCACCGCTAATCGCTAGGTTACACGTTATTTCTTTAGCGTGCTCAACACACCTTTCTCTAATCTCTCTCTCCCTCAAATTCCTCTGCTCCTCATCTCTCCTCCCCTCCTTCCATAACTCTTGTGTATCTTTGTATATCTCCCCTGTCTCTCTATCGTTCTGAGCAGGGTCGGGCGTAATTGCAGGACAGCATGCCGTCTCTATAACAGACCCAGGGACGGGGCTAATCACTGAGTTACATGCTGTACCCCTGCAGCGGAGCTTTCTGAGCCCCTGGCCCCACACGGAGGCTGATTGCTGGGATTGATGCTGGCTGGCCTCCCTTTTCACCTGCAGACACAGCTGGTTACAGCGATTACACCGATTCACAGGAAGATTACTTAATAGCTCTCTTCCCTTCTCGTCATTTCTGCCTGCCCTCTCTCTTTCTGTCTGATCTCCTCTTATCCTTCGCTCTTCTCTCATCCTCTTTTCTCTCCCTCCTACCAGCCGATGCACCGGAAGATTACTTAATAGCCCTTTTTCTCTCCTCTCCTCTTTTTCCGTGTCCTCTCTTTTCATCTTCTCTTCTCTTATCCTCTCTTCCCCTCTTCCTTCCAGTGTCTGATTCACAGGAAGACTACTTATTAGCCTCCTTCCCCTCTCCTGCTCCTTTCTGTCTGTCTCCTCTCCCCTCTTCCTCCTCCCTCTCTTCCTCATTCCTCTCCTCACTCCTCCCCTTCTCTTCCTCCTCCTCCTCCTCCCCATTTTTTGAAGGCCGCTGCCTAATGCCTGTGCAATATGGATTTCTGTGGAAGCGGGGAAAAAATTCAGAACCCTTTCATCATGGCAGCGGGAGCGTTCCGGAACTGCATCGCCGTGACTACAGTAGGATCCAAGTTCCATGGGCTTTCCTGCCTGTCCTCCTTCGTCTCCTTCATCCTCTCCCTTCCTTTCCTCTCTCTTCTCCTCCCTCCCTCTCTCCGTCCCTTCCTGCCTCCGTCGGCTGTTGGGTTGTTCGGCGGCAGAGGGATTTCTCCCTTCTTTTTTCTTTTCTCTCCCTTCCTCCAGTCCTCCTTTTTTCCCTTCCTCCACCCCTCCCTCCCTCCCATTTTCCTCCCCCTCCTTGCCCCTGTTGTGCGCGCTAAAGTCATACAGTAGAGGGTTGACACCGTAGGAGATGGAGGGTGCGGTCTTGGTGTAGCTGACCATCTCCGTCGGCCACAGCAGAACCCTGTTGCCGTCTCGGCTCACAACCCGACAGAACGGCTCCTTGGGACGACTCGGAAACAAAGAGGGCGGTTCTTTGGCCCAATTCGGCAGAGAGGAGTTCAAGTCTTTGGGCTGAGTTTGATGAGAAGATTTAAATTCTTTGGGTTCTTTTACAATACCAGGAATTGATTTTTGGGGCTGATTTGGAGCTGGGGGGAATAGTTCTTTGGGTAGGGTCAGCTGGCGGCTTAATCCTGTGTGCGGGCTTGGATTAGGAGCTAATTCTGTCCTACTGTCCACACAGTCATGGGTTCCAGTCCCACTGTCACTGCATGCAGACTCTCGGGCCACAATCTCACTGCCACTGTCAGAGATCTGGCCTCTAATCGCACTGTTTAAATGAAGACGAGCTCCAGTCCCTCTCTCACTGCCCCCTTGGGCTCCAGTCCCGTTGTCATTATGTAAGGGGAGCTGGGCTCCATTCCCGTTGTCACTGTTAACAGAGTCCTCAACCCCGATCACATTGCGATTACATAAAGAAACCTGGGCTCCAGTCCCAATATCACTGGCTACAGAGAGCGTTCCAGTTCCACTGTCTGTAGACATGTTGGCTCCAGTCCCACTGCCACTGTGAACAGAGTGCTGGATTGCTTTTCCACTGTCCACACTGCTTCCAACCCCAGCGTCCCAATGATCCACACCCACAATATGCATGTCTGCAGATACTGGGGACTTGATCCGTTTGATCCCCAGATCTCTGCTTCTTTCTGGGGGCGTCGCCGTCACATTATCTTCCTGCTTCCCCGACAAGCCGGAGCCCCGCCCAGCCTGGATAAAGACAGCGGCCGATTGGTGGAGAAGGAGACAGCTCCTCTTGGGGAGCGAGAAAGACACGGGGCGAACCCTGCTGGGGACGGACCAGGGGTCTGAGGCACACACTGCACTGCTGCTGATGGGTTGGTTGTTGATGCTGATGTCACTTGTGTTAGTAATGGCGGTGGTGTTCTTGAAGTCGGTCACGGTGGTTTTGTTGAAAATGGTGCCATTACTAGTGGTGTTAGTGGTAGTTGTGGGAATGTTACTGGGACTAATGTTGGTGGGGTAATTTTGGGCCCAAGGGATCTTGTTGAAGTGGCTGGTTTTGGTGTTAGTGCTGACACTGGTGTTATCAGTATTATCGTTCATGATAATAGTGTTTCTGTTGGTGGTATTTGCCATAATGGTGGTGGCAGTTCGATCGTTGTAGTCCCATTGGGGCTTGTTGAGGAGGCTGGTTTTGGAAGTGATGGTAGCGCTATTGATGGTGGTAGCAGCAGCATCAGCAGCAGCAGTAGTGGTGGTGGTGTTGGTGCTCAGGTGGTTGTATGCCCACTGCGTCCTGTTTAGGAGGCTGGTTTCCAGTGCAGGGTCCAGGGGAAGGAATGGCTGGATCAGCTGGCTTTGAGGATCTGGATGGAGGGGAGAGCAGAGTAGATTAGTTGACACTGGCTGCATTTTCATACATGCTGTAACAAAACTGTTATGCTGCCAGACATTCACCAGTTGATATTTCAGAACCACTGATAATTCCATCCTCAAAAACGCAATTATTTCTTAGGATGACTCATATCTTTAATAGCAACCCATAATGTGCCTTGTTTTCACACCAGAAACCATTTTATAGTAGGTGTCAAAATTTTTTTGAATGTTGGAGATTTAGAATGAAAGTCAACAAATTATCACTCAGTCACCCAGTAGTAAATGTGAAAATACATTTTAGCACTGGGGGAGGCTACACTTTTCTCCTGTCCAATTTCTCCATTGGCTTCCACTGTAAATCTGGCCAAGACACCGTCACTGAATATACAACACATGTATATCCAAAGGGACTGGATAGCAGCTTTATTGGCAAAAAAAAAAAAAAGGCTGAATGACAACAATTTTATATTGATATATAGGTCAAAATCCATACCTAAAACTATTTTTACAGACTGGCTTTTATATGATGCCCATTTTTTTAAATTTTTAAATTGCTGTATAAAATAAAACTCATTAAATAGGTAAAAATAAATGAGTAAAAATGGGTTTTATGCATTAGCTAGTAATATTTAGAGCCCTGCAACAGTAAATTTTAATCTTCTTTGAGCAAATTTTCATTCTATGTATAACTGCCCAGTACATTTTCTTATGAATATTTCTGTATCCAGAAACCATGCTTCCTTGATCCTCCCTCCATCTTATATAAAGATTGTATATAAAGATTTTCAGAGCTGTATCCTCATCAAAAAACAAACCTGTACAAATAATAATCTATTAAAGCACACTATTATGTGCCTTTTAAAAAGCATTACGTAATAGACAAGAGTTCTTACTTGTTTCCAGTGTGGAGCCTCTGGTGTGGATGTCAGCCCAGTTCTGCATGAGGTCTGGTCTGGTCTGGTTCACAGGTTCCACAGCTACAGTAGTGGACCGAAACATAGGACCACAACCTGGAGCACTGAGGAGAGGAGGAGAGGAGAGGAGAGGAGAGGAGAGGAGGGGAGGGCAAGAGAGGAGAGGAGAGGAGAGGAGAGGAAACGAGGAGAAGAGAGGAGAGGAGAGGTGGGGAGAGGAGAGGGGAGGGAAGGAGAGGAGAGGAGAGGAAACAAGCAGAGAGGAGGAGGGGAGGAGAGGAGATGAAAGGAGAGGAGGATGGGAGGAGAGGAGAGGAGACAAGCAGAGAGGAGGATGGGAGGAGAGGAGAGGAAACAAGCAGAGAGGAGGATGAGAGGAGAGGAGAGGAAACAAGCAGAGAGGAGGATGGGAGGAGAGGAGAGGAGACAAGCAGAGAGGAGGATGGGAGGAGAGGAGCGGAGACAAGCAGAGAGGAGGATGAGAGGAGAGGAGAGGAAACAAGCAGAGAGGAGGATGGGAGGAGAGGAGAGGAGACAAGCAGAGAGGAGGATGGGAGGAGAGGAGAGGAGACAAGCAGAGAGGAGGAGGAGAGGAGAGGAGAGGAAACAAGCAGAGAGGAGGATGGGAGGAGAGGAGAGGAGACAAGCAGAGAGGAGAGGAGAGGAGAGGAAACAAGCAGAGAGGAGGATGGGAGGAGAGGAGAGGAGACAAGCAGAGAGGAGAGGAGAGGAGAGGAGACAAGCAGAGAGGAGGATGAGAGGAGAGGAGAGGAAACAAGCAGAGAGGAGGATGGGAGGAGAGGAGAGGAGACAAGCAGAGAGGAGAGGAGAGGAGAGGAAACAAGCAGAGAGGAGGATGGGAGGAGAGCAGAGGAGAGGAGAGGAAAGCTGAAATCCAGCTGAAAATCAATTTGGTCATGCTGTCTCCCCTTCCTCTCCCTTTGAGCCAAACTGCATTGTTGCGAATTTGAAAATGGCAATGACAGCCGATACTGAGGGTGGCATGAGTCTCTATACAACGAATAGGTGCAGCCAAGCAACGTGATTGGTCAAAGATACTTTCCAACCATGCTGACAATTCCCATAAAGCACGGCGAGCTGCGTTTTACTGGTTGCTGTGCCAACTCCAGAGAGCTAGTTAGTGTTTTCTCCTGTGTTTTGTTCTTATTCATGTATACTACTTTGAAGAAAACTCAGTCAGTTGGTTTTATTTGCACCATAATACCCAATTAATAACAATAATACTCTCGTTTGAATCCCGTACCTATCGCATTGCTATTGCCAAGAGTGGAAGTAACTAGGTTTTTTGTGTACTTTTCACTACTTTTTTGAGTATTTTTTTAAAGTCAGTAATTTTACTTTTACTTAAGTACATTTTTGCTGAAGTATCGTACTTCACTATCACATCCATTACAGTACAGATTTTGTCGTAGATTTTGTCTCCATGAACAACAGAAACTGGACCATTGTAAATTAACAAACTGTGGAGCCATGGTCAATCAGCAAAGAAGAGAAGAGTAATCTGGCTTTACTTTGAGTGTGCACTTCATTTTGTCATTTCCAATTTTTCTAATTAAAGAACCTAGTTTGAACTCTGTACTCTGTTTTATAGAATCACATGGGAAAGATCACATCTAACAACGTTCTCTTTTCTGAAAAGTAACTCTTAAAGCAACATTTACTTCGAGTTCATTTTAAATGAGCTACTTTTTACTTTTACTTAAGTCTATTTTTCCACCGGTACTTTCACTTCTTCAAGTAAAATATCAGTAAAGTAACAATACTTCTACTTGAGTAGGACATTCTAGTACTCTTTCCACCACTGACCATTGCAACCATCGTCACTAGGGATGGGACGATGGACAATACAAAAATGTGACAATACGTATCATGGGGCAGAAAAATTTAATTGCAATATTAGCTCCATTTTATTCTGCTGCAGTAATCACAAATGAGACGGCTTGCATGTCACAATTTCACAAGCTCTCCATCCAAATTATATTATCTGCACTTTGTAATGACATTTTAAATTGTTGTTTACATTCTAGCAAGCCAATGTCATTGCTAGAAAGATTTGTGTCTCAGAAATAAGCAAAATTCTGCACAGTCAGACTTTGTTGTCATTGAACTTTTATTTATTACATCGTATCGTGGCTGTATCGAATCGTGAACCCCATATCACGTATCGTATCGTATCGTGAGGTAAGCATATCGTCCCATCCCTAATAAATAAATAAAAAACGCCCTCTCAGGTATAATTTCTTTACTAAATGCTGTGTTACTAGAGTTAGATAGAGATTAGATAGATAGTTATTAGACAGACGTCCGCTCCACTCACCACTCTCCTCCCCTCCTCTCCACATGCTGGTGGAGCCTCCTCAGCGCTCTCTCCTCCCTCCTCTCCTCCCTGCGTCTCCTCTGCCTCCTGCAGGCCAGCGCTCTGTAAAACTCCCTCTGCTTCAGCTCCTTCAGGCGCTGGAGGGGGGAGGCAGAGACCCCATGTTGTTATTATTTGCTTTTTTTTTTTAATAAGAAGAATTAGGAGGTCACGGGGGGGGGGGGGGGGGGGGGGGCAGTAAAATATTGTCTATTTAAGTAAGTTGATCACACAGCTTTTGTTTGTGTATGTGTATGTGTGTGGGAGTTTAGGTGTCGGCTCTGCGAGTCTTTATCTGTTCTGGGTGTGCGTATAAAGTTATGTGTTGTGTGTGTGTGTGTTCAGTGTGTATGTGGGTGTGTTGTGTGTATGTGTGTGTGTTCTGCTCTGTGTGTATGTGTGCCTTCTAAGTCAGCCAGTGTCAGCTTTAGTACAGACCAGACCAGCTTAATTCACTTACTGAGCTCTGTCTGCAAGCTGTCTGCAAGCCGGAGATACTGATACTGTGTGTGTGTGTGTGTGTGTGTGTGTGTGTGTGTGTGTGTGTGTGTGTGTGTGACAGATAATAATATACTGGTTGGTTCATATCACAGACAGATGACAAACAGACAGACAAACAGAAAGACAGACAGACAGAAAGACAGACAGACAGGGAGGCAAGCAGACAGAGAAACAGACAAATAGATAAACAGACCAAAATAGACAGACAGATAAGACACAGAGGCAGGCAGACAGAAAGATAGACAGACAGATACAAACACAGAGGGACAAAGAGGCAGACAAAGACAGATGTGGTGTATTTTAAAACTTGCGATGTAGCCTCGGCATTTGTTAGAAAGTACGTATAAAGTTATAAACAGTAAAAACATCATGGTAGATTTTTCTACATAGGATAGTTGTGGTATATATTCGGGTACGGCTGATACTGACACCAGTATTTCTGTATTGAAGCTGCCCACAGCTGATATTTTGTGCTGATATTCAATACCTTTAAATTTGGCCATTTCAACGTCCCAAAATTACAAGTGTTTCCCACAGGATTTCATTCTTGTCAAGGTAGAAGAGCCTCTGAAACAGACTATCATCGGACACGAAAACTCTCCATTGAAACCCAGACTAATGAAATTCTTTTAGGCGGGTCAGCAGCTCTTTAAGGCAGGAAAAACCCAACGTATGTATTCGTTGGTAGGGGGAAACTCTGAGATATAGTGCAGAATTTATTTCCAAAAACATTATTGAACAATTAGATGATAAAATGTACAAAGGAGATTTCATTGCGGGTTTTACGGACTGATTTTATGTAGCTGTGGGATTTAAGGAATAGATTATGGTGATACAGCACAGTAGCATGACCTGTCAGTAAGGTCTTATAAGTCATATTACATGTTATTATGCTGATAATAGATATTAGATTGGTAGAGTTGGGAACTGGTTTACTGTTTTCTGATTTTGCCGAGACATTGCATATTTCAAATGTAATTGTGTGATTAAAATGGACTTGTCAGCATAATGTAAGGTCATCTCTATAGGGTTGTTTTGACTTGTATCATCAGCTATATCACATGTCAAGTGATGATGAGTAGCCTCTCTCCATGCTGCTTCATCTACAAAACAACATGGGACTGTGACTGACCATGGACCATCTGATCGGTGCTCTAAAACTTAGCTTAGCTTTGTGCAGGATGGAAAATATCATTGCTGGAAAAATCCATTTCCTGCAAGCGTTGCAGTCTCCAGTAATATGCTTCAACTGTGCCTCATCCTCAGGTAAACCTAATAACCCTGACACACAGCTAACGGTGAAAAATCCTTTTTCATTGCTCGCAAGTGAACAAATGATAATTGCAGCAAATACATTCCTCCGGTGCCTATATTTTTTTAGACGCCCAACCAGCTCCAGCTTCTCAGGCTCTCCCTCCTCCACATCCCACTATGGAAGCACAAACTCCTTTTACTTCAGCTGGAAAAGGGAAAAGGGAAAATCACAAGATGGAGTGAAGGAATTTGCAGTGACAAAGTCATTCCGTCTAGTCCCCGTTTTTTTAGGTAAGCAAAGTGCATTATTGATAACCTGTGTGTTGTTATGCAATCAGTGCAATATATGCTATTGATTTTAACCTAGAACGATGCCCTAGATATGTTTTTTATCATTATTATGTATTTCACTGTATTGATATCACTGCAATAACTATTTCTGAAAAGACTACTGAGAGTAGAAGAGATTTACTTATTACAGGCTGAAATCAAATCTGGTTTTGTTCCAGAAGGATGTCTGTTTTTTGTCCGAAAATCACCATGACATGAATTGGCAGCAGGAATTGATAAGGAATCAAATCAATAAGCAGAAGAGATGTAATCTGAACAGTTCCTGATCCCAGCGGTCATGAGAGCCGATGTTGTATGTGTTTGTGTGACTTTGTCGCTTCGTCTATCACAATATTGTGTAACGGAAACCAGAGTGCTCAGTTCAGCCTTGGGACAATAATAAATCCACCACTTTGGCCTCGGAGGGTTTAAGGTGTGTGTGTGTGTGTGTGTGTGTGTGTGTGTGTGTGTGGGCAGGATCTAGGCTTCTAGTCCTCTTGACTGCCATGTGAAGGTGGCGCTGCTCACCTGTTTGTGGTGGTGGTCGTAGGAGTTGATGTGGTTGTCATACTGTTGGTGTCGCACATACTGCTTGTCGCACAACTCACAGTAGAAACTCGAGTCCCCTTCCTCCTACAGAGAGAGAGAGAGGTGGACGGACAGATAGACAGATAGAGAGAGAGAGAGAGAGAGACACAGAGAAAAGAGAGAGAGACAGATGGCAAGAGTGAGGAAAAAGAGGGAGACAGAAAAGAAAGAAGACAGGGCAACAGGGTGGGTGGGAGAGAGAAAAAGCGATTTTAATGAAGGATGCTAATAATGTTAACAATGTCTTTTTTTTGATCACCTGTAGCTCCAATACAGAAACTTTCTCTCCTTAATGTGAGGTGTCTGCTGAAGAAAATTCATGGTCACATTTTATTGGAATAGTCAACTTGTTTAGGGACTATGATGTGTCACTAAAAAGTCTATCTTAAGTTTTAAGTGATGCTCAAAATTGTGTGAGAAGTAGTTTAATAGTAGGGATGGGACGATACGATTCTATACGCGATATGGGGTTCATCATTCGATACAACCACGATACGATGTAATAAATAAAAGTAAAAGACAACAAAGTCTGACTGTGCAGAATTATGTTTATTTCTGAGCTACAAATCTTTTTACCGATGGCATTGTCTTGCTAGAATGTAAACAACAAGTTAAAATGTCGTTACAAAGTGCAAATAATATAATTTGGATGGAGAGCTTGTGAAATTGTGATGGGAAAAACATCTAATTTGTGATTACATCAGAATAAAATGGAGCTAATATTACGATTCATATTGTCACATTTTTGTATTGCGATATATTGAATTTCGATATGTATCGTCCCATCCATATTTAATAGATATTCAGTGTCTGGGCTTGGGTTAATCTTAGGGTGGGGTTAATGTTAGAAATAGGGTTAGGGTGCATAGTCTGGAAATGCAGGAAATTTTTTATCACCTGATAGATAGCTGAGTGTCAACATTGGACTATCCAAATAAAGTGTCCCAAATTCACAGCCTACAATTCAAAAAGTAGGCTACAGGTATTTTTTTGATAGTCATTTGGCTTCACTCAATCAAGATTGACATAGAATGTTTTGCTAACGTTGTCATGGAAACACTCACAACGGCGGTTTGTTAGCATAGATGCCATCCTGGTTCCTCTTCATGACCGTTAGCATAAAACACGTCATTAACTCTCACCATTTTACAGCTTATTAATGGTGGAAACATAGAAATATGTAAATGCCGTCCTAGTTAACATAATGACACACTCACATATATACAGAGTAGATGTTTTAGAATTGGTTCACCGCCTGCATCTAAATGTATGTGATTTGAATACATATGTAAGTGGGGAATGAGTATGTACCCTGCTTGTGTATTTTTCCAGCTTCCCTTGTGTATTCATGATAAAACTATCATTTGGCTCAATACATTTCTTCTATTCTAGTGACTATTTCACTGGCAATTGTTTGAATGTAATGCAAAAATGAAATGTGAAGTGAAATGTTATCTATGACATATAGGCATGACACATCATGAAGGAGGTTGCCATGATAAACCAAGGAAAGTAAAGAAGAACTTATTATGAATTGTAACTTTTGACCTACAGGAAATTGGAGAAAATAAATGATTCACATCACATTTGCAGATTTATAAATCATGACTTTGTCTCGGATTTGGTTGTAAAAACAAAATTTGTACGAAAATTTTGAGACCGCAGGAAGAACCTTTTCCAAACAGCTCTCTGTATAATTCAGGCGGGGCAGCGGACTGACTGGTAGGTCAGTGCTACTCAACCTGTGTGTGTGTGTGTGTGTGTGTGTGTGTGTGTGTGTGGGAGTGGTGAATAATAATCATGTTCATCATGTCAGATAATAATATACACCTATACCAGAAAATATCTGGTATAGGTGATAAAGTGTGTATGTGTGTGTATGGGGAAAAAATGTTGATTATGTTTATCGTATTCATGCTTTTAATGTTAGCTGTCATATGAAGTGTGTGTGCGTGTATGTGTGTGTGTGTGTGTGTAAGTGAGTGTGTGCATGCTTGTGTGTGCATGCATGCGCATATGTCATGTGGAGTGATGCTGTCTCTATTGCTTCCGATGGCTAATGGGCCCTTCAATCACAACTATTGATCAGCAATCTGAGTGTCTGAGTGAACACACACTCACACGTACACCCACAGATACACACACACACACACACACACACACACATCCACAGTTATTGTTACACAGTGTGTCTAAAGCACATAAAATATAGACATTCACAAATATAGTCATGCAGTATTCATCTTTTAAACACACACGCACACACTCTCTCTCTCTCTCTCTCTCTCTATCTATCTCTCACACACACACACACACTTTCTCTCACACACACACCATCTCCATTAATGGCAGATTGATTTATCTTTAAAAGTAGAGAACATTCAATCTGTGACATGACCTTGAGGGGAGGTCTGGGCTCTCTGTGTGTGTGTGTGTGTGTGTGTGTCTGTGTGTGTCTGTGTGTGTCTGTGTGTGTGTGCATGCGTACGTGCGTATCAGACTTTGCATTAGTCGGTAATTGCCAACTTTTGGTCAGTAAAAATTGCGGTCGAAAAAAGCTTCCCGAACTCTGCGGCCATCGGAAGAGCGGAGGGACAGAGAGAGAGAGGGAGGAGAGGAAGAGAAAGACAAACACAAAGTGAGACGGACTGAAAATGTGACACGGGACAGATGGAGACAAACAGACAGACAGCGACAACAGGAGAGGGAAACGCAGACGACCCGGTTTAATCCCTCGCGGTCCCAGAACAGCCTCCATTACCGCAGGGAAACCATTGGAACATCTCCTACTTCAGTCAGCATTAGCTCATCAGACAAGTGATTACTGCAGCTACCATAATTCCATTAAGTAACGAATTTATGTTACATTATTCTATTACAGAACGAAACATTACATTTGCATTATTTAATCAAAGACGGCATTGGTTTGCATTATTTCATTAAAGATGTCATTGGGTTGCATTAGCCCACTGAAGATGGGTTTAGATGTCCATTAAACATGGCTTGCTGGATAGCTTGGAAATCGCTGCTCTGTAAACTCAAATCAGACACATTACAGGTCAGGAGCTTTGCTACACTGCAGCCCTGCCAGATAAAGCACGTAATCGCTGTGCTCATGTGAAAACCTCCTAAATCCAATTTAGTCCATAATCATGTTTCAACTTTAATTGAAGGTTTACATATTCCTCTATGACTTGAGGAAATTGTATGACCCTTGGTGCTAATGAAACCTTTTCAAACTCTAAAATGCATAATGTTCAGGCTAAAAACAAGGCTGTTTGTGTGTTTTTAGTTCCATACATCTTCTTACATTTTGGAGATACAAGGTTTTCACCCAACAGCGATGTTTATTGAAATAGACTTTACAGCCAGGGTTTGGTAGCTTTGTTTATTATTGTTTTCTGTCACACTTACTAGTTTCCTCATCAAAATTGCAGCCAATAATGTGAAACTTTGGATTACTTAGTCAGTCCCCATGAAAGCCAGTTTGCAGATTCATTGTTATTCTTCATTGTCAATATTGTTTGTAACCATCTGCTTTGATAACAGATATGATCGATATACTGTAGCTCAGCTGAACTAACAATGAAGCATAACGGTAACACTGGTTTGCATCAGTCCATTACATGTGTCCATTAAGTGTTGCAGAATCCCACTGTGAACCAAACAAATATCAACCATAGAGAGGGTTAGAGGTTAGAGATTTTATGTTGTATTCAGACTTATCAAGACTTATTATTCACATATTTAATATTTTCACTGGTCTTGAGAAATGACACTTATTCCACAACTTATTTTAAGAAATTATCATGAAGCAAGAAAAAAAGTAAATTAATAAACTACATTTTAGGACGGTTTCACTTGTTCCAGCTGAATATCTTGAAACATGTTGCTTTGTTTGAGAAATATCTTGGATAACACTTGAAAGCCATCATTCGAATGGCTTCATTAAACCGGCGTTGTTACACCTTTGTAAGTACATTATGTATTAGGGAGATTTTCATCGAGTACCTACACAGTAATATTGTGTACTTACAATACTTTTCCATAGGTTAATACACAGGTTAATACACTGGAATAAGGAAAAGTAAAATGTTACCATATCTTGAAACAAAGATATCTGCCAGTGCAGCAAACTGATTTTAGAAGTGTTGAAATTGTCTTGGTGAGAGAGAAGCTGCAGAGCGATGCGAGTCTCCTCCGCAGCCCCTCATGTTCCTCTAATGGACTTTCTCCCTGACAGATCTCAGTGTGTTCGGCTTCATGGTGCCTCTCAGAGCCGATCTTCTTATCCCCCAGGCTCCCTCCGGGTTGTGTTCTTTTCCTCGCTCTTGTACTTTTTTAACACTAATGACTGCCGCAGCCGGAATGATGTAGATAGACGTTTTTTATCAAGTCTGCGGTCGAGTTAGGTCAGTTTTTTAATCTTTTGCGAGAGCGGGGAAATGGACGTGGCCATTTTGCCGATCGTTCTGATCCGCGGTGTGACAGATCCTTCATTGTGTCGTGTGTTTTAAAAACGACGCACATGGCAACGGATTTTATAAGGTTACAACCCGTTCCGAAACCTACTGTGATAAAAGCAAAGGAAATTGAATCGGCGGACAACCGTAAATATCTGAGAACTGTTGTTGATAGCAAACTGTGTTTTGAGACAAATGCGGTGAGACAGATGCAATCTGTAAGAAAGCACAACAGCATTTGTTTCTCCTGCGGGGGAATGAACTCTTTAAATGTGTGTGGTGAAATGATGATCTTGTTTTATCAGAGTTTCATTGAATTGGTTTGAACATTTTGTATTGTCGCCTGGTTTGACAGCTTTAAGCAATAAAAACAGATTAGGGAGCTTGGTGAAAACAGCCGGTGAGGTTACCGGCCTGAACCGGGCACAACTCTCTGAAATCTCTTGACAGGACAGAGTGTGAGGAAGGCCAGCGCTGGTCTTGCCTGCCCCGGTCGCCCCATTAGAGGCCGGTTTGGACCCTCTGGGCACCGCTAGAGTGCCAAAAATCAAGAGTAAGAGACTAAGGGATTCATTTATCCCCACTGCAATTACATTCTTAATTTGCAGATGAAATGATGCAGCATTTTATCCCTGTATGAGAACTTCATATTTTGTACTGATGAGTGTTTTGTTTTTATTGGAGCTATTGACTCCCCATCTGGGTTTATAAACTGATTTTTCTCTGTATGGAATGTGCCGTGGTGATTTGTTATGTGTTTTATATTGTTTTATTATCGTATGTTTTTATTATAAACCCTGTCTGACAACCAAAATCCCCTTGTGGGACAATAAAGTTTGGAATTAAATGGGAATTGAAGTGAGATGAATAGAAGATCGCTTTTTGTCATTCCTTGTGTACCTGGTTTGTGTGTGCGTGTGTGTGTGTGTGTGTGCTTGTGTGTGTGTGTGTGTGTGTTTGGGGGCCAACTGTCTCAATATAATCAGAATCAGTGCATCCTCCTAATTGAAAGGAAAACAAAACAAGTGATTGACCTTCCCACTACCGCCTTGTTACATTCGACCAAATGGACCACTGGGCCCTGAAAAAAAGAAATAAATGTTTTTATATTATATTATATTATATTATATTATATTATATTATATTATATCAGTGGACTGTTCTGGTCTACGAGAGGGAAATAAGAGTTTATTAATTTATTTTGAAGCCATCCAGACTTCCACATTATAGCAGACAGGCAAAGAAACAGAGCAACAGCGGACTCATGGTCCAGTCCAGAAATAGCTCTTACAGACTTGTACACTTGATCGCATACTTGCTAGCAACCTAGCTCCCTTCGCCTAGATTTATACTTGACTGCAAACTCATTTGTTGGAAGACAAAGAACAAGATTCGCTGTCTGTTGATTGGTCCTTTGTGGTTTGAATTCGCGAGTCATCTGCAAGGTCTGTTAGTTGGGCAATGGAGTTGCCCGTTGTTGAATTACTGGGATTTGGATGTAGGTCAAGAAAAGCTTGACCCGTCCTCCACACAGTTGAATGGACAAGCTCGCATAATTGGTGAATCTGAATTGGCCAGTCATAGAAAATAATGGGAGTTGTGGTTGTTGATCATCTTTCTCTCTGGAGGATGAATCCGGCTGTTCTGCCTTGTGTCGTTTGCAAATGAAACAGAAATCCCTTAAAAAATAATCTTGATCTCTTCTCTCTCCTCCATCTTTCCTCTCTCTACTGTAGAGGCAGAAATGCCTTTTTTAATTTAACATGACCGTGGCCAAATCAAGACACAACTGGCCAAATCTTTGACGCTGTTTCCATGTTTTGAGGAGTTTCTTGCTGTAAGCCAAGTGACATGAAATCATACACATTTAAAAAGCCACTGCTGGCCACTGTTTCCTTATATGTGCACATTCATGTGTGTCTGCATGCACAGTTACCCTGATGACCAAACCCAGGCAAATAGGATTTGCCAGCAAAATTAAATGGATGGTCCTGACTACCTTTGACAAGCACATTCGTGAGCAAATGATGCGTTGAACAGGCCACTAATCACAATCCCCACAATTCACTAGAATTAGAAGAAATAGCCATATAAGCCTGTGCTATAGGTGTTTTTTAAAGAAGAACGCAATCCCCACACCTGCACCCCCTTTATAACCTTTTCAGGCTGTTTCCCACAAGGTTTTGGATGTGTGCTGGTCTCCTGTCCTCTGGTTCAGACCCACTGATCCAGAGACACAGATATATACTGTACAGGTGAGGGTTAATGGGCGCAGGTTAACCTCGTTACCCTGATGGGCCGCTCCTGCCTCTCTTCCCCTGACCAACTCTCCATCCATATCAAGTCATATTTAAAGGGGCATTAAGTAATTTATGACTTTTATCGACTTCTATCAGGAGCCAAGTAATTGCAGCAACACGCAGCGTACAGCGTACAGTAGCCTGTAATGGACAGAAATGTGAAAGTCGCATTTTCACAACAGAAACAAGTAAGCTAATTAATTAGGGCAGAGATCCAGCAGAAATGTAATATATCATGATGCAAAATAATACTATATTGCGATTCGCTTTTTTGGGTTGAGAACGAAATGTGTTGCGATATCGCTCGCCCGCTCGTAACACCGTCCTCCATCTTTGAGCAGTTGAAAATATGAAGGGGGGGGCGGGTCTCATCGCTTGGTGAAGTAATCGTTGAGTAATTGGTATTGATTAACAGCCCAGCAATCCAGGTATATTACAGTTATTTTGCGCTATGGGACAGTAAAAAATCTTGCCTAATGCTGTTTGTCTCATGCTTTAATTTGGTAAATTTCTCTGGCTCCGTTCACCATGAAACATCACTTCCCACTGGCTGGTCAGTTATGCAGAAGCTAGTGAATTCAGAATTTTACCAGCCAATTTAATTTTGCGCCTGCCAAATTATTTTTTGGAACACAAAAGTGACTGATTGAGCACAGGTTGGCTACCTTCCAGAGTGGCTAGTAGAATTGAGAGACTTCAAAGCCAAAGCCAAAATGAGCACACACACACACACACATGAACACACATGAACACACACACACACACACACAGAGACACACATTCTCCCTCAGTCTCAATGGCGAATATTTCATGGCTCATTTGTCTGAGTGTCTGAACAACAGTAAGAGAGAAAGACAGAGAGATAAAAACTAATGATATAGACAGGAAGAGAGAGGATGAATAATAGAAAGAAAAGATGAGAGGGAGTGCGAATAATAAAAGAGAGAAGATGAGACAGAAGAGAGGCAGAGAGAGAGAGAGAGAGAATGGGTGTTGAAGTAATGATGCGGGAATAACATCCTTTTCCCTGTCTCTCTCCCTCCCTCTTCTTGTCTCTCTCCATCTCTCTCTTTGTCTCACTCTCTCCCCCTCTGTCTCTCCCTCTGCCTCGCCACATCTCTGTCTCTCTTTGTCTGTCTCTCATCTTTCAAATCATTTCATCATCAGCTACGCGGCGGAGACAAGGCCGAGTCCAAAAAAAAAAAAAAAAGCACTCGGAGACCGTTTCAACTTCGCCGGTCGACTGAACCTCGTCGCGGCGAAACATCTGCTCTCCTCACCTGTCTTGAAGAGACCGCATGGCGTCTGGCCTCCTGCAACGGCAGTTTCCAGACATGAATTATCCACATTTCATTTTACACTTACCATTAAAAATGCATCTCAAGTATCCACATAATCGTATAGCGCTCATTCCCTCGTAAAATGCACACAGGAATCCCCTCCCTCCTCCCTCCCTCCCTCCGCCTGGCAACTTTCTCTCACAGTTAATGAAAAATTATGAAATCTGTGTGTTTTAAACATAATCTCGCCATCTCCAGGGAGGTCCTAACGCTGTACGGATCCGTTTCTTTCACTTTAAAAACTCATCCTTGCCAATTATCGCACCACAAGGCATCGGCTGGTTCTCTTTATTAGAGTGCTATTATTGAAATAGCAACCAAACGCGTACATGTTGTTATTCGGTGCGTCTGAATCGTTTTAACCCGCAAAGAAACAAAAAAAATCTGCCGTTGCAGGCGAGTTCAGAAGAAGAGAAATGACTTGTGAAAGTAAAGTTGCTTTGATAGAAATGTGACATCCTCAAATTATGACTCCTTTCTTCTCAGTCTCTCCCTCTGACCCTCCCCTCTCCCCTTCTTCTTCTTCTTCTTCTCCTCCTCCTCCTCCTCCTCCTCCTCTCCTCTGCTCTCTCATTATGCGGTGCTTTAATTAGGCCCTCTGATATGATCAACTGGACTTCAGAGAGACAGCAAGAGAGAAAGATAGAGTGGGAGAGATAGAGAGATAGAGACAGAGATGGAGGGGGGGAAAAAAAGCAGAAAGATAGAGACAGGAAGACAAGGAAGGAGAGTGTTTGAAGTCTACAGTGTACTTTGTCGGTTAATTATACAGTCTTTCCCTCCCTCTCCCTCTCTCCCTCTCTCCCCCACGTTTCTCTGTTCTCATTTTGATGGAAGGATGTTGGACTAAAACACCTTGCAACAAAAAAGAGTACTGATAAGAATGAAAGATAAATAATATGACACGCTGTCTGTTGGAGTACTCAGAAACAACCATGTAGTTTACAGAAAAAAAGGCATTTATATTTTAAAATTACATGTCTGTCTGTTTTCATAATTGCCCCTTTTGGCATGAAGTTTTTGAGTAGCAATAAATTGTACATGATGCTAAGAACACAGTTCAGTCAGTAAATTAACCATTCATCTTAATATTCTACGGATTAAAAGTAACTAAAAATAGGCACATTACGTTACTAATGTGCCTATTTGTGTGTGTGTGTGTGTGTGTGTGTATGTGTGTGTTTATTAAATATCAGATATTGGCTAGTCCATCCCCACCCACAGTTACATAAAAACACACAAAAAAAGTGTCCCATGATGGTTTAAATGTTGTTTCAGAGGCTTTTCCATAATGCCAAAAACAAAATTCTGGATGAAACACTGAATGCTTGTAATTTCCTAGGCATGAAAATGGTTTAAAGATAATGTATATCTTCTATCGGTGACTTCTGTCTAAAACTATTGGTATCGGCCTTGAAAAACCATATTGTTTGAACTCTAGTGTGTGTGTGTGTTGTTGTTGTTGTTGTTGTTGTTGTTGTGCCTCACTGTGCTCAACAAGGGCCAGATACTGGCCAGATTGCCAAGTACAGACTTGTTCTATGCCAGCTACTTTTTAATGGTAATTGTTGTTGTCAGTGTGGACTCTGATCATATGGGTAGCCTCGCTCTTCCATCCAATCAGACGGAGCCCAATTAACGAAAACAAACATGATACTTTGTCGCTCTGCTGCTGAGCTCCTCACATCTGATGATATGTGCTTATGTGTATGTACACACAAGCTTAACTGATACAATTTATTTTACCTACAGCCACTGGCTACACCACGGAGAGCATAACGCATCGATGCAGAGCCAGTCATGTTTTAGCACTGACTGCAAAGATGAATTTGCACTATTTGTTTGGTTTGTTTTCTGCTTATTCGTGATAAACTCCTTTATTATGTATGCATCTTACACAGCATGTGGGCTGTTTGCTGTTTGCTTAGCCAAACTATTGCTTTATTAATTTCTGTGGTTTTCCATGAAGGGGACGAATGCATTCTGATCATGGGACATTTAAGCTCTCAACGTTGTCTTACAGACAAAAGACAGACAGAAGACTTAGAGCTGCTGAAGTCTCTGAAAAAAGTAAGGGAAATGCATGTATCATCTATAGGCAAACATGCACTATAAATCCTATTTTAATCGTGAAACCAAATAGAACAAGGCAACACTGAACATGTCATAACCCATTAACGATATAATCCCCCTCTGGGCTAATCAACATATCACCTTGTTTTAACCTGCAATTGTATCACCTAATCCCCGCTTGCCAGCGATGGATAAAAATACATCAAAATGTGCGTGACAGACATATGGCAGATGCGACTCCTTTCGTAACCTTCTGGTTGGGTGATCTGCCAAAAACTACAAACTGGCTTCTAACGAATCCACGAAGAACAACGTTTTCTAAAATAAGACAAGACTTGACCTCAATCACAGCATATGGGGCCATCAATGGAAAAAATACGGTATGATTGAGGTCAAGTTTGCCTTCTTTTTGAATACGTTTTGTGCAGTGCTTCCATTTCCATGTTCTTCACAGATTCATTGGACATTAAAATGTATCTTGTTACAAACCAAAAAATGCTCCTTCAACAAATATATCAAAATAAATCATAAAATACTTTGACACTGTTAATACAAAATAGCAAGCATGGATATCAGGTGGTTAAAAAAATCTTCCCCCCCTCCCAGAAGTTGCAGTATTAACAGTGAAATGGTTAACATGACTTTTGGGGTGTGCTGGCCCTTTAAGAAGTCCCACCAAAACTGTGATAGGCAAGTGACTGTGAAGAGGACATATTGACATTAATATTGCATCAGTTTGCCATGTTGCTTCCAGAACATGACCTACATTCTAGCCAAATAGTCAAATCCTATGATTAAACATTGTTAAAATTAGACAAATCACGAATCACATACTGCGTGTAGGCCCGAGCTCTAAATTGTGTTTACAGGAAAGCCCTAATCGCCTGCGTCAATGCAGTAGTCATCTCTCACCATTTTGGCAGTTATTTCATCTTAGAGAGAGTCTTAATTGCACATATTGGATGAAAGAAGGAGGTAATCGTCTTACGGTTTATAATGGAGAGAGGGAGAAAACCACCTGTCCATTTCTACCTAAAAGAGAAGTAAAGCGTGAGCTATACTCCAAAATGAACCAATGGGTCTGCTGTGTGCCATCCGCTCCACTTTACAGCAGATGTTATTGGCTTTTATCCGGCAGACTTGCAGCCTAGAAATCATAACTGATTACATTTAATTCAGGCTGTAGATTAGCATGCGGTTGAGTGGGAGCTATGATCATGCTTTTTGCCATTTTATTGTTATCTTGATAACATTTTTTGGGTGTGGCAGGTGAGGACCTTGGCATGCCACAGAAACACTAGCGTGGTTTGTGTGTGTGTGTGTGTGTGTGTGTGTGTGTGAGAGAGAGAATGTGTGTGTGTGTGAGAGTGTGAGTGTGATGTAGCAGGGAGGTATCTGCAGCCAGAGGGCCAGATGGAGACAAATGGATGATCTTTCAAGACAACAGCCCTCCAATTAACACACAGACACACTCACAAATCACACACACACACACACCCCACACCCACACAAAGCATACACACACACACACACACACTCTCTCACACACCTACATCAGCCACACACACACATTCTCTCGCACATACACATGAAGATACACGCAAACACAAATATCAATAACCAAATACAGAGAAGTATAGAGGCATAACACACACACACACACACACACACACACACACTCAGCTCACATAGGCACATACAGAAATGAAAGCAGGACTACACACACACGCACACCTCAACTCATCTCGGCATATACAGACACACACACAAAAATAAAGGCACATACAGTACCTACATACTGAACTAAAAGCAGGCTTACACACACACACACACACACACACACACACACACACACAGGCAAAAACACACTAATGTTGCACCATTTGGAGACTAATTGTTCAATCTTAATTCTATGTGATTCCAACCACTGTAATGTGTGTAATAAACTCCTCAAAATGCAGCTGATCAACCGCCCAACATGCGAGGATTTTGTTGTTGTGGACTTATGGATTTTCTCGTCGGAGGAACCCGCGGCTTGACTGGGAAATAACGATTTTGGATCGCCGCTTCAAGCGCGGATCTGGACAGGTTAGTGCTGCTTGTAGTTACATAGCCCTGCCTTAACCCCTCCCACCCCCATCCCCCCCCCCCCCCAGGCAGAGTCGGCGTCGGCCTGAACCCGAGCAAAGACACCATGACCAGGAAGAAGCCTAGTTTCACTTACTTCCTCTCTGCCCTTTCCCCGCACATTTAATAAAGTGACTCTTTCTTGAACCGGAGCGCCGCGTTGGCTCCCTCGTTGCATTTACCGAGCTGAATATACCTCTAGCAAGGCCAGGCATCCCGTAACACAAATACACACTTAAGTACATATAGGCGCATGCACACACACACACACACACACAGGGAAACACACACACGGACAAAGACACGGACACACACATATATTCTCGGGGCAGATACACCAATCAGCCTACGACTCTGTATCAGAGTCAGACACACATCCACGGGCTTAGTTAGGATTAGACCACACACACACACACACACACACACACACACACAAACAAATACTCATACACACAGATTCTCTCTCTCACACACACACACACAGTTGCATTATACACACAGAGACACACTGTTTCTCATTATCATGCATAGTGGTAGTGGTAGCATTGATTTCCACTCTGTCTTAAACTTAGCCCACACAAAACGTGTGTGTGTATGTGTGTGTGTGTGTGTGTGTGTGTGTGTGTGTGTGTGTGTGTGTGTGTGTGTGTGTGTATGGTCAGCTTGGCAGAGCTTCTCCAGGCTGAGTGAAGATTATGGCTCAGAGATTTTTCACTTCTCCTCTCTCTTTTTCTCTCCCTCTCTGACTCTCTTCTCTTCTTCTTTCCCTCTATTATTTCTTCTCCTTTGCTCCCTCTCCCTCCCTCTCCCTATTTCTCTCTCCTTCTGTCTCTTTATTGCTGTTCTCTCCATCAATCTCTGTCTTTCTCCACTAGTAAAGAGAAAAGTACCGTTAAGGAATTTATGACAGGCAACTAGAGAGAAAGGAAGAGAGCGAGAGAGATGGATAGAAAGAGATAAGAGATGAAGATGAAGAGAGAGAGGGGGGGGGGGAGTTAAATGGAGAGAGAGAGAGAGGGAAATAGATAGGAAGAGGGATGGGGAGAGACAAGGGGATGAAGAGAGAGAGAGAGAGAGAGAGAGAAGTGGACAGTGTAGGCAGGTAGGTAAATAATGAACAGACAGGCAGGGAGACTGATGGGAAGACGGATAGACGGGAGAGATTTCGCCTGAGATCATTTCGAGGAAATTATTTTGCAAAAACGTGAAGCGGTGAAAAATCGACCGGAGAGGCCTGATAAATGAAGCCGCTGTGTGAAAAGCACATCATCGCGGAGCGCCGCTTTGCCCCCGCGACGGCGCTCTTACCATCTGATGTCTGGGTCGGACGCCGGAGACGCAGCCTCTCCTCCGCACACGTCATACAGTTTATGCGCAGGGAGGTTGTTAAGCCGGGCTCTCTCAGGCATTATGGCTATATTATGGGATGCCTTAACCGCTGGCAATGCTCCATTCTAATTAACCACCTCGCAGTGTATATCTAATTCCTCAGACATTTAGTTAATGGTTTACAGCGAGGCATGAGCAATCCGATGCTGCAATTAGCAAGCTTTACTAACGTCCGAGCAGGCGATACCTGCAGCATCATTACCTAAAGCCTAAACCCAGCAAGAGTAAACCCGGTCTGTTAGGAGACACATTTCAGAGTAAAACAAATGTGGTTAATCCAATTAATCACGATCTAAACAAAGCCAAGCTGTGGCGTCAAACTGCAGCTCCACATTTAAGCCTTTAAGCTGTGATCGTAATCATCATCATGATCATAATACTTATGGTAAATTTGTGCATCTATGTATATATAGGGCTTGGCAGTAACTCAATATTATCGTTTATCGACTTTCAGTAGAATCCTATCGTAATGAAATAACATCAAATTATCGTGATACACAATTCTTTCATCTAAATTAAGGATAAAAAGCAAATACTAATTAAAATGTCTCACAAAATGAGATCCAAAGCAAACTAGTGAATATAATTTGAAAATTACAGTTTTATCATACTTTTTATTACCATGCAGCTCAGTGCAATGAACATCAGTTTGATTGATTTATCGTGTGATCTTGCATATTGTCGTTGTCGGGTGAAAACCTTGTAGCTCCAACTTTTGGGTGATTTTCATGTTTTAACTTCTTTTTTAAGGATTACAGCCTTTCTACAGCCTTTGGTTTCATGAAACCTCCTCGAAAAGCAATTAGATAAACTCAAAAATGCATCGTCATCACGCTAAAAAAATACGGCTGTTTTCTTGGTTCCTGACACTCTGACATTTTGGAGATACGAGGAAACAGTGATATATTAGCGGAAATCGTTACATCAAAACAATTTCTCATGCTTATCGTTATTCATTTTGTCCATATCGCCCAGCCCTATCTGCCCGAACTAACATGATTAAGACCAACAGCATATTTGCAAACAGGATACATTCTGCAGCGAAGTTATAATTGCTGTGTGCTGCAGTTTTCGGCGCTGTTTTATGACCGGTAGAGCAGCTTTTAACACGCTTTTCGTCAGGGTATTTATAAAAGACCGGTGCTTATTTGCTTATACATCAAGATCTCCCCGGCCGCTTCCTTGTCTCCTCATATACTGACTCTGCATGTGGCTGCCCCCTGCATGAGGAAATTATATATTCTGAGTATAATGGAATTGAACTGACAAATGCAATGTACAACCTTGCTCCCCCCCGCCTCTATCTCGCTTGTCTCCTGTCCTCGCCGTCCATGACTAATTTTTTCCCATTCTCCCTATACATCTCTTTTTATTCTCTCTCCCCCTCCATCACTCATTCCCCCCCCCTCCCCTCTTTTTTCCTCACCCTCTCTGTTTTCTATCTCGTCTCTCACTATCCCCCCGTCTCTCTCTCTCTCTTCTTCTCCTCATCCGTCTCGCCGCCTCTCTTCTTCTCTCTCTACTCCCATTTCTCTACCCTCCTCATATCTATCTCTCTCTCTGTCAGGGGTAGAGGAGGCAGAGTATCATTTAGAGAAGATAGCTTTTCCAGACGCGCCGATATACACACACACACACACACACACACACACATATACACACACAAGTCAGCTTTGCTATCCGTTGTCTCCCAGTGTGTTTTGGTGTTTGCTGGGCAGCTGCTAAAGTAGATGTTATAAGGTGCAACTGGTACTATTTGGGGGGGCAGAGAAAGAGAAAGGGAGAGAGAAAGAGAGAAGTAGGAGGGAGAGAGAGTGAGAGAGAGAGGAGGGGGAGAGAGGTAGAGAGAAAGCGGAGGAGGGGGGGGAGGGAGGGGTGGAACAGGAACGAAACAGGAAAAAGCAAGGCGGGGGGGAAAAGCAATCCTGTTGGCGCTGATAGATTTCTGGGAGAACAATGTTATCTCTGTCTCTTTCTCCACACACACTCCACACACACACACAGGTACACACACTCACCGACGCACACACACACACACACGCACGGATACACACACACACACACACGCCCACACACAAATACAGACACAGACACACACCTTGTAATAGAGAGAGCTAACAAATCTTTGTGGAGGAGCAGGCTACATGTATCTATAGCCTTTATTTTACAACCAAGGAACGCACTAAAGGCGGCAGTATGCTTACAAAGAAGTCAAACTTGCCTGAAATAGAAACACAGTCGAACGCGTCGCCGCATACAAATGCGCGTATACTCGCTGTGACTTCTTATTGTTCGCTTATTTACACTCCGGGCTGCATGGGGGCGCATGGAGATGAAAGAGGCAGCCGTGACTGAGGGAAAACCGGAAATAGCGGCGATAAAAACTCGTCAAAACTCAAGAAGAGCGAGGGGGAAAATGAGGATTTAGAAACCATTTGATCGGTCGTAAAGGTGCGGATTTCCTCTAACAAGCACCAGCAAGCCGAGCCTCGAAAACAATTCATTTTGAAAGAGTTAAACACAAGATGTTGTTGTTTCGCACAGAGTTGTGAGCTAAAAGGCAATGAGCCGGAAGAGGAAACGGAGGCGCTTCTGCACAACGCAACACGACCAATCATGTGACATTTTACACCAATCGCAGATGGTCACACGGCGGCGGCTGGTGTGTGAAAGAATTCGACTAGTTCAGCCAGCGAGCCTGTGCTCACTGTGGAGTCCGGAGCCGATGCAACGCTTTGTGTTTTGTGTTTTTTTCTACAAACATGCCCTTTTGTCTGTATGAACCTGACAAAATTAGTTTCCGCAGCAACCGTGGCCTTTACACACACACACACATACCAAGAAACACAATAACACATTCACAGCCTGGCACACGTACAAACACACAGAAGGGACAGACACCCACACACACACACACACACACACACACACACAGGGATAGACTCAGCTTCTGTGTGAGGCCAATTCATTTTGCCACAAGTGGTCCCAGATTGGATCTGGTCAGAGTCCCATTACTGCTCACCTTGGCTGACCTTATGCACCCGCCTCCCCCACCCTCCCCCCAAACTTCAACACACACACACACACACACACACACGCACACACACACACGCTTACACATGCACATATGCAGACAAATGCACTCTCTCAAAAGTCTATAAAGGCACATGACAGCATACACACACACACACCACACAGGTACAGAGAGAGAGAGAGAGAGAGAGAGACAGGTGCGCAGAAACAAGCACAGACACTGACACACACACACACACACACACAGAGAGAGAGAGAGAATGTTATTGATTGTGTGTAACGTTATCTAGATGGGATCATTTCTATTGATTTAGAAAGAGGGGTCACTCTGATCAATGCTATCTGCTTGTCTGCTGTGTCATTAGAGCAGGGCCTGAGTGCCAAAATATCTGACTATCTTTCTTTCTTCTTAGGAAGGCCACTAAGTAGTAGAAGGATTACTTGTCTGATCTCGGGTATCAGCAGCACCCAATACTGCCGACATGCTCCAGAGCAAGGGCACCCATGTCACATGTGTGTGTGTTGTCTGAGCTGCTCCAAGGACTTGCATTGGAAGTTACACAGTACTTAACAGCTGTGATACAACACAACAAGCAGCCTGCAATATGTCCTTATACATTGCACATCATTTTAAAGACTAAAACGTGGTTACACATGAAGAGTTTCACTTCAAAAGGAGATATCCACCATTTGAAAACACTGACGCCTACTCTTACAAAGCTAGGAGTCATCTTAAGACGTTTACTTACAAAATAATTATATTTTTGAGGATAGATTGGCTGATGAAATTTAGGAGGATTTTTTTTCCCAAAGTGGATATATAGCTTTTTGGAATGACACCCTTCACATATAACCAGGGCTTCACATCTCCAGTAGCCTAACAGTCGCCTAGTTGCACACCAGACGTGATTTCATGAACCGAACAGTTCATCGTCTCTGTGAAGTGAGTGACTGCGCACGCACGGCATGATGGGATAAGTGGTGACGTGAACCAGGCCCGCAATGCAATGAGAAAAGATGCAAAATGTGAATACTATGCAAATGAGCATAACACTCGCGGCACGAGAACCAGTCACACTCAGGGAAAAATCCAGCGCCCAAATTCTTCCGGTCATTAAATTCTGGTTGCTAGTTTCACTTTGTGTTATAAGGGAAGATGAAGAGAGACTTACACGAGTAAGTCAGGTGTTCCTGAATTATGTGACACATCTCTGTCAGCTTATAAAGATCTTGACCAACAAAATAATATGGAGAAAGTAGCACAGACTGTTGGTGTTCCTGGTGAAATAGACGTAAATATTTTAGCTGCTAACTTTAGCTCTGGTAGGCTAAACAAGTAATAATAACAATTCTCATCAACTTTATTTGTAGAGCAACTTTACAGTCCCATCACATCAAAATAGCTGGAGCCACTTAGCTAGCTAGCTCACTAGAATAAAGCAAGATTACGTTTTCCAGACATATGATTGTGGATTTTATTTGGGCATAATGACATGAATAAAATGATAAAATACAAAATAGGTCTAGAAAATAATGTTCAACAAACCTCATGCTTGATCCAGGAACACACAGAGCAAAACGCCTTCAAATAATAATGACTTGACAGAGCGAAGTGGTTGCACTCGGTCTGCATAGCGTCAGATTTGTCTGGTGACCCAGTGAGCCATCCACTCTCCATCAGTTCACTCTTCTAAAGGTTCAATCTGGTGGTGAATTTTCTGAATCCACTATGCACAGTAATGAAATAACATTTTTGTAATGAAATATGTCTAAACGCTTCTTTTTGAGTGCCGGACCAAATGTCAGACGAGGGTTACCAGTTGTTTACTACAGCCATTTACTGCCTTTTTGTATCTTCTTTCAAAAGCTGCTCGGAGTAATATGAGCTCAGAAAAGCCACTGATTTCCAGTATTTTCATATGGTGGGTCTGCCGCTGTCAGGGAAAACAGCTAAAACTTGTGAAATGTAGTAATTCCAGATGCTGTTTTTCAAAGGCTGTTTATTCCATCTCTCTTATTTGAATATTAATTCCAATATCCGCTGCTTCTACACACCAAAACACACATCTAATGTGAAAAACACTGGGTCAGAGCTGTTTCTTTCACTCCAAACTGAAGGGTCTCATATTGAAATGCGACACTATGCGCTTACACCTAGAAAATGATTACCACTTACCATGAATTCACCAATTACCAGCAATTCATCATTTACCACCAATTACAACAGGAATGACTCTATTTGTAAAAATGTTAATGGTTTGTGAAACAATGTCGTAAAAGAGGCTTTTTAATTGCAGTATTATTCCATAGTGAGTTTCATGCATCAAAATGGGGTGACGTCCTATGTCTGCTCGTCTGAAGGACCCCATGTGTTCATGCAGGACCAAGGTGTGTGTGTGTGTGTGTGTGCGTGTGTGTGCATGTGTGTGTGTGCGTGCGTGTGTGTGTGTTTGTCCCTTGGGCTGTTTTGACCAGATGTGTCCCTTTTGCCCATCCTTTTTGCACCACTGCTCCTTAACCTTCATCAAACACACACACACACACACAGTAACTCACAATCTCTCTCTCTCTCGCTCTCTCACACACACACACACACACACACACATGCATACACACACACACACGGGTTTGCATTACCAAATTGATAAGGTCATTTCACAAACCAAACCAAAATTTGATCCAAAGTTTCCCGGACTGTTTTAAGGCCAGAACAGTCACATGACTCCAACATTTAAAAAACATGAACATAGTAAACAGCAATGTTATCCATCCATCCATCCATCCATCCATCCATCCATCCATTCATTCATTTATTCATTCATTCAATCAATTTGCAGTAGCTTCTGTGCAGGCCAAGAGCAGTTTTTCATTTCCAAATAGCAATCATATATCACTGCCGTCATTTTAAGTTTTAGGAACCTGGTTTCAGTATCAGGAGACCCGGCATCGCTCCCTGACCCCAAGGTGCCTTTTCTCTAAAATGGCCCCTTGAGGACCGGCAGAAATGTTTTAAGATTTATCTCATCTTTCTATGCCTGTGAGGACATGAGGTTCACACAATGACAGAGAGCAGATAGTCTCTCCATTCACACACACAGTCTTGCTGTATCTCTCTCTCTCTCTCTCTCTCTCTCTCACACACACACACACACAGTCGCCTCCAGTCAAGCGTGTCTTATTGGCCTTCTGTTTGACTTCCTATTCTGCTGTGTGAGAGTGTGTGAGTGTGTGTGTATGTGTGCGTGTGTGTGGAAGTGTCTTAGCGTGAGAGTGTGAGCGTGTGTGTGTGTGAGAGATCCAGATGGAGATGGGTTTATAATCACGGGACAGTTGTTGTTTTTATTATTATTTTATCGTTGTTTTTATTGCTCACTAAACTGAGGATGAAGAGCGGAGAGGAGAGGAGAGGAGAGGAGACAAGAAGAGAGGAGAGGAGACAAGAAGAGAGGAGAGGAAAAGACGAGTGGAAAGCAAGGTTTGCAAACTTCTTGTAACTTTCTATTTCTTTCTTAGTTTTCTCCATCTGCCTCTCTCAATTTCTTATCTTGTCCTCTCTCTCCCTGGTTGTCTCTCTCCCTTTTCCTCTCTCTTTCTGCCTCTCCCCCCACCTCTTTTCCCCTCCTCTCCTCTCTTTCTTCTCCCTCTCTCTCTCTCTCTCTCTCTCTCTCTCCATCTTTCCCTCCCTCCCTCTCTCTCTCCGTCCCTCCCACCACATTCTCAGGGTTCATCCAAGTCGTGTTGACGCCCACTCACCTCCAACACGCTACCTCAGTTTCCATGGTAATCGAGTAGCGACCATGCTACATAAATACATACTTTAACATCCAGCACTCCACGACTCATTAAGAATATCTTCAGTTGAAAAATTAAAGTCTTGGGTTGTCCTTCTTAAAGGGGAACACCACTTGTATTATGTTGTTCCTGTGGTCCAGGACAGTCCAGTCAGTGTTTGTGAACGCTCTCCTGAAGCCAGAAAACACTGAGAACGCATGAACCTGTAAAGTCATCTAGCATGGATGGATGGTGAATATGACCCAGGGGGATTTTATGGCAACAAGGGAACAACAAGGAACAACAAGGGAACAACAAGGGAACAACAAGGGAACAACAAGGGAACATTTTCTGGTTCAGAACTCATAAGACTACAGCAGAACGAAACTCATTTGGGTATAAAAACTCAAATATTCTGTCCACAAAATCAGTCTTCCATTTCATTCTCTGTGAAGCATCCCAAATATATAGGCTAGTATATATAAACAATATTTCACACAGCCCCTTTGGGTCCTTGCAGGCTAACAGGCTAGTGTTGCTACTAGTCCTTTTCTTTTTATGTGTAATAGCATTAAAACGCTATCGATTCTTACCACAACAGCAAACAGGCAAATATGTCAAAGTCAATAGAGCTAACATAATGACTGGCCAGCATTAATATAACTTCTCAATTTGTAAATTCTATTATTCTCCCATATTAAAATATATATAAGTATCTATATTATAATAATCTGTAGTGTTTCGTGTTCTAAGTGCTAAAACCGGTGCTAAGTTGTTAGAGGGTGCATTTGAATTGCACACAAATTTGAATTTCAAGAACAATTAACTTGTTACATAGTTTTTTAAAGGGGCCCTTATTATGGGACTTCAAATTGTCCTCTATTTATATGCATATATGATCAATAATGTTTAATGAAATTTGTTTTGCTTGAGTGGTCCCAGCATTTTCAAAAATCCACGTGAGTTAACGAGCAATTTGGGACAAACTCCATCCAACGCACCACAAATGGTCTTGGTCTTGATTGGCTCCCCTCACAAACAATTATTAAAATCCCTCCAATCAGGTAAGTTTTCAGCATTTGAACTGACACACCCACTGGATGTAGAGGAACTGGTGTTGACAGCCAATCAGAGTCCAGTATTGTGACTGTTCTGCCTGTCTGGACTTAGTCTTCCCATTTGTTCAATAAATGTTCTTTTAACTAAACTATATTTATTTGCAAAACATCATGCCGCAGTATATCTGAAAACAAACTCATGAAAACTGAACGATAGAGGAAAAAACAAATCTGATGTAAATGTTTACATGCGCAGAGAGAAACAGCATTGTATTCCTAGAGTGATCTGATAGTATCTGGGAGATATTTTGGCTTAGTAGGGCTCAGGCCGTCATGCTCTGTAACTTCATGATGTCCCACATGCACACAAAAAAAAAAAAAATCTCTGAACTTGTTGGTTCGGCCAAGTAGTCAGCCTGCGTCAGAAATTCACACACAAGTGCACACACACCGCTCTCTCGCACAGACACGCACACTCACACACGCATGTACGCACAGGCACGTATACACACGCTCACATGCATGCGCAAACACACACGCACAAATACTCATATTCACACACACACACACAAATTCACTCTCTTTCTCTCCCTCTGGAGCAGATGGCTCCACAGTCATAGCTGATGTTTCACACATCAATGAAGCACACCATGTACTCACAACTACTAAATACACACACTCTCTCTCACACACACACACACACACACACACACGCGCGCACGCCATGTAGTCACAACTACTGAACACACACACTCACACAGAGAAACATACATGTACACACAGGCATGCATGCATAGCCACACAAACACACGCAAACCATTTACTTACAACTATTGAACACACACTCACACACACACACACACACACAGATGCATGCACACAGGCACAGACACACACACGCGCGCACGCACAAATGCGTACACAACCGCTTAGTCAGTCAGTGACATACACACATGCACAAATGCACACACATGCACACACACTGTCCTCATCAGTGCTAATTTATGGAGTGCCAGTTTGAAGAACCATGTTGTTGGCAAGTTACCTCAAACCTCATAATACACTCTCTCACACACACACACACACACACGTTTGAGCAATAACGGCCGAGAGGCAGTGGGTTATAGTGCAGTATTATCATGGGTGTTGTTAGGCCCGATGTCTAATAGCCGACAGCACCAAGTGAGAATATTGCACCATAACCCACTGGCTCAAGGACATTATTGCTTTTACAAGACAGTCACCAACACCTGTCATTTTAATTGAAAACACTCTCCTTAATACACACGTCTCCACCTCCTGATAAAGAAAATGAACTACCACACGGTTAACTAGTCCCTTTGCTGCCACAGGTATCCGGAGGCTGCACTGTATGCACTTGCTAGTTAGTGTCTCTGCACAAAATGCTATCACTTGCTCAGGAGCAACTGTGCACGTCGCACATCTGACCCAGGAAGCCCAAGGAAATAAATTGCTAGACACATTATTGCTGAGAGAAAAAAAATTAAGTGCTCAGAAGGAATTTGATGTCAACTTTTTGTGCCAAGTAGGGTGTACAAAATAAGCGTTATTTAACTTGCTGGAATCAATGTTTCTATAGCAACACAACTCTGCCGTGCTGATATTGGGAAAGGTGTGAAAATTCCCTGACAGCTGGTGGGCTATCATGAAATATAATGTCACTGCAGAGTGGCTGTGAACTACCTGATTCACGAAACACATACATAAACACACATTTACACTCGCACGCACACACACACACACACACACAGGGAGAGCAAGATGAACAGAGAAGAGAAGGGTATGCACGCACTTGTTGCACGCTTGCAAAGAACGATGTCGTTTTTAATAAATTCAGACTTGTGTTTTTTGGACGATCCGCCGAGTACGTGGATTCAAGACAACTTGTAGTGACAGCCTGAAGGCCGAGCCGAGTAGTAGCAGAGAGAGTATCAGAGACACAGGCAAGCCGCCCAAATATCTTTGGCACGTTCAAGCAACTATGGTACATAAACCCATTTAATTTGGGATGTTAGAATAATTTGTTTTCTTTCAAAGGAGAAAGAAAAGGGCAATATTACCGTGTAGTGTTTGCTTTCTGCATCAGTGGGTTCTAACCTGACGAACAACACAGTCTCCAAAAATTGGAACTCTAACTCTGAAAAAACACAGATTACGTGTTGTGAACACGAATAACGTGAAGAACATGTTCGTCCACCACAAAAGGATTTCAAGTGTTCATCACATGAAAAGGTTTGGTTAAACGGTTACGTTTAGGCAAGTAAAACAACTTTGGTTAAAGTCAGGGTTAGTTAGGGTTGAGGTTTTGGCCATGGTTAAGAAAGAAAACAATCTGCTCAAAATGAAAACAAAAAATTCTTTGCATAAATTGGGGGTTGAATCCTTGTTATCAGAGCGGAAGGAAAATGCATCCGCCCCTGACCGCACCCTTACTTTCAAACTACTGCCTGTTTTCTAGGTGTGTCTCCTCCACACAATCCTTTTCCTGGTGGGGGAACCTATTTCTCTCACTTTTCATGCACGTTCTTTGCATTTTAGGAAATTTCATGAGACCATGTTCCTGTTTGTCAAATCGCTTGTTAGCTTTCTAGTGTTGAAAAGAGTTGAATATATGCTTTGAAATGCCTCAGTTTTGGGGCGGGTGATCAAAGTAAACTCATGTATGGTATTCTGTTAGCGACGGTAACGTTAGCTGACGCGTTTGTAAGTTTGATACCATTTAGCAATTTTGAAACGTGCTTTAACTGTTTCGGTAGCCTGTTTAGAGTTTTGTAATAAGTCACAGTAGCCGATGTGTTAGAGGTGAAGGAGAAAGGCCCAGCAGGTTTTTTGAGTTTCATTTCCCTTGACAGTTCTTTAATGAGAAATCTGACTTGAACATTGCATTGTGTGAACATTTTTACCTCCGCCGACTAAGTTCGTAGAAGGTCATGCTTTCACTTGTCTGTGTATTTGTCTGTTAGCAAGATATCTCAAAAAGTTACGAATGGGTTTGGCTTAAATTTTTTGGTGGACTTTGCCCCAAAGATCAGTCGATGAGATTTGGTGGTGATCCAGATCTGGGATTTCCACCATATTCGACAATTATTGTTTTTTAGTCATAACTTGCATTCATGTAGCCTTCTGGTCAGAAGGTTCGACATCCGGGACTTCCAAGTCAGCTGCTAAAAAGCATCACATTTCATTACCATTAACATTACCATATTCCTCTCAAGTGTTGTCATCATTTTGGGGCTTTCGGATTTAGCTGTATCCGGATCCTTTTTTCCCCCGCCTAGGCCGAAAATGAATCGTATTTTTGTGTTCTTAAAATGGGTGAAATAATGGAAGTAAAAATTACATACGACAAAGTTATTACATATTTTAACACGTTACTGAATTAATAAAGAAATATTTTGCTAACAACTATGCTGTAGATGCGTAAAGCTGTTTATTGCAGCTTTAAAGCCATCAGAATCCACCTCAACAATTAAAGAAATGCATAATAGGGAAACCCTCAAAAACACAAATAGTTAAATCATTTTGCACCCCTGTTCATTTTCACATTAGACTGACAGTGGGCAGGATCTGGAATCCCATATTTGTGCCAAAAAATTATGTGACACTTGAGAGGACAATTCATGTGCTATTTTATTGGAAAATCAAACCTGGAGAACAAATGATAAACAAACATAAACCGTTACGGAGGCTGCAGCTTTGCAAGTTGGAGAACTGTCCAGCGATAGAGGAGGTTTGCACTCTACCAAGTGTCTTCTAGTTAATTGTAAGTTAATTACGTTGTTGATTTAGGTCGTTGGTTCGCAAAGTCTTATGATATACAGTATTCATATATGATAGACTTATTAAATATTAGTCTATCATTTAATCATGACACGTCATCATACTTTAAAGAAATGATCATCATTAAAGATATTGAAATAAATATGATCCTATCATACCAGACAAAGTGAAGATCTTAACTAGACTGTAAAACAGACTGTAACAGTTGACAAAGTGTTGTGCAACCAGTGTTAAACTGATCACTATCATGAGCCATATCAGTAGGTTCAACAAACATGATTATTATCACAACTGTTCACAGTGAAATATAAAAAAAACCAGGTGCTCAACCAATTTCTGAAGATATAAGGGTAGAGTTCATATTTCTGGGTAAGTAATATAACCTACCATAATAAGTAAATGCAATGTTATTACTTCTGAAATGAGTAGCAAGTGCTTTCTGTGTAATGAGCCCAGCGCTGCCCTCAGACACCAGACTGTCTCTTCATTTCTCATAAGAACTTTCTCTTTGAAGCCTTCAGGAATTTCACCGTGTTTCTATGAGGACTCACTGTAATTATGCTTGGCTTTAATGTACTGTAAGGAAGTATGAAGTACAAGGTTGGGGTGTATAAGAAAAAGTAAAGAGGTGTCTGACTCATCAGTCCAGCTTCAAATCAACCTACACAGTTTCAGGATTGAAATGAAAAGTTATTTCTCTCAACTAATTTTCATGCCCATTTGAAATAACTGTCCTTAAGTTTGTCATTTTCAACCGTTTTTTTAGTTCACCCTTAATACCTCAGATATAGCAAAATAATCTAACTGTAATTAATCGGATTAGGTGTCTGACTTTAAGTCGTCCAAAGTATTACATTCTGGATTACAATTTTAATGAGATAACTTTGGTAGAGGAGGAGGCTTGTGATCAGAGAGTCGGCAGTTCAAATCCTCCGACCGCGACAAACAGCAGAAAACTCTCAGTTCCCAGGTTTGAAAACAGCATGAGTTTGAAGCAGGTCGCTGCTGTGAAAGAGCAAGAGCGCTCTGTTAAACTAACTTGGGTAAATAAACATTAAAAAAAAACCTTGAAAAGCCTGATTCCTGACTGACCTCAGACATCAGAGCTTCTTGCACACACACACACACACACACACAGACTGAGGTTGGAAAAACATGCATGATACATAAATCGACTGCCACAGACCCACTCAAGCAGTTGGGGGATTCAGTGCGTTGTGCAGGAGGGGAGCAGTTCTGGTTCACCTCCCCCCCATCTGCATTTTTTCTGCCTCCAACAGGAGTCACTTAACCTAATGGATCTGGCAATTAATTAACTTAGCAAACACGCTGATTGATGACAATCAAGTGAATGGGAGTGGTCTAAGTAATACTGAATTAAAGGTAATGACATCTGCATCTCAGAGACACAGAAAACACCTCACTGCACTCAGTTTCTTTTCAAGTAAATTGGCCACTCAGCTGTTGATACAAAGCATGCTTGAATCCAAGGATGTGGTTTTTGAGACCGGACGCACTCGAGCGCCGCAGCCCAGGCGTCGAGTGCTAGTGGTTAAAGAAAATATCTCAACTTTTAGCAGAAGAGTGCTTCAAATTGGCTTTCATCAGTCTCATAGCAACAGCGGTAGGTAGTGAGGTAGGTAAGTAGGGAGGTAGCCATGCTGACCAGCGCTTCCCACCATGCATCTGTTTGTCTCTGCTAGCTAAGAGCGAGTCGCCCGGCGGCCTTACCGTGTTCCTGTGGCTGTTGGTTCCTATTGGTCCTCTGAAGACCCCCTTGATGCTCCGCAGCTGTCCGTCACGCAAGTGGGTGGAACTGATCACAATGTAGTAGCACGCCATCGGATACGCCAGGGTTTCATATACTTATCTATCTATTTATCTATCTGTCTGTGCATAAAAGAAGAGAAAGTCTCTTGAAAAAGTGCGGCAAACTTAGCTGGTTGCCTCTCTGTCTCTCTCTCTCTCTTCTCCTTCCTCCTCTCTGCCTCTCCTCCTCCTCTCCGTCTTCTGTCCTCTTCAACTCTCTCCTGCTCTCCTCATTTCGTCTCTCCTCTCCTGTTTTATGAAGTAGTGGAGGGACGCAGCGAAAAAAAAAGATAGTTTCCCACTCCTCTGATTTATTCTCTCTCTTCTCGAAGTTGTACTGGTGACTCTTTCGACTCTCTTCTCTCATTCCTCCCCTCCGCCCCTCTTTGTCTTCCCTCCGCTTCTCTCTCTCTCTCTCTCTCTCTCTTTTTAAATATTTCACTCTTTCCCTCTGTTCCTCGCTCACTCCTTCCCAGTTCCCCTCTTTTTTTTCCCGGTCTTCGCGCCGCTCCCGCTCCTCTTAACCTTTCTGTCTTTCTCTAAACGTTTTTTCTTTTCTTCTTTCTTTTGCTAAATTCGTCTCTCTCCGGATGCTTCTCGCTGAAAATGTCTGTCTCCCTTTAAATATTTCTCTTTAAATCTTTTTCTCTCCAAATGTTTTACTTCCATCTTTCCTTCATCAATCTTTCCTTGTCATTGACTACCTCTCAACTCTCAATTTTTTCCTCTAAATCTCAGCCGTTCATTGATCTGTCTTGCTTGTTCCTCTCCATTTATCTCATACTCTCTGTTCCTGGCTAACTGTCTTCCCGTCTCTGTCCGTTGCCTCCGTTTCCTCCCTCTTTTTTACTTCACAATCTCTCTAACCCCCTTTTGTTTCTCTCTGTTTCCCTCCCTATCCTCCCTCCTTCTTTGTCTCTATGTCTTTCTAAGTGAGAGGGGGATACTTTTCCTCCCGTCTCAGCTATCTGCTGTCTATCTCCCCATCTCTCCTCTCTCTCTATCCCTTCGTCTCTTTTCTCTCTCTATCTCTGCCCCTGTCTGTCTTTCTTAGCAGAGAGAAGTACTCTGTCTTTTCCTCCCTTTCTCTCTCTCTTTCTCTCTATCAGAGCAGGCATGCAGCTTGCTTTCAGAGCTCTTTCCTCTCCTCTGCTGCGCTGCATGTGTTCGGTTTCTCCCTCTTTCTCTCTCTCTCTCTGCCGCTCTCTCTCTCTCTCTCTCTCTCTCTCTCTGCTGATCTCTTGCTCTGTGGCCAGCAGAGTGGTTTGCTCCTCAGTTACCCGCGGTTACCATCTGCCCTTTTAACGCATGGAGTGCTGACGCTTGCTCTCTCCCTCCCTCCCTCTCTCTCTCTCTCTCTCTCGCTCTCTCTCTCTCCCACTCCCCATCTCTTCCTCTCACTAAGTAGTTCTCCCCCTCCTCTCTCTCTCTCTATGTCTCTTTGTCTCTCTCCCTCTGCGCCTCCCTCTCTCTCTCCCTTCCTCCTTCTCTCTTGCTGTCTTTCTTCTCTCTTTAATCATCCCTCTCTCTCTCTCTCTCTCTCGCTCTCCATCTCTCAACCAAAAGGAGGCAGGCTCCACCTACTGGCAAGCAGGAATGATACAGACAGAAAGAGAAAGAAAAAAGGGAAAAAGAGAGAGCAAATAATTATAATAATGTGAAAAATAAGGTGATACTATTGATCCACATATGGAAATTATATATTTCTCTTGCTCCCCTCCATAAAGGCCACAGTTCAGATACAGAATAAAGGAGCTGGTAGATATTCAGTGTCTTGCTCAAAGGCACTTCAACAGGGCAGATGCTTGCCGACACAAAGGTTAGAACAACAAATAATAAATAACTACTGTACAATTTGTTCTGGCATTAATAAGGTTTTTGAAAAAAAAACATTTGTGTGCAGTCGGATACATATACAACCGTTTAACTGAAAGAAGACAAAGGAAAAACAGTTGTGATGGTTACAAACGTTTACATTTTATTGGAATAAGTGCTTCTTGGTGGAACAGATGTATTCCAAATTGAAGAGTGGACCCGTATGATTTGGAAAAGGTCTTTAGTCATGTTCTAGGAGGTACTGCATGTTTGCCAAGAAGCAAGGCAACGTTAAAATGTCAAACTGCGGCATGCAGTTTGGTCAGTGCAATGTGAGAGTGTAAGAGAAAATGAGAGAATCAGGACTAATGTAACCCAGATTCCCTGAAGGAAGGTTATGATTACAAGATAGATGTGTATAGCAAATGAGAAAAATATGAGAATATGATGAAATTTGTGGATTTACAGCATATATACAGGATGTGCGTTGTATGTGTGTTGCATTTCAAAAAGTATCTAAAACATGCATGGTAATAAATGTCACCTTATCAAATTTATTCATTTCACAGATGTAGGTAAATATGTACACAACACTCAGATTTACATATGTGCAATACGAGCTTTTCACCTCATCATAAGCTCCAGATGGAGGTTCCATAGGTACAGAAAAGGTGATAATGTGCAAGGGTGCATGTGCATTGCTGTCTGTTCTCATTGTCAGAACATATAGATGGAGGTAGCATGCATTCAGAGATATGCACTGACTCATATGCTCAGAATGTATAGAAATGTGTGTAAGCTGATGTATAGAATACTTCTCAGCATATAGGAAGGCAAAAAAAAGCAGTTCAGGATTCTCCATAGTTCAATCCTGCGGTTCACTAAACCTATTAAGGGCCAACAAGCCTCCTATCGTTGTACTGCTTTAAGGGATACATTTGTAACCCACCTTTCCCTGTCAGTTAATACTCTCCTACATAGGAGAACGCAGCATCCTGCTCTGACGAGGCTGCACAGACTGAGATGGTGGTTCTGCCCCATGAGACCCTGCAGATGGGACAGCTTGTGCCATACTGTGGGCCATCACATCCAGACGGTAAAATGTCACAAAAATGTCAGGGGAAACCCAGTTGGCTGCATAGCAGACACTTTTCAGTGACACACCATTGAACAACACCAAAGAAAAGGCCATACTCCCCTACACTGAAGTGGTGTCAGAGATTGCATATTGGCACAGTTGCCATTAGTCAGACAGTGTTTCAATTTTTTATTTGCCAGCTTTTCTTTCTTTTCTCAAAGCAACTATAATGAGAGTTAAAACTTAGCTGTTGGCCCCAAATATTTGGTTATTGAGTAGTGTGACAGAGGCATGATTTTGGTAATCAATCATGGAGTGGAAATTTGCTTTTAAGAGGTATAAAGTAATCGATGACCTTTATAGGACCACTAGGAATTGCAACCACATTGGCAGAACTTATCAAGCCTCTGGCAGAGCACCAACCTCCACCCCTCCCCTCCCCTCCTCTGGAGCTATGGTAGCCAACTGATACAAAAAATACAAAGCTGCATTTTCAAAATAGAGACGAGTAAGCTAATTAGAGCTGAAATCCAACAGAAACGTCTAGTGAAGAGGTAACATATCACAATGCAAAATACTGTAATAATACTAGTACTGTCATCCATTGTCGAGAAGTTTGTTTCAAAACAGAGTTCGGCCAGGAAAGTGAGTTCTGAAAGTTAGAAATCTCAGCTCCTGGCGAAGCAATCACTGAGTCACTGGAATTAATCAGCAACCCTCTATATTATGGCCATTTTGTGCTATGGGGCAGTAAAACCTTCCCTTATTTCCTGCTTTAACACTGAACCCTACCCAGAGCATGTATGTTCTGATGAAGGTGTTATAGACCGAAAGCCTAATCAATGTAAATTGCATAGACCAAAGTGTGTGGGAGGTCTTTTTCATTGTAGATTTGACTGGTAACTCCAGCAAAGACTCTCAGCCAAACCTTACTTATTTCCCCCTTCAACACTGAAGATTAGAACACCTCACCGACCTTTTCTGTCCATGAAATCATGTGCGAGTGCTCAAGGACACACAAACACATGATGAACATGGCAGGGAGTTTGTGGTGTTAGGAGCACATCCTAGCATTATTTGTTGATTAGTGGCCAAGCCAACTGGATCCTCCCTCATAATTTAACAAGCTAATTACAAGCTAATCATTTGAAGGGGATGAGGGAGGCGTTACAACACGGCCAAAGCTGCAAAATGGATAGAAACAATGCTACAGCGAAGACAATCGGCAGAATGGATTTTACAACTGTTTATATAGTTAAAGGAATCAAGCTGTAACTCAATTAGAAAACTGAATTTATACTGAAACTAAAATATCTGACACCAAAATTAACTGATTCCTTTAATCTTTATCTACTGTTAAGTGAGAGACAGAATGATCCCAGTGTTGGCAAACAGTTTTTTTAATTTACTAATTGTATTTAGACAAGCAACGGCAAGCAAAGGAGAGTGTTGAAAATTACCCACTGAACACACACACACACACACACACATACAGGGCATATGCATGGCATGGCATACAGACAAACACACACTATTACTATGTGTGTGCTATTTCCTGACAAAAAATGTTCTTTAAATGGCAGTGTATTTAAATTATCTTCCAACTGTTGTAGGCCTTGCAATTTGATGACATCCTACATTTATATTTTCTTTGATCATGTAACGACATCACAAAATGGTACAACAGAAAAAATACTTTTATTGTTTTAGTATTTGCTAGAGAAAAAACACACCCCAAAAATACATTTTGGTGGAATTGTCCTTCAAGTTCTGTAGGTGTTGGCAGTTCCCCAGGGTTTGGGTCTCATAGTCCTTCAAGGCTCGTTTTTAAAGTAGGGATTTGTAGTTCTTTAAGGCTTGTAGTTCTGTAGTTGCTGGTAGAAGCCAGGGTTGGGGCAAACCGAGGGCCTCGCCTGCTTCACCTGTCTGTACGCATCATCAAACGACAGCCCCTCCCTCAACATCAGGTAGCCAATCACGATGGAGGATGAGCGTGACACGCCGGCGTTACAGTGGACCAGCACCACACCGCTCTGAGGAAAGAGAGAGAATGTTAGCAAGCGTAAGTGCAACTTTACATTTCAAATTTATGTTTACCACACAGGTGTTTTGATGGATTTAAGGTCATGTAATGTGACCAAATCCACGGGTCCAAGCCGGCTCCAAAAAGACTCAACTCCATGCAAGTCAATGGGACCACAACCCAACTTCTCACTCACAATATAAAGTCAATACATTTTTTCAACAAGACATTATGGTCTCAGTAGCTAATTTCACTTCTTCTCATGTGTGTCCTTATGGCGATTTTCAAAATAATTGTGTCATTAACGGGATAGAATGGTTTTCCTAGTGATTGACAGGTCGCCTGTCCAGTGATTGACAGGTTGCTGATTCTGAGCCAATAGCAGGAGGCGTGGCGGACAATCCTTGGCAGCGCTGGCTCCAAAAAATTTTAACTTGGCGGTGATTGTAAACCCAATCTCCAGGCTTCAAAACACCCTTCAGAAACCTATGGGTGACGTCACACTCACTACGTCCATCTTTTTTTTTTTACAGTCTATGTGTATGCCGCAATGTTGCCATGACGTCAGATAACTGCAATTTGGAAAAAACAGGGTTGAAAAATCTTGTTGAGTTTTCTACATGTGACTTGAAGGGCCGTTCCATTGCATTTTTCCCAGTTGGAAGTCCGAATTTTTGACTTTCTGACATCTCTGAAACGCAGCATTAGACAGAGAGACAGAGAAAGACAGGGACAGAGAGAGAAAATGAATCTGTGGTTGTGTGTGAGTGCGCGCGCGTGTGTGTGTGTGTGTGTGTGTGTGTGTGTGTGTGTGTGTGTGTGTGCGTGTGAGTGTGCATGTTTCATAGTTGGTGCTATTATTAATATTAATGTTGATATAATTATTTTACTGCCTAGAGTGTCAGGCTGGAAATCAGATAAATTGTTAAAATTCCAGCCACAATGTGCGCTGGCCCACAGCTCATTTGTGAAGCTCACTGTATTGACATATTTGTCACTGACATTCAGTATGGAACCTCCCATCACAGAGGAAAGTCTCTTTTTCTGGCTGAAATAGAGTGGAATAAAAAGTTCAGTCTCACTCTTGGATTTTAGATGTCACCCAATGCCCATCAAGGGACAAGAGTTTCAAATTAGCTTCGGCTACACACACATACAGCACTTTGGATGCTGTAATTGATGCCATATCACTGTTATCTATGCTTGTTCCTTGAAAATATAGCAAGTAAAGAGTAGCTACAGTCGAACAGACAGGCTAAAACAAAAGACTTTAAAGGATAATATCAGGGTTTTGTTTGTGCTAATCATCTCCGTTTCCCCTCTCCTTTGCATTATTCCTGCTGCCGTCTGCACACAGTCAGCATAGTTGGAGATGTCAGCTCTGCTTACTGTCAATCACCAGGACACCCACAGGAAGAAATGGAAGTCTCCGCCTGGAAATAATCCCTCAAAAACACGTCGCCTTACAAACTTCATTGTCACATCCATGTCTTTTTTTTATTTAGGGCATCAGGACAGTAGTTCATTTCAAGTCCAGTCTGACGCTATTTTAGAAATGCCGAAAAACAAGTAAATGTTCAAAAATCTAATTGCATATGGCATGAATTGCAAAATAATTGAGGGAAATGTAAACGCAGATGGTGGTAAATGTGGCTGTAACTCTAAATGACAACGGCATTCTCCTTTAATAGGTTACAGTGGATTACAGCATGTATAGGCAGGTCTTCTGGCCACCGAATGTGTCTTTGTCAGTGAGGTAGCAGAAAAATATTATGACACTACGAATTGGCCAGCAGATCATCTAAAATGCATTTTTAAGCGCTTACCAGTATATCCAGGAAGATTTAAATATATTTGATACATTTTTACCTGCTAAAACGATCAACTTCTGGTGTGTGGGTGTGACTGTCTATGTATGTGTGTGTCTGCATCTGTCATTGTGTGTGTGTGTGTGTGTGTGTGTGTGTGTGTGTACCTGCTCTCGGGCCTGGTCTATGAAAGAGCTGCAGTCCCCGAGATAGGAGGTGATGTCGGTGTCTGGGAGGTCCAGGATGTGGAGTGTCTTATAAACCAACTGATCTGGGAACAGATTGGCGACTCCGTAGGCCACATTCAACACATGAGACACCTGGCAGAGAGGAAGGGAGAGAGAGAGACAGGCAGAGAGAGAGAGAGAGAGAGAGAGAGACATGAGACTCCTGAGTGAAAGACGGAATGTCACAAAATATGGGACCATTTTATATAGCCTAGCTCTAATATTCTGTGCAATATTTATTGTATTATCTTGTTTCAAAGGCTGTTCTTGCTTTAGCAATATTGTAAAATTACAGGTGTGACTGGTAGAGCCTTTATATATGTGTCACTGAGGAAAATGTGATTGTAACGTTTGACACAGACTTTGGATTCTTGGCATGACACTTCGAATTTCGTACTGGAATTTACGCACCTGTGTCAAGAATTGATCATATTTGTGCGCAACAACAGTCCTCTCTATTAAAATTACAGTTGTGCCAGTAAACTTCTTATTTTGACTTTTGGAGAGAGTGAGAGAGAGAGAGAGGCGTGTACTGTCGGCCATATTGAAAACATGACACACCTGAACGAGACAGAGAGGGAGAGAGAGAGAGAGGCGTGTACTGTTGGCCATATTGAAAACATGACACACCTGAACGAGACAGACAGAGAGAGAGAGAGACTAAATTCCCTCTCTACCTCTTAGCACCGTCCTGTTGTCCCCTGCCCTATTTCTGTGCAAGGCTGCTTGTAACATGAATTCCATTTCCACAAGTTAACAACAACATAAGACGCTATAAAAAAACATTTCATCACTAATTGCTGCATTGTCTGTGTTGATCATACATTTGATTTCCCCACCCCCTAAACTAATATGCATTGTAAGTAATATTACATGTTCGAAAAGGAGGAGGAAGAAGCAAACACTTATTTCGTCCTACCCCCTTTCTTTATAATCACATCACATAAATATATCCATATAACCATAAAAGTTATAAAGGTAAAAACAGATCATTTTACCAGCTGGCCCCCTGTCCCTGGGTTAAGCTATGTGAGAATCCCTGGTCAGTTATTATGCAGCTTGGCAAGTCAAGTCCCAGAAACCGGAAGAGAGGGTAACTCTACTCCCTCCCATGTATCGTCCTGAGACTGCATGGGCAGCAGCATGAGCGACCTGTGAGCAGCCACTGCAGAGAGCAGCAGGCGTATATATATTCTGTGATGTGGAGAAGCGGTGCTGGGACGACGGTAATCATTTACTCCCTCTACTGAGCTAAACTGTCACTGCATGTGTCAACCGTCTCCTCCACCTATCGGCGGGCTGGCTGGCTGCTGCCGAACCCCAGAGGGAAACGCACCGACATGCCTGCCTCTGATCTCATGTCACCGCTCATGCTATCAGAGCAAGGGCATGCCCGCTCTATTGATCTCTCTGCACCGACCTTATACCTCTGCAGAGTGTCAATGTCATGGGCCGCGTCCTGAGAGGCTGAAAAAGCAGAAACATCTAGATGAAAAGACACATTTTTAAAACACATCCCCCATGCTGACACTGATAACCAAGTTATGAAATGATCAAATGCACCTCCTCCCCCTTGTTCACATGAATAATTAACACCCTCTCCCTTATTAACTTCATATTTTAGGAAAAAAAGCATCCGCCAGCTCGACACAGCTATACTATAAATATCACCTGCCTTTCAATTGTGATGATGATGGTGGTGATGAGTTTTACTGATAATGTTGACAGTTGTGTTGCTGCTGATTTTGTTAAAAATTATGCTTTTTTTTTTTTTTTACAATAAAATACACCAGGGAAAGAACATGTGCTTCATAAAGGGAGCAAAATAACTCCACATAAATCTGTATTTCTTAAGAAGTCAGGCATGTGGAATTCAGCAGCAGGTCGTAAAGATTGCAGGATATCAGGACCTGGAGGAAGAAGGCAAACATTCGCACTGAAAAGCCCGTCTGAGGAGCGGGGAAGCCAAGGAGGGAAAAGCATCAGCAGGTAGAAACCAACAGTACAATGGCTTAAAGCTATACTGAAGAAAGGGGAATAGGAATCAGCTAACACTGCTTTGGATAACAGGAGAGAATAGACTATTCAATATTATCTACAACTGCAGAGAAGAAAGCTTCGGAGTTCATGAAAAAAACAGAGAGAGAAGGCAGTTTCACAACAACAAAAACAGGCTGGCCAACAGCAAGAGATTGGATGACTAATGCAGGAGAAGAAGCAGGTCAAGAGACAATGGAGGAAAGCTTCAAAAACATGAGAAAGAAGGCAACATACTACAAGCAAGCATGAAGAAGCGTCTGCGTTGAGAAGAGCAGACAAGAGAAAGGATGAACTCGGACATTGTTTTACAAGAACCCCTTTCAATTTGTCTAATAACTCTTCACCGAGGACAGCAGTGGTACTCTTAAAGGATTAAAGCAGCAAGGAAATTACCTTGAAAAGACTCACATGGATAGGGAATAGAGTAGGGAGGTAGGCCTTTCCCAGATATCCCACCAAATCAAAGCCTTCTGTGGGTAGCATTTGATTTCTTTTGAGTAACAAATGTCATAAAACATCTGGTTAAAGCCTATATCCACTATCAGTCGGGCACTAAAGTGGGTTGAAGGTGGAGATATAACTGTGACAACCGCATCCTGGACCAAAAAGCCGCCTGCCAAGTTGAATGATACCCTAAAATAGGCTTGGATAAAAGAAAAAAAAACCATGCAAATCAACAAGCATCTCTACTGTCAAGGGGAAACTGTCAGACGAAAGATTCAACACTTGACAAAAAGGCAATTCCAACAATATAGATGCCAGTCAAAAGTTGAACTAGATGGTTTAAACCTTACAAAGAGCCGATTCAGGGGTTAAAAGAGCATGTCATGAGAAGTTTAGAGTAAATAGTGTCTACAGTTTGGGCTGATGTGACCGTGGACGGTGTATAAGATTCCCAACATGAAGGTAGAGACATTAGAGAGCATTAGATTACCTCGTATGTTAGGAAATCACTAAAGGAGTCCCATGCAGTGTAGCACTGTATGGGAAGTGGTGTCCTTGAGTCACCTCTATCTCGCCTAACAGATGTAATATTTTATTGATCCCCGTAGAGAAATTATCTTTTTGCTTGCTCTCCTCCAGTGAGGTCAGAGTGCAGCGTCGGCCACAGAGCAGGGAAAGCACCCTGCAGCTGGTATAGGGATTCAATGTCAGGCTCTAGGACACTTCAGCAGGGTGGAGGCTTGCTGACATCGGGAGCTTGAACCTTTTTCTCTGGCTGAAGAATTGTCTTTTTACCCAAAAGGAATTCAAGTATTTATGAAATGGTTTTATCTGGAAACAAACCAGGACCTATAGCGTCTGGAGGACTGGAATAGTGAAATGACGAGACGCTACACACACATTTAAAACCTCCACACGCTCCAGCAGGGCCTTCTCTCTACGACTGGCACTGTGCTGCCTCAACCTATACTAGGGCTGGGTGATACGTTTGAAATCAATATCACGATAATCATAAGGATTTTTTTCCCGATAACGATATATATATCACGATACGGCTCACGTATGCAAAATCACATGTTAAATAATCAAATAAATGTTCATCCCGTTGAACCGAATGGTAATGTTGGGATGCAATGTCACTGACACTGAACACTGAAAATTTCAAATAATTTTCGTACCATACCTCATTTTATCCGAGTTTTTGAATAAAATGTGCTTGTTATCATCAGTTCAGACAGCAGAAATGTGCGTCAAGATATCCTAAAATCTCCATATCATCACGATATGATTCCACTGAAAGACGATACACGATAATATTGAATTATTGCCCAGCCCTAACCCATCAACGTGTATGTAAAATGTTTGTGTAATATGTCAGGAGGGAAAGTCATTTAAATAATACTAGTAGTAGTAGTAATAGTAGTAGTAGTAGTAGTAGTAGTAGTAGAAACCAAACCCCCTTAGTTTTATCCCTGAAATGTTCTCATTACATAAACATGAATTATCCATTAAAAAATAACATAGCTTTAAAAAAGTAAGGTTACTTTCATGGGTTTTTAATGGATTTATTCATGGGTTGGTTCGTGGAAACACTAGAAATTATTTTTTTATGCCTTTTCTGCAGGTTTACAGGGTTATTAATGAGTTACTAATGGAAAGTTCCTGTTTCCCTGAATTTTACATTAAATTAGAAAGTAAGGAGTCAAACATTAAGGGGTGTTTAAGGTGGTTTTGAAGGGGTCTCCTCCATTAATAACTCCCTTAACTCATTTTAAAGGGGATTTTGCATGAATTAAGGGGATGAATTAATGTAAATGTAAGGTTATTTTAAGGTATTACTGGTTCGTAGAGAGTAGTAGTAGTAGTAGTAGTAGTAGTAGTAGTAGTAGAAGTAGTAGTAGTGCTAGTAATGATAGTAGTAGTAGTAGTAGTAGTAGTAGTAGTAGTAGTAGTAGAAACCAAACCCCCTTAGTTTTATCCCTGAAATGTTCTCATTACATAAACATGAATTATCCATTAAAAAATAACATAGCTTTAAAAAAGTAAGGTTACTTTCATGGGTTTTTAATGGATTTATTCATGGGTTGGTTCGTGGAAACACTAGAAATTATTTTTTTATGCCTTTTCTGCAGGTTTACAGGGTTATTAATGAGTTACTAATGGAAAGTTCCTGTTTCCCTGAATTTTACATTAAATTAGAAAGTAAGGAGTCAAACATTAAGGGGTGTTTAAGGTGGTTTTGAAGGGGTCTCCTCCATTAATAACTCCCTTAACTCATTTTAAAGGGGATTTTGCATGAATTAAGGGGATGAATTAATGTAAATGTAAGGTTATTTTAAGGTATTACTGGTTCGTAGAGAGTAGTAGTAGTAGTAGTAGTAGTAGTAGTAGTAGTAGTGCTAGTAATGGTAGTAGTAGTAGTAGTAGTAGTAGTAGTAGTAGCAGTAGCAGTAGTAGTAGACAGTAATAATAGTATATGTTACCCAGCAGTAGAAAGGGTCTGACGATCCCGACTTGAAGGTCCAGGCTCTTGTCTTGAACAAAACCACATCCTGTCTCCTCCTCCAGCTCCTCCACCTCCTCCGTCTCTCCCTCCGCTCCATCCCTCCTCCTCTCCACCAGCCTTTTACCCATCACTGTGGTCACATGAGTACACTGTTTCTTCAGACGGGTTTTGGAGAAGCCTTGGATCTCCTGGGCCAGCGAATGCATCACGTCAGGGTTGACAGGACTCAGCTGAAACAAACCAAGGGGGGGTTACATAGCCAGATTACTATCAAAATGATTTGGTTATATACAGTGATGCAGTGGTAAATAAAAAAGGTGGGGAAACTATAACCTCCAGTCTGCGATTTTCTTGATGCAAAAAAAAACACCAATATAAACAAAAATAAATTATTTTTTTATTCAGGAAAAAGCAGTAATTTATGCTTTTTTTAAAGACACTGTCCTCGTTTAACTTCATAAAGATTTATATCAGCCTAAATGGTGGATAAACTCTATTCTACAAATAAAAGAGGTGGGTAAACTGAACATACAGTAGGTAGGTTTACCCTCCATTACATTAGTACTATCTTAAAATGATTTGTGAAGTTTTGGATTTAAATCTGCAAAACCAAAACTGAGCATTAGGTTATGGAATATCAATTAGTCATATTGAAGATGACCACTGATACTGAACAAAACAAGAAGAAAAAGAAGGATTCATGGTATCTTTACAGTTATATCTGCCTAGCTGTGTAATAATAGCCTACTGCCTCGTGCATTACAACACCCACCTGGTCCTAAATGTTTTGAATTCAGGCGATCGGCTGCAAAAACGTTCGCCCACCACTGCTCTAAGCCTAACTATACAGTGTTGTAAGCTGTGTTTTTCAATATAGTACCAGTATTATGTGAGAAATAGAGCTTATTTTGATAAAGGTTTTAAAGGGAACTGTCAGCTGGCAGCCTCATAAAGTCGGAAGCTGCGTCAACAAAATGGTGCGTTCAAGTACTCCTCGTAAAATAGTAAATTAGTTTATTTATTTAATTGCCAACTTATATGAGATGACAGCCCCAGCAGCCTCACAGTGTCGCCGTTAGTGTGTGTATTTAGTTAGACAACTTGGGGTGCAACAGGTTTTGATACAATGAAATTGCCATCAAGCACCACCACACAATGTGTGAACTGAAATAAAAATAAAATGGTGCAACAGAGCAGAAAAAAAGAGGTCTCTATACGATATTATCCAAAAAGTATTCCTAAACTGCCCCCTTCTGCTTTCTTGCCCGCTACCAATGCCATCCAATGTTCAATCTTTGGAAACACAAACACAGCCGACTATATTTATAATTTTCACTCGAAAAAGTGACAGGTCAGTCATTCGTTACAATGGGTAAAGTCTTTTTAATAAACAACAACTTTCCCCAACACAAAAACACCATAATATTCCTATAATATTGTTATAGGGACTTACTATTACATGGTGTGTTTGTTGCACTCACTGGTGAGTTTACAGTGACCTTATGGTATTTATGGTATTTTTATCACCTATGTTATCACTATAATATTCCTATAGGGACTTATAGTTTTGGTGTGATATTTGTATAGAGCTCTAAAATGTATTATAGTTTGTTTGACAGTTTTGGTTACAGGGTAGTACATCACTGAAACCAGTACACAAATAGGATAGGAAATAATATGAACATCATGCCAGGGAAAGGTTACAATATAGATCTTATAAGACAAGCATAGTATACCTACGAAATTTGAATATTGTGGAAATCAAATTAATCTCCATGTAGTTTGTATGACTTTACCAATTAACGAGGCTCACCTGAACGCACCGGGAGTCGTTCCATCGGTTTGCAGGAAAAGAGCCTCGTTGTGAAAACCAGGACAACTCCTCTCATCCCTGTGGCAGAAAAAAAAACACAGACAGGCTGGGAGACGGTGGGGTGGAGTACAGGAAGCTGTTGTCCCCGAACATCTGAACATGGGCGAAATCTAATCACTGCATAAATCACTGCTTTTTTTCTCTGCTTACGGACCACAAGCCGCGGAGATTTGAGATTTTTTTTCGGTTGAATTGGTGATTTAATCGAACAGCAAGATGTCTCGGGGAGTGATTCAACCCAGCCAGCAGAAACTGGCAGAAAAACTCACCATCCTCAACGACAGAGGCATCGGGATGTTGACCCGGGTTTACAATATTAAAAAGGTTCGCACACTCACAGTTATATCTGCATCAACCACATAAGACTGTTAACAGCTAGACTGTATTAATTATATCTGCACCTGCACCTTATACGACTGTCAGAGTAGGCTATAGCTAGCTAACGTTAGTCAAACTGTGTAAGGATGCCCCTCATGAATGCTTGATTTGCACTGACTGTTAAACCACATAATGTTAGCTTTAGTTAGACAGTTTAGTTTAGCCTTGACATTTTGGACATTTATTAGGGGAAAGATACGTGTATTGACACTTAAGTTAGTCTAAAAATGTCTTGTTAGCTTTCCTCGCTGCAATCTTCGGGTTCTGCTAGCCACAAGCTATCGCGTTAGCTTGCAGTTTGCGGTACCCATTGGTTTTAGCGAGGAATGCGTATTAATAAGCCGTTTTTAGGGTAGGTTAAATACAAATGTGGCAGTTTGCTCCGCACAGTGTGACAAGTGTCTACTAAATACAAACAACTACTCAATTTTAAACTGAAAAATAACGCCCCATGAGCTAATTTATATCGGCAAAACCGGGAGACTGTTGTATCAGTCCAGGCCTGCAGTAGCTTTACCTAGTTAGCTAACGATGGCTGGTAATGGCGGCTGCTAGCTAAGCTAACCAACGCTAGCACTCGGTCGGGCGTCGTCTCTGTCCCACAAAACACAGCAGCTACCAAACACATATTTGATGCTACTACAGTTATCAACGCTAGCCAGCTAGTTTTATAGCTTTTGCACATCTAAGTCGGAAACGTTAGCTACATGTACTTCCCACAAATGTAGGGGAATCAGTTGAAACGAATTTATGTATGGCACTAGATAGTTATTTGGTATGTTAGCTGTAGCCATTTGGCCCTTTCCCTGGTTGTTGTGGGTGTGATGCCCTACTTAGCTATCGCTATAGCACAGGCGGTGATGCCCAGATTGACAGGGCGAGGTTGGTATTTTAAATCTAAATCCATTCTCAGTCCCTGAGATTTAACACTGCAACAGACAGAAGTAGACACACAGACTATTAAGTTTAATATAAAATTCATTAATGTTATTGAATCTCTAACCGTCTATTTACATTATTACACCAACTGCTTGTGTGTGACAAATAGTAAGAGGTCTGTGTGTGTAAGTGAGGGAGTGTTTGTGCCTGGGTGTGTATGATGAATAAAAAGAGGGTCGGAGAGAGGGAGTTCAGTCATATCCTACTAAAGTCTTTCACAGTACAGAGTACTGTCAGACTGTCTGAAAGCCCATACTGTTTCCTATTTATTGGGCATTTTGAGACTACTGGCTCTCATACTGTTGGACAGTTATTTTCAGTGTACTGAAAGGCATCTTCAGATTACAATCTTATCTTTAACTCAAATAAAACATTACATTAGAAATTGAAGCAATCATAGAAGACACGTGCTTGACTACAATCTTTTACTTTGCATGATGCATTGATAATGTGTTAGTTGCCTTAGTCTATTCTCAGTGCATGTTATTTAGAAGATCTGTCAGACGCAGCCACTGAGATTTCCCCACTAATTACTCTTCTTGAAACGCTCTTCCCTTCTTCCCTCCTTCCTTCCTTTTTCTTTCTCTCTGTCCCATCACCTTCACATTTCTTCTTCCATCAGCTATCCCGATCTGCCTCCATAGGGCTTTTGAACTGAAAGGGGAATGTCCACCCTGAAATGCTGTTCATATGTTTTGTTTTGTTTTTTCCCTTGTGATATTGGGCAATTTTCCAACATCTATTAACATTAACAACGGCATCCCAAAGCTAGACAGCAAAGAACCAGGACATTAATCGGTGATATCATCAACAGACTCATTGTGGATTGGCACCATCAGTAGCGAATTGGAGACTACTTTTGTGGACCTAGAAAGTTTGAGCCTTAAACCCAATGAGTTTAATTTTATTATAATAAATGTTAACAATTTTGAAATGCCTCCAGAAGCCACCCTGGGCACTGACAAAATGTCCACAAAGTTGTCTCTAATTCATTGACAATGGTCTCTTCATGAAATCACAGATGACAGACTTGGTTGTATGGTTTCTGCCTTTGGGATAGAGTTATTCATGCTCACTAATACGATAATATTGTCCAAGATCATAGTAATTTTATTTTCCATTTTAAACCTATCTACTCATCATTACACATCAGTGGCTAGTTGCAGAAAAACATAAACTGTATTCCTTAACTTTTCCTTAATGGTCACATTATTCTTGGCTGAGCATAAAACTTATTTTTTGCTGTGCTTATCTTTCAGCTGAGGGACCTTCCTTCTAACATCATTTTTTGTGTTGCATATAGCACTTAACGGTATTTATTTTCCTTAAATGCTCAGGTAACCTCCATTGTCTCTTAACTAAGTGTGCAGTTAGGTAATAACTGATATTTCCAAATATATCAATACAACATTCAAAGAACAGGCTGCATTTTGTGAATGGAGAGTTAAGACAGTCAGATATTGTTAACAGACTGATAGTTCTGTAATTAACAGTGCAATCTTACAAGCTAAAAATGGCTGTATAAATGTTTCCTTTTCAACTAGCTAGCAATTATCCACCCATTTGTTCAAATTACTCAGAAGATAAACAGGTTTCCGAGAAAATAATTATGCACGACATCAATCAATATCAAATACACTTGCTTGCAGTGTGTTCCATAAGAATAGCCAGTCAGGGGGGTCTGATTAAGGATAAGAAATTAACTTTTTATTTTTATTTTTTTTCAGAAGGATTTTTTTTTTTGGCAAATAAACACTCTATTTGTACCACTACGAGTGATCTTATTTTAAAGCAAGCATAATACATACTTTAGAGGATGGTGTCGTTTCCACCACATCCCCAACCAGTCCATCTTCCGTCCCTTGATTATTGAGGGTTTTTTTTTCTTTCTTTTTTTACAATTTTGGTAGTTTTATTTTTTGTTGACACAGTGGTTTGTGTGTGATCAGCATTTTCTTCTGCTGGCTACATGGTGCCAACATTTTCTACTGCTTCAGGCTGCCTACTTGGTGGTTTTCTGATCAAAATCCGCTAAATTTTACTCGCCCCGAACACACTGGAAAGAATCGCTTGGTCATAGGCTCCCACAAATCACCTATGGTGGCCCACAGAGGACAGTAGTAGCAGAAAGTGTGAATAATTGACCACTCAAAGAAAAAAGTTTGAACAGGGTGAAATGCAAAAAAGGGTATTCTAATTACCAGGGGCATTTTTTGACCCCTCATTTTTATTTCAAGAGCATTTTTGCCCTGATCCCTCATTAATTTCTGACCCTGGTCTGATAGCATGCTCCCCTGGGAAAAAAATGCATACAAGCTCAATTTTAGTCTATTGCACATTGAAAGGATTTTTTAATTTTTGAAATTAGGAGGGACTTGACATACCAGTCTGTTAGATGGTAGCAAACCTCTAAACATGGAGGCTATGTATATGCAGTGGTCACAATGTTTGCTGCAGGTACCCATTAAGTAATGTGATTCTGAGTAAACACATACAGAAGTAAGTGTTAGTGTGTGTGTGTGTGTATTACAGGCATTAGTAAAGGGTACCGTAGGAAAGAGGATCTATACATCAACTCAGAATTGAGTAAATTTTTCCTCCTTATTTTTAGGGTTATTTAATTTAGTTACTGAGAGGCTATTTCCACATTGAAGAAAAGGATGAAATGAGAGTAGCCTAAACTTAATTCAAAAGTTGCTGAGCCTCTTAAGGTGTAGAGAAGAAGAAAATAAATGTATGTTAGATGCTAAATAAAAAAATTAATTGGATGACAGTAGTGTTAATACCTCACCCTGATTGGAAAATTCCCCTTGTCTCACTGTTCTTTCTGTCTCTCGGCCATTTTGTCTCGCTCTGTCTCTGCTGTCTTTCTTTCCTTGACTTTCCCTGTCCCCCTTTTTCTTCAGCTTCCTAAAAAACCAACAGATAGGAAAGTTGATATATCAAATCATACATTTTGTAGTTAATGTTGCATGTTTATATTGATGCTTAAATCATTGAAAACTTAAACTGTTGACACTGTTGAAACTTTGCACTTTATTGCATACATTAGACAACCTTTTTTTAAAGCAATATTCCACTTAGTTTTAACATGGGGGTTATTCAGCCCTTGACCGCCATGAAAACCCTAATTTGAATGAGGCCACGAAAATAGCCTGAAAACTTACATTTAACACGTTCGTGAACAGATTCAACAATCGATCTCGCTACTGTACTATTTTCAATTGACTGTTGGTTGAACGTTTTAGAACATAATTTCGCTTAATTGCATTTTTATTGATAGAAGAGAACATAGCAGAGGGATACCATTTAGGAGAAATAGTTCCTGTTTGGGAGACCGGATCTACTTTTATTTTTGAATACTAATTTTAGTGTAAACCAAGAATAGAAATGCAAAATGATGACCGACCAATTACTACTTTATTGTCTTAAAAGCGGGATGTTGTTGAATCTGTTTTTGTTGAAAAAGTTTTCAGGCTATTTTCGTGGCCTCATTCAAACGGTAGAAACTCGTCCAGCTGCATCCAATCTTGGTGAGTAGTTTATATTCTGGTTTTCATGGCGGTCAAGTGCCAAATAACCCCCATGTTAAAATTAAGTGGAATATTGCTTTAAGGCCAAAAGGGCACCAAAGATCAGCTAATAGCAGACAGCAATTTCAGTAGCATGCTTTTTATCATTACATGTCAGGCTTTACACAGATTTGAGTTTGGGGTTTAGCTAATCTTTAATTCTGGGTTTCTTCAGCGGTTTCATCCTGGGTGGGAGTCACCCAGGAGTCCAGCAGGGGGGCGTGGCTTTGAAGCCAGGCCTTGACAAAGCGAGGGAATTTTGCAGTGTTGGCCATATCTAACACACACCAATACAAATCTCTTGCTGGTAAAAGCGCAAAATAAATGATAATTCCCATTATTTTCAACCTGGGCCTTATTTTCCTAGCTTTTGCCATAATGATGATTGATTGTGTTCAAAATTTAGTCACTTCATTGCAGAGCTCTACGTACCCCTCAGCTACAGAGAGAGCTGCTCTCCAATACACACCCACAGGGCCAATGCAAACTCCAACAGTTGAACCCAAAAAGTGATTAAAACATGCCCTTTCCACACAGTAACGCTCACACTGAAATGGGACCTGCCTACATCTGATTTTCCGATTATTCAAGGCCTGAAACTTGCGTATATTGCGGTAATAGATGTTATCTCAACTAGCACGCTAGTTAAGTTAGGCAAGTAGATTATTCAAGTACTCTGATGCTGCGTTCATGTCATATCAGATTTACTGTAAATATGAACTATCTATCTAATACAAACTATATGAATTATCCTTTAAATCGGGCAGTAGACCATCATTCATTGGTGCACTGTTATCTTATAGCAAGCCAGCTGAGCTGGGATTGACGCTAATGTTAAAGGGAAAATCCACTTGTTGCACTTGTTGTTTGGTGGTGTATTTTTCTGGCCAAAGGTAGACATGATGTCACGTCAAGATATTTCCAGCACAGCTACAATGGGGTTTAACAGCAGAACAGTTTTCAGCACTCTAAACCATCAACGGTAAACATAAGGTTTTGGTGTCAGTCCCTCACAATCAAAGAGTTGCCATTTTGCACCAATGTTCAACAATCATACAGGGAGAAATCCATCATAGATGAGGAATAGATAACGGCTTCTACACCAACAGTAACCTCAATAGACCAGAATGCAATGTAGCCACAAGACATGTTGCGTTTTTATTAAGGGTGCAACTCTTGCTTTTTCTTGAAAGGAAAAACCCACTCTCTTGCTCTTACTATTGGTATTGCTATTGCTCTTTCCACCCAACCAACAGCTGGATTCAGCAAGGTCAGGCATGTTCTGAGGGTTGTTGAAAGGCATTTTGTGAAAAGTAGGAAATCACTTACTGAACTACACAGGACAGGTTGAGGGGCAAGTGGCTACAACATCACAAAATAACTCCTGGAATATATTGAATATCACAGATTGATGATATATAACGGTGTAAGAGTATCCAAGGGTAGAATTTTCGTTTAATGCATTACTTCTGATAGGCAGAGCTGACTACAGCAGTGACTCTAGTATTAAGGTACTTTTAATTGGCATAGCTTTGTACAGGCTCGACTTGCATGCAACTAATGTGGCAGGAACAGGCTACAGCAGCATGGCTGCAAAAACACATAGGCCTAAATAGTGACAGAAATTGACTCAAAATTGCACTTTAGGATCGAATAACAGAAGCTTAATCTATTCCTGTATCAGTTCAGTCAGCAGGGACCTCAAGGTTTGATTTTGATTCAGAGAACTATGATTGGTTTATAAAACAATTTTTGATGAATCGGTTCTAAAATTGAATATATGGTTATAAAGGTTAAGCAAGTATATACAGTATATCTACAATATATCTCATACCACAACTCTTGTTAAATGGGGACCCTAAAACATACAAGTACTCTTGTCATGTGGAGACTCGCCCGAAATAGTTCTGTGACCCATCATAGGTCCTAGTCCTAGTCTAGTTTAAGACACACTGCTTTAAAGCTAAGTGTTTTCATTGTAAGGGGTTATGGGAGCAGAGGTGTGCATGTTAGTGTAACCTTAAGCTGTGATCCTGCCCAGCCATGCCTCCTAGCTTTTGGTCCACACACCGCAGATCTGAAAACAACTGAACAGGACTCGGCAACATGACTGCCACTCCACCACCAGACTGGACCCACTCTCAACAGCCCGAACACAACTCCACGTCAAAGCGCCAAAACAACAAAGATCCCCTAAAAATACCACCACAGTCCCATTGGAATACAATAGAACTTGGATGTTTTTTAGAGCCGAGATGGATTTGGGAGACTGGGACCGGACCAGAGCCGTAGACAGTAATAAGCGCACCCAGTTGCTGCATGTCGATACAACTAGGAAATGACGGCTTTAAACATGTATCAGTGCCTTCCATAGCATCACCAGCAATGAAATGCCCAGCCACTCTAAAGATGAGGAAACACAGCATTACCAGTTACTAAGCAACAGCCATGGAACAGAATTGTGCAGCTAATACTGCAGCCAATGATAAATGTGCAGGGTCCAAAACTTTGTCTGCATACAGCTTTGGATAAGACTGTTGAGATGCTGACAGCTGGAGTGTCAGCCATATTGTTTCAGCCCGTCCACACTCTTAAATTGGAGTTGTCATTTTCAACGCACCTGAGCGCCTAGGTAGCGACACCACACCTTGTGTTACTTTCAAGACAACATGCGTTATAGATGTGGTAATAGCAGCACATGTTGTCACAGCATGTGTTGTTATTCACACGTGTTGTGTTGAAAAGTAACACACGATGGGTCATCCCTATCTAAGCACTCGGATGCGCAGAAAATCATCATATCCTTTATGAGTGCAGCTGTTTTGAGACCTGTGTGTGTTTGTTGTATATATGTGTGTGTGTGGGCGTGTGGACCAATGAGCTAGCAGTTTGTCTGGGTGGGCTCTTTGTTTTGATTTCTTCTCTTCTTCTCTCCGTTCCAATGCTTCCCCCCTCTCCTATGCAGCAAGGACAAGTTTGGAAGGTTTGCAAAGTTTATCACCTTCCACTGATGAAACCCCCTTCACCCTTCCTCAACTCCTTCCCTCCCTACCTTCCTCCCTCTCCTTCCTCCTGGCTACCTGTACTGATCTGTTGCTCCTCTCCTTTGTGCCTCACTCCTCTTCATGTTTCAATCTGAATGCTGGGAGCAGGGCTGGGCTCCATTCACTGTCAGTTTTACCAATTCACAGTGGAAATTTAAAGTGTAATTCATGTGCTTATGATAGAGCATTCATTCGTACACTAACAGTTTTTCTGTGTTACAACTGTGGAAAGGAAGTGTGACTTATTTCAGTGCAGATGTATGTTATGTAAGAAGCTAACCAGCCAGTATAACAATAGATATGGGCCAAAAAGAGATTTAATTGACACCCTTTTATTGTGTATGCCAAAAATGTGCAACCCCTGCTTAACTGAAGTGATGGATGGCTTATCTATTTCACCAATGAATATAACATGTTAATGTGCCATTTGGTGAATGCTTTGATCCAAAGTGCCTTACAGTATGAGTAACCTACATATATTTTTAGTATGGGTGTCCTCATACCCCCTAACCATGACAGTGTGCCATGTTTAACTTCTGCTCAGCCATAGAAATTTGGTGATTTGTTCTGGCAACTCTGTATGTAGCTTACATTTTGTTAACTGAGTAATATCTGATATCTTTTATCATGTATATATAATCTAATATATTGCTAACTAATACATCACCCAGCAATTAATCACCCAGTCAGTTAACCAGCCCCATCCTAAGTTTTGATTGTGAAGAAAATCCACTTCCTGAATTGATTGAATTGACAGTCAACTGAGCCCAGCCCAGCTGTAGGAGGGACATTCAGCCTCAGAGCAGCTGAACTGAGCAGAGTTCCCCAAGGACATCTTAGCACTAATATCAACATCATCCCAACAGTGAGTCATTGTAGGAAATAGCGTAGTTACAATTCAGCTGATGCTTTTATCCTGAGGAAGTTGGCCCACAGCAGAATGTCAGAATTTGTGAATTACACAAGTCCAAGTATCCTAGTAAAGAACAAGTACAATACAGTGCTGAGAATGGAAAAGGAGGGTGAGGATAACACTATAGCCAGCCAGTTAGCAAGCTAGGCAGGCAGCCAGCACTTGTTAGGTTTTACTGGGTCTATTCCCAACTGTGTGAGACCATCCATACTTTACAAGCTCTCTTTTCTTTTCACAGCAGTTGATCTCACCTTGTGAAAATGAGAGAGCTCACACGACCAGGAATGTCACAGACGAACGCTAATTCATCCCCTTGAGGACAAGTTTGTTTTGCATTATATCTCGCTGGTTCTCAACGCGGAGTACGGGGACTCCCAGGGATCACTGAAAGCGTCCCAGGGGGCCGTCTGATTATTTCATTCAGTAATTAGCAGTCGTGATTAGCACATTGAAACACAGTTTTCAAATGTAGGTTTCCTTGGCCCAAAGCTATGTATTCGGGGGTCCCCTGCCATATGTCGATCTATGTGGGGGCCCTTTGAGAAGCTCAGTTGTTACCAGCTGTTGGTTGGAGACCGGAGTGGAGAAACGATGGTGGAGCCGAGAATAAGGTCTGTTCTGGTATCCAGGCAACAGCCCCCTTACTCCTCCCTGACTCCTGCTGGTTCTCAGCTTATTCCCATGCCCCATCCCTCCATTCACTGCGCCCCTCCTTCCATCCATCCTTCCATCCAGCCCCCACCCCACCCCACCCCAACCCAGCCGGCCAGCTTTTTGCACTAGCCACCACCACTAATGGACAGTGCCACTCCATTTAAATGACAGAAAATGCTTTATAAGGCCTGTTTGGTTTTTGTTCTGTGATGCCCAGCAGCGAGTTAGCCGTTTCTGTTGTTTGCTTGTTATGTTAGTAAAATAGTTAAGGATAAATCTACCACAGTAAGTAAACTAGTTGAGGTTAAATCAACTAAATTTACAAAAATAAAGCTAGCTCGCTTGTCTAGGCTAGTCCTGTGGTAGTTAAACTCAGTTTTTTGCCGTAGTTAAGCTAGCACACTGATATGAACTAGTAAATGGACAGTGTTTTTTTCCCCCCACAGTTTCCCAGGGCGGGTCAAAGGGTAACTTCATTATAGTAACCAATCAGCAGGCTAGTTTGCCGTGTAGGGCGACGCTAGTGTTATGTTAGAACACCAGTTAGCATTGTGATAGCGAAATAGCAAGGCTTGTGCTTTTAAAATTGCATGGATTTCAGCAGTCACATCTTGGTACCTTGTTTCTCATTTTGTATATTTAAAAAATCAGGCTGCCTCTCACACACCTAAATGGAATTTCATTGGCCTATAGCAGTTGAGTAGACATACAATAACACCATGTCCTCTCAATGAGCACTGAAGGCCATTGAAGTTTGTAATTTGGTCCGGTGTGAGGGAAGAGGGCACGAGGAAACAAGTTGAGACTCAAGGTCCAGTCTGTGTCATCGATGGGTATTGAAACCATGTTGTTGTTGTTTCCTGTGTGTCGTATCCCCCGGTCCCAGTGCTGTGTCCCAGACCCTGCAGTAGTGTGTGTGTTTTAAGACCCAACTCTACAGAGCTCAGCATGCTCGGTTCTGTTGTAATGCTCCAGCTTTCAAGATGAAGGCTTTAATTGGTGAGCTAGCTACAGGCGTACAGACTCTTTGACAGACTAAACTAGCTGCATACTCGATAGAATAGGAAGCTAGCTTATTAAATACTCTTTTGTTGACCTAGCTAGCCAGCTATGCTTTTTTTTGTCAGACTTTTTTCCAGTGAGTTAAATAAGGGTTTATTTTACGCTTGCACCATTTTGCATCCCTAGTTCAATTATAGCAGATGCTTACTAGAAGAGATGCAAAATGGCAGCAGATACTGATCAGTGTTGCCTCTCAAACTCCCAGTGAAACATGAACATCCACGCCAGTGGCATTGATATGGTTTTACAGCAGCTTTAGCTAGCCAGTGTTTCTGTTCCAAGTGTGAGACCTTGTTATCTGCCGTGCTTGTGTTAAATAGCATGTGTCGCTGTTTCGTGGTTTCATTTTGTACTGGCTGATGCTGGAAATGTTTCAGCGCCATACAAACTGAAATCCCAGTTTGTGGTTGTGGTGCTGTTTCAGGCTTGAAGCCTGTTGGTTCGTTAGCTGTGACATGTCACATTACATCGGGTCAAAATATTACGTTCGTAGCATAGTTCTGTGACATAGCTTTCATTTTGTAATCCTGTGTGACCTTTGTGGCTTTTCTAAATGTGTGCTTCCACTTTCTAAACTTAAACCGTAAACGCTAGGGATGGGATCCTCAGAACGGCCGGTTCGCCTCAAAGGCTGGACCGTGCGGCAGCCATATTGGTGTGCCGCACTGGCCCCTTCTAGGATTCCTCCTCTATGCTGGCAGCCTGCAAAGTTTATACAGACACTCTGTTTATGGCACATGCATGGACCACATCCTCCTCACCATTCACTACTACACTACCCATAATGCATGAGTGCTGTTGCTTCCTGCCAGCTTCAGGGCAGCCAGTCTGATACAGAGACACCTGGAGGAGGAGGAGGATAGAGTAATAAGAAAAACAGCAGTGCAGTTGTAGTGAAGTCATTACACTGTTGCTCTCTGCAGACAGACACAGCTCTAGTTAGGTTTGTAGGACACAGGGAACATTAGCAAGGGCTTTCTCTCTGTCTGCTTTTCTCTCTCTTTTTCCCACTCACTTTGTCTTTCTGCCTCTCTCCGCCATCTTCTCTGTCTTCGTTTCCCCTTCATTCTCAAGATCTCTCCCCGTCTTCCCTTTCTCTGCTTCTTTCTGTATCTCTGTTTCTCCCCTTCCATTCAGTCCCTCCTCCACTCTACCTGTTCATCACTCTGCCTGTCATTCAGTTTGTCTGTGGTACTAACCAGTGATGGCTCAGAGGAACAGTTTGAAATGGAAACCCTCTCATGCCTGGGTCTCTCTCAGTGGTTCTCAACCCTTTTGTGTTGTGGTTAACTTCGGCACAAATTCCATGGCTCACCAAATTCCTGGCTGATCAGAATAAGGCACACCAAGTTACAGATTGGAACAAGGCACACCAAATTATTGGTTGGTTTGGACATTTCACACAAAGCTTATGGTTATCATAAAGGGGGGCCAGCAAACACAATAAGCTGTTGGACAAGGCTGATATTTCTATATAATCTAAAGGAAAAAAGGTGTGATTATATGATAAGGTAAGAATGTAATACAAGTTAATGTCATATTTCTGTTTGATATTGAACATTTTAATATTTAGGCACAGCTGAGCTCACTCCACAGCACAGCAGTTGAGGACCACTGATCAATTTGGGCTCTTGTTCAAACTTTTACAACAGTCGAACCTGGTTTATCCAATCCTCAAAACCTCAGACTTGCAAACTTCCCATTCTAGTGAATGGACTTAAGATGAATTCAGCAATATGGAAAATCTGCCCTGTTGATTGCGCATAATTGCTGGAATCTCCTTGTTGACATGTGCATCTAAACAACAAATTAGACTGTACAGGTCACAGCAAAATGTTTGTGTGTGTATTTTCATGTGTTGAATACACTTCTGGTCTGGAATTTCACTACATGTCAATGTTGTGAACATTTCATTCCTCTTAACTCTCCCCATTTCTGGGGCCGGGATAAACCAGTTTTCACTGTTGGCACTAAATGTTTCCCTGGTGATGACCACACATCTAACATGCCTGACCATGAAAAAAGAAAAGGAAAACAGAAAATCAGACAGAAATACAGAAAGAAGACTTGCTGTTTCCGTAGCAGAAGTGCACTGACCATTTTTTCTTGTTCTGTCTCTCCTCTCCTCCTCACCTCCTCTCTCTTCTCCTTTCTAGGCGTGTGGCGATCCCAAGGCTAAGCCCTCCTATCTGGTTGATAAGAACTTGGAGTCGGCTGTTAAATTTATCGTCAGGAAGTTCCCTGCTGTGGAGACACGGAACAATAACGTAAGAACGGCTGCGTGCGTGTGTGTGTGTGTGTGTGACTGTATGTGAGAGAGGGAGAGAAAGAGGAAGAGAATGAATGAGTATTCACACACGGGTGTGGTTGTTTGTGTTGAGGTGTGTGGGTGTGTGTGTATTCAAGTCCACATTGACTGTGATACCTTGAAATCTTGAATGTAGGCTGTAGGCAAAATTTTCTACACCCAGAATTTGCCACAATATGGGGAACAAATTGCGATTGCTGCGTCGGTTCTTCAGCCACACTAAAAGTTCTTAAGGTTGTTAGGAGACGATTGCGTTGGGACGACGTTTCCAAAGCAAATCAACTTGCTCAACACAAGAATTTTCTGGAAAAAGTATGGAAAATACATTTGATCATTTCCACGACTTGAAAAGGTTGCGAGTTGCACAAAAACAAATGAAAAATCTGGAAATGTTTATTTTTTCCTGATAAACATACTTATTTTATGTAGTTGTAGACCCACTGTCACCTCACACATTGTGATATTAGTTGTTGACAATAATCAGAGTGATATGGCCTGGTAGTCGTATTAGCCATATTACGTAGCCACTATCAGAATATATCATACTTGCCAAAATATCCAAATCCAGTTAATAAATTAAGGTCTGGAAAAAGTATATAATTTTTTCAATATTATTCATCCTTATTTCAGTATACTGTTACTGGTTCAGGAAAAATTTCGAAACAAGTGAAAGAGCTATGAACAAATGAAACTTACTCACTCCAGTGACAGATTTTTTTGTGTGAATGTTTTAAGAAAAATATGATTTTAAGACTCACCACAAGATTTGTTGTAACCTGTTGGGATGTCGAGATGTTTTAGATGCTTCACTGTGTACTACCCCTTGATAATTAGAACTTTTTAAAAGAGAGAAAGCTTTGATTGAACAATCCTCAGGGACATGATGGAATGATGGACAAATTCAGCCATCCGCTCATTCCTGTTTGTTTACATTGTTTAGTACATAGTAGGTACCATAAGTTGAAAGCTAATGAGCTAGCTGACAGCTAGCAGGACCGCATGGTTTTATTGAAGAGTGCCAACAATGCTGAGAGTATTTGGTTATCTGTAGTGAAAAATGTGAAAGCAAAATAAGAGTATTTTCAAAATTTTAAAATATCCCTCCCTGTGCACTAAAGGGTGTGTGTGTACACCGAGTGAACTGAACTGACTCATTGCTCATCCAATGTTTCTTTCAGCTTTAACTGTTAGCTTAGCTCGTAGCTTCTGGCGTGTGTGTTTGTGTGAAACTGTCATTCAGCAAACTGCTGTGAGTGTGTGTATGTGAGTGTGTGTGTGTGTGTGTGTGTGTGTGTGTGTATGTACCTGTGTCTAGCTAACTGCTTTATTCAGTATAACTGTGCCAAAATTGTCTCTTACGTTGTTTTCTGCTTTGTTTCTGTGTTTGTTTGTGTTTTGTTTTGCATGCTAAACTTGGCTTATTCCGGACTTGTGCTTTTTGGTAAGTTTTTGTATCTAAGTTTTTGTAACTGAGTTTTTGTATCTTAGTTTATGTATCTAAGTTTTGTGATAATGTAATTTTTTGTAGCTATTTTGGAGTGTGTTTTGCTTTGCTCTGCCTTCTCTTTCCTCTCCTCTCTGCTGGCAGCATTTTTACTTTCTCTCTTTCATCCCCTGAGTGACTGTGTGGCTGGTTAACTGCCTGGTTTGCCAGCCAGCTGACTGCTAGTTGGCTGACTGGCTGGATGACTGGCTGGCTGGCTGACTGGCTGCACTAAGGAGTCTTACTTGTTATTGTGTCTTGATAAAATACAGCTCAAATATTGCCAGCCTGTATTGTTTCCTGCTAGTCCTATAAAGTTTATATGGGCACTTAATCTGACCATTAATTCCTTAATCACATCTCAGATTCTTAGAGGTTTTACATACGCAACTTCAAATTGTTCCAAATTTTTAATTAACTTACAGTGTACCCCCCCCAAACTCTAACTGGACATGACCACCGCATCCTCTCCTTTGTTTTTACTCGGTGTCATGGACGGAGACGTCGGCTCCTTGGTGCAGCAGCGGTGTCACACGCCGCCTAAACCTTGTCATTTCTTACACTTATTCCTCTGGTCCTGGTGTGTGGAGTAGCAGGGGTTCAGACAACAGTCTGTACCTCTGACCTCAGCTCAGATAGATGAAGTGAGCTTACAGCTAACCAATAACGCACAGAGCTTCAGGGCTGCGCTCAATTCACGTTTACCTCAGTCATTTCAGCTGTGTGAAATAGAAACAGCAAAAATCATCAGCTAAGGATAGAGCTTTCATTTTCAATTGCGTCTTACATTTATATATTTTCTAACCTGTTAAAAGATCGATATGACAACCTTCTCAAGACAAAAAGTTTTTAATTCTTGGGAGTTTGAAAGAAAAAAAAAAAGCACACTGAGCTGACTGAATAGAAAGGGAATTGAACCAGCTCCTCTGAACACGGTATCCATAGCAACAGCTGTTTCGATACCAACAAGCGCGGGGAAAGTTTTGTTTCTTTGGGCTTCATTTGCTTACACTGATTGTAGTTTCCAATCTTGCCTCTGTCTCTGTCTCTAAACTCTGACCTCTAGAAAACTCGATACAAGATGCTGTTGGGTGGACTGGTTAGCTTTGCTTTGAAAGTCAGATTTTACTTTGGTACAACGTTTTCATTTTCCTGCACGTTCTCCTCAACCTGTCACCATGAACAGTCAATTTACAATACAAGCTGCCTTTGAGTTATTTATTCACCACAGACTTTCTTCTGACTCTGGTTATCCAAAATTATAAACAATGATAACTTGAAAAAGGCGACAAAGAAAACTGAAAATATGACTTCATATATGTTAGAAGTATGATTTAGAAACGTTCTACCAAAGTGAAATGACTTTATATATCTTTGGGATATTGGAGAGGGTTATTGATTTTTTTTTTTTTATTAATCTTTCTATCTAGGTATCTATGTTCCTATCTGTCTGTCTTAAGGAAGGAAAGCCAGAGCTTTGCTAGCCCAACATCAATGAATTATTCAACATCAGTATCTGATTTATTTCTTCTCCACCAGGGCTGGGCTCAGTTTGCTGTTAATTCTGTCAGATCAAAATGAAAACAGAAACTGTAATTCATTTAAGATGAGATAAACTGTATTGATCCCCGAAGCAAAACTGAGTAATTGGGAACATTTGCTAATGAGAGAACATTTGTCCACCATTAATTCCTAATGGCTTGCAATCATTCATATGCCAATCTTCTCATTCCAGTTTTTCAAGATTTGGGTGTGGAAGAAAATCACTTCCAGAGCTGAGTTGTGAACCCAGCCCTGATTTGCATGAGAGCAGCTGGGTGTGCGCTTATTTTAGAGATGCTCTGATTGAGTTTTTTCAAGCTTTTCAAACTAATCTAATCACCGCTTAATTTAAATAAGACAATTGGCCAATACAGATCTTTATACCCATGCTTTTTTTTTTAACAATACTGTATCTAGTCTTTTGTCTGATGGAGTATGCCAGAAAAAAAAGTTTAACCCTCAATACACATCTTTTCTGGTAACATCATAACACTTTTTCAACAGAAAAAAAAAATCTTACTTTAATGTGTGAGTCTGTAAATTTGATCCTGCGCTCATAGATGGTTGAATTTACAGTCTCTCACCTGTAACAGATAGTAGTCAAGGCACCACACGGATGAAGCAAACTGTTGACAATCTCTGCTTCACAGAATCAGATTGCACTATGGGTAGGCCAATCACCAAGCTTATATTTAAAGATACTTCCCCCCCCCTCCCTTTTTTTTTTAGATTTAGCTTCTTTAGGTGCATTTTTAGGTGTACTCTGTGCACTAGGGCACAAAGAAAGTGAAATAATAACATCTCATTTCTATTACCATGATCAATCAGAACATCCCTAAGAGCAAATGGGTTTCACTGATACATATAGATCAGATCTATATATCTATTTATTGTAGATTTTTTCATAACATTTTTGTAACTGCACCTGTTCTGCAATGTGGTTTTTACAGCAACAGCTGGCTCAGCTGCAGAAGGAGAAGTCAGAGATTCTCAAGAACCTGGCTCTGTACTATTTCACCTTCGTAGATGTCATGGAGTTCAAGGTAGGAAAACACACACACACAATAATGATGATGATGGTAGTGGTGGTGACTGTGATGAATGTGTTTTTATATCAACCTTTTACAGGACCACGTGTGTGAGCTGCTGAACACCATTGATGCCTGCCAGGTCTTCTTTGACATCGTAAGTTCAATACCCAAATGACTCAAAGACTTGTATAACTGTTGTTGTTTTTTGTTGTTATTTTATAGCTCTTCTTTAGGAATAACTGGCCACCTGTGATATTTGTTGAAAAAGTTTGTATAGATAAGAGAAAAATACAACATGTTCTTGGCTTCCCTGAGAATTGCAAAAAATGCAAACAAGACATGTTTAGGGTAGATTTGCAGGAAATACCCAGTGACACATTAAAGTTGAAAATGTGTGTTTCCTTTTAAATTGCATTAATATACACCACAAAAATTAAGTCATTGTAACACATTAAGGTTATTTCTAAGGTGATTTAAGTCCTATCTTTTGTCGTAACCAGATAAATAATTTCTTCCAAGAAATGCTTCATATCCCCTCTCCCATATCCTCCTCCTCTTCTCAGTCTAATATGCCTCTGTCTTGAAGAAACCCACTGACCTGTTCTCTCTTTTCTCCTCAGTTCTTATTTCTTTACCCAGCACTTCTGTATCATACACGACCTTTTTAGGGTCACAGGAATATTTAGTTAAATCTGTTGTCTGGGTGTCCAGGCGATGACCTTTGCACTGCTTACTATAAGTCGCTTGTAATGATGGTTATCTTGGCATTGATGCTTATTCTACTGTTGTATTCAATTTAATTCTCTCAGCGTAAGAGCATCTTCAATGTAAAATATAATTTCACCGTGAAGAAAATCAGCACTTTTTTTAATCGTGTTGCCTTTGTGTTTCCTGTCAGACGGTGAACTTTGACCTGACCAAGAACTACCTGGACCTGGTGGTGACCTACACTACTCTGATGATGCTGCTGTCGCGCATAGAGGAGAGGAAAGCCATCATAGGACTGTACAACTACGCCCATGAGATGACACACGGGGCTAGGTAACTAAAACACACACACACACACACATATAGATGAAAGTGTATCTTTTGCCCCATACAAACGCACACAGACTCGGAACAGAAATTGTAAAGTGTAAACTATCCACATGTTAACAGTTCGAAGTCAAGTGGTAACTATAGTAACCATGGAGTCTTGGGGTCTGTGCGGTATCCGTGGTAACTGGTGGTGTGTGTGCTGGTTCTCACAGTGACAGGGAGTACCCCAGGTTGGGCCAGATGATCGTGGATTATGAGAACCCGTTGAAGAAGATGATGGAGGAGTTTGTTCCACATGGAAAGGTAAGAGAACAGGGCCCGTGTGCATGTGGAACAATGTTGATACTCAGTCGTTTTTTGTTCTTATTGTCCTTTGTATTTGTAGTTTTGTGTCTTTTGTTTTCTGTAAATCACTGTGTGACAATCTCATTTGTTCAAAGTGCTCTAAATAAACTTGACATTCAAGTTAGTTGTACACGTTCTGCAATTTAGAATGGATTTCATGGTTTTTTTTTTTACCACGGGACGGTTGCCATAGCACCATGGTCCTCAAGTGCCGAATTCAAGTCAGTCAGGGTGAAACACTGCTGTGATACAGTGATACATGGTGATATATATAGCTAAATCTTTTGATAATTGCAACACATTCAGGGCACAGACAACACTTTTTTTTTTTCATCATGTTACTATTTATTAAAATATGAGAGCATGATAGAGTGTACAACTTCTCCAATATAATAATTTCATGTCATTCAGTTATTGATGAAAATATGTCAAAATGAAAAACACTGCAGAAGAATATTATCATAACTATCCTTGAGAAAGACGACACATTTTATAACAAATACATCGTTGTATAAGCAGTGCAGCAGTGTAACTAGCAAGCCAAGTAGCCTAACACTACCGTTTCTCCATTAAAGAGATCAAGGCAACTTATTAACTAGGGAGCCAGAAAGCTGAGATCACATTCAAATACACAGATAATTAATTAGGCCTGTACTTCATTGGCACAAATGCACCGTGGGACAGAAAATGTACTTTTTAACTTATTTTATTCAGTTGTGATTTCATTAATATTGAAATGAATTTCCTTTGCTCCTCTCTCATCCTCTCCTCTCTTCCCCTCATTTACCCTCTACTCTGTTCCTTTCCTCTCTCATCTTCTCCTCCTCTCCTCTCTCATCCTCTCCTCCTCCTCTCCTCTCCTCCCCTTCCTCCTCTCCTGCCCTCCTGTTATCCAGTCTCTGTCAGATGCGTTGATCAGTCTTCAGATGGTCTATCCCAGGAGGAATCTGTCGGCTGACCAATGGAGGAACGCCCAGCTGCTCTCTCTCATCTCTGCCCCCTCCACCATGCTCAACCCTGCTCAGTCAGACACTGTTAGTATGGAGAGGGCTTCACGATTATGGCTAGAATGATAATCCCAATTATTTTGTCAGATATTACAATCATGATTACTAATCACAATTCTTAGAGGAACACATTTGGCATCTGGTATCAGCAGTTTGACTGTTTTCAACCACAGTGGGCATTTTAAATGAAATGTTTAAAATTTGCAGATACTCCAATATTCAATGATTAGTAATTTTGGAAACTGAAAGACAACATACGATAATACAGGATTATTGCGCACCCCTACTTTGAAGACCTTGCAATTATAGTTACTTATGGATTTTTCTGGTCCTTGCACAGAAAAAGGTTCACTTTTGGGGTTAGAAAATGAATGCTGCAAGTATAAATTCCCACATTGTGTGTGTGCAACAAGCAGTAGACAGTGGCCAAAATACCCGTTGAGAAGAGTTGGCATTGGTTGTGTAGCCTTGGCTTTATCCAGACATATGACACATTCCCCTCAATGTGCTCTGTCCTTGGTTTTTACTCGGCGTCACAGCGCCCCTCTGTGGCAGATTTTTGTATTCCTCCTAGTGATTATTCTGTCAAACTAATAGTTTGATTCAACTGCAAAGCAAAATGGCATCAGTGAAACCAACTGATTACTGATACATCTCTCTCTCTCTCACACTCTCCCTCACTTTGTTTGCCTTTAGATGCCATGTGAATACTTGTCACTGGACACAATGGAGAAGTGGATTGTCTGTAAGTACACCCCTCCATGTTTTGTGTTTCTGATGCGTTTGTTAGGGCATGTTTATCTTAACTGGTTGCCAATTTATCATAATTGATAATAACTGATAATGAGTACTTTGGCTTCTGACTGCACTTAAGCTTCCCGCTGATAATCAATCTCTCTGTCCATCCTCTTTCAATCCCTCCCTTTCTCTCTCTTTCTCTCTATTGTTGGTAATAACTCGAGCAAACTGACTAGATTTAATATGATGTAAAGATATTTCACTTTGATAACAATCTGTCTCTCTCTTTGAAAGTGTGTTAATTTCTTTCCTTCTCTCATCTCTCTCTCTCTCTCTCCCTCCCTCCCTCCCTCTCCCTCCCTCTCCCTCCCTCCCTCCCTCCCTCCCTCTCCCCCTCCCTCTCCCTCCCTCTCCCTCCCTCTCTAGTTGGTTTCATCCTGTGCCATGCGGTGCTGAACAGCGACGCAGCAGCGTTGTCGTTGTGGAAGCTGGCTCTGCAGAGTTCCTCCTGTCTCTGCCTGTTCAGGGATGAAGTTTTCCACATCCACAAGGCCGCAGAGGACCTGTTTGTTAACATCAGAGGGTAGGGGCATCTGTAAATGTAGACACACACACACACAGACAAACGCACACTTAAACCGCATTCACAACATGGCAGAGTCCCTGTTGGACACACAGATTTATGTGACACATCCACAAGGAGCGCAAATGCAGAGTGCCTCTTTGGTACGAACACATAGATATAGAGCACATCTGCATATAAAGCTTTACAAATATTTTCTTACAGTACACTCTCTGTCATCCATTGTTAACGTGTGTGTGTGTTTTTCAGGTACAACAAACGCATCAATGACATCAGAGAGTGCAAGGAACAGGCTCTGTCTCACGCGTACGTACAAAATCTTATTATTAATCCCAACCAGGGTTTGTATGCCACTTTTACTCTTCGCTCCTCACACACAAACACTTATTTATTATTCATTATTCATGGTATTCATGTTTGTTCACGTTTCTTGGTTTTATTCATTGCCCTACATTTTCATTTATCTTGTAAAGAACTTAACACTCAAGAACTTGTAACACTGTTTTGATAAGTTCTCTAAAAATAAAGATATTAATATCATTATTGCATATACTGTATATCCCCATCTCCTTCTCTCACTCCACTTCATCTCTCCTTCCATTTCATTTGCACCCTGTCACCAGAGTAAGCTGTCTCACATGTAGCTACATCATGTCATTCATTCGCATTCATTCTCATTCTCTCTTCTCTGCTTTCCATCTTTCTCTACCTCCGTCTCTTCAACCATCATTCTAGCTCTGCCTCTAGCCTCTTGTCTCTCCTCTCCATCACATTAGAAAGTCTCACACATAGCTACTTTCTCTCTATCCCTCATTCCTCTTTCATGTCTTTTTTCCTTTCCTCTTCATCTCATCCCTCCTTCTCTGCACTTCTCTCCTCATTACTTATTCTCTCCTCCCCTCTTATCTTCGTCCTTCTCCCTCTGTCACTGTCATCTTCCCTCCTCTCACCCCCCCTTCTTTCTCTTCTTATGGCACCATCCTGAAAGTGTTAAACTATCATCATTTAATGATTGTGATTGTGTGTTTTGACATCCCACCGTCCATTCTGACTTTGTGTGTGTGTCTCTGCAGTGGCTCCATGCACAGAGAGAGACGCAAGTTCCTCAGGTCAGCTCTAAAGGAGTTGGCTACTGTCTTAGCTGACCAGCCTGGACTGTTGGGACCTAAGGTAACATATAATACCACCTTAAAACACTAAAGTACCACCTTAAATAGTTCCTCAGTTTAGGTCTGAAGGAGTTGGCTGCCATCTTAACTGACCAACCTGAATTACCGAGACCTAAGGTTATATGTAATAACACCTTAAAACACCAAAATACCACCTTAAGTAATGCTACAGAAGTTTCTTAGCTGACCAACCTGAATTACTGAGACCTAAGGTAGGCATTGTATGTAGCACCTTAAAACACCCATAATACTACCTTAAATAGCCCTACAGAAGTGTCTCAGGTCCACCTTGAAACACTAAAATACCACCTTAAATAGCTCAGTTCCTTAAGTTCCTCAGATCAGCTCTGAAGGAATTGGCTGCTGTCTTAGCTGACCAACCTGGATTACTGAGACCTAAGGTAATAAGCAATACCACCTTAAAATGCTAAAATACCACCTTAAATAACCCTACACAAGTCTCTCAACTCTGCTATAAAAGAGTGAGCTACTGTCTAAGCAGACCAACCTGGATTACTGAGACCTAAGATAGGTCTAATATGTAATACCACCTTAAAACACCCATAATACAAGCTTTAATAGCCCACAGAAGTGTCTCAGGTCAGCTTTAAAGGAGTTGGCTACTGTCTTAGCCGACAAGCCTGGACTATTAGGACCTAAGGTAACATATAAAAACACTAAAATACCACCTAAAATACTGTAGCTCTACATAAGTCTCACAGCTCTGCTCTAAAGGAGTGAACTAGTGTCTAAGCAGAGCAGCTTGGACTATTGGGTCCTCTGGTTACATATAATGCCACCTTAAAACACTATACCACTTTAAAACGCTACAATACCACCTTAAGTCACGCTACATAAGTTTCTCAGATCTAAAAGAGGTAGCTGTTGTCTTAGCTGACATGCCTGGACTACTGGGATCTAAGGTAACATATAGTACCACCTTTAAATACCACATCAAGTAAGTCCATCAACTGTCTTAACTAACCGGCCTGGGCCATTAGAACCTAAAGAAATAGATTTTACCGCCTTAAAAAGCCCTGTATAATGTATGTTCTACTGGCCAGCTGGAGGCCTTTATAAATGTATTACAGAAGATATTTGATATGCAAGACTGACTTTTTAAACAGATTGCATATTAGTTAAGAGACAGACTGCAAGAAACCCATGTGGTTTTTGCCAATTACACTTGGTAATTTATCTTGGAATTATTCTGGAGAGATTTTCTGACATTTCCTTTCCCCTTCTTTCTATCTGTGTCTCGCTCTACTCTCTTCCACATCTCTCTCTCTCTCTCTCTGCCTCGCTAGGCGTTGTTTGTGTTCATGGCGCTGTCGTTTGCCCGTGACGAGATCATCTGGCTGCTTCGACATGCAGACAACATCCAGAAGAAAAGCACAGATGACTTCATAGACAAGTACGCACGCATACACACACACAAACACACAAACACACACTCCTTTTCTTATTTTCCACTTGATGCTCGTGTTGCTCTAGTTCCAAGTCCGTTGACAAGTGTGTGTCTATGTGCATGCGTGCTTACATTTGTGTGTGTGTGTGTGTTGTGCAGACACATAGCGGAGCTGATCTTCTACATGGAGGAGCTCAGAGCTCATGTCAGGAAGTACGGCCCTGTGATGCAGCGATATTATGTCCAGTACCTGTCTGGCTTTGATGCTGTGGTGCTCAATGAACTGGTGCAGGTAGTAACACATGCACTCTAAACACACACACTCTGAAAACATAAAAACTAACACACATACTCCAAACACAGATATACATGCACTCTCTCTAAAATACAAACACAAATACTAACACAAATACTTGCACAGACACTCTAAACTCACACGTAGATTGATACACACTTTCTAAATACACATAGTTAACACAAACACACGCTCACTCACACTTAATTAGATGGCATTTTTTTTTTATCACACTGCTTGAGTTTCACAAAATCATACTGAAACTGAACACATTGACAGGATGGGAAATGCACATTTTTGTCCTTGTTTGAAAGATGAATTCAGTGTCCTACCGCATGAACTATTTTATCAGATAGACTGGGTTTTAGAGTAGACTAGAATAGACAAATTTACAATTGGTAATTCCCCATTTCCTGCATGCAGTTTTCTCTAACCAGTCTGATAACCTCTCTGTGTCTCTTAGAACCTGTCTGTGTGTCCAGAGGATGAGTCTATCATCATGTCTTCCTTTGTCAACACTATGACCTCTCTCAGCGTCAAACAAGGTAAACTGTTACTATTTGTAATATCAGTCATGAGAGAAGGAGTAGTACTAAGAGTAGTAGTAGTAGTATTTGTAGAACTAGTAACTGGTCTAATATTAAGTACCAAAATGTGAGTGTCATGTCAGTTATCAAACTAACCACAGGTGTGGGAAATGTAATCTGTATAATTTTGACTGAATTGTCCCTTTTGTGTGTTGCAGTAGAGGATGGAGACGTGTTTGACTTCAGAGGCATGAGACTGGACTGGTTCAGATTGCAGGTAGACACAAACAAAGGGGCTGAGGTTATGGAGTTGGATGAGAGAATGGTAGAAGTGATGGAGAGGTACTGCGTTGTGACTAATAGCATTGGCAAAGTGCTAACTGTTGTTCATACTAATTATAAACGTACTCATTTGCCTACAATTTATATCTCAATTGAAATCCACTCTGATAAATTCCCATTCTTTGTTGTAGACTGCGGCTTAGTAAATAAGATTATAAACGAGCACTAGAATTGGAATATGGCCATCTAACTTCCTAAATATAATCTAAACACTATATAAAACTTCTGTAGACTAAATATGAACAAACAAAAGTAAAAAGGAACTAGATTAGTCTTATAAAATGGTAGAAGAATGAAAAATTCAGACAGTCACACAGCTGGCTCTGACAAGTTTGAAAATGAGCAGGACGGTAATCGTTGCATTGATGATTTCACACATCTTTTATTGAACCGATGTCCAGTAATAATACTTTTCACCGTATAGAAGGCAAACAAACAAGTTTAGATATTGACAAATGTGAGTTAGGGTTTAATTGAATTTTGAGACATGACGCTAGTAACTGGCGAGACAAGCACAAAATCTCAGCCTGTACCAGTGTAGTTAAAGCCAGTCTGGTGCAGCTGACCATGAGAAGTTTGGTAAAATGATGACCTCCATTATCCAAATATATCACGCTCTCTCTCTCTTTCTATTCCATTATCCCTTCCTCCACACTTCTGTCTGTCTCGCGTCCTGCAGGCCTATACCAGTGTCTCTAAAGCCAGTCTGGGTATAGCCGATCACAGGGAGCTGGGTAAGATGATGAACACCATCATCTTCCACACCAAGATGGTGGACTCCCTGGTGGAGATGCTGGTTGAGACGTCGGACCTGTCCATATTCTGGTGAGACGGACACACGCACATAAACATACACACTTAAGTATGTACGCATGCACATACACAAGTCCAGCTCGTATTCAAGATGAACTGAAACCATTTCCAAGCTTTTATTTAGATTTATGGGTATGTTTCAGATAGGGCAGCATTCATTATGGCTAAAACGATAAACCTGATTATTTTGTTGGATACAGAGATAATAATTATTTTCTCAGGATGATTTGGGGGATAAAATGCACAAGCTACTAAGATGTACTTTTAGCATCTTTTATCAACAACTCAACTATTTTCAAGTGCACTGAGTGTTGTAAATTAAATTAAATGTTAATGCCAATATCTTGCAGCATTGCATCATTCATTGCATCAAACATTTTAAGATATTTTGACTTTGAGGAACTTATTTGAAACGGGTGTGTATCTCTTGTTTATTTCTCTCTTTCTGTGTGTTTTAATGTGTGTGTGTGTGTGTGTGTCTGTGCGTAGTTTCTACAGCCGTGCGTTTGAGAAGATGTTCCAGCAGTGCCTGGAGCTTCCCTCCCAGAGCAGACACTCCATCTGCTTCCCTCTGCTCTGCACACACTTCATGTCCTGTACACACGAGCTCTGTCCCGAGGAGGTAACTACACACACACACACACACACACACACGCAGATAGATACACACACTCTCTTTCTCATACACAGATGCATACAGATGGGAAACATGCAAAACATACATACTAATCTCACTTGTTAATTGCTGGTCGTCCACCGTGACGTTCCTACACACAGATCGACAAAGACACACACTCTTCACACACTTTCACACATCAACCTAAGCATAATGATAAGGATAATAATGATTTTTCTTTGTGTGTGTCTGCGTGTGTTTTTAATCTTCTTTTTTTTTTTCCAGCGTCACCACATAGGGGATCGAAGCCTGTCGTTGTGCAACATGTTTCTGGATGAGATGGCCAAACAGGCCAGGAACCTGATCACTGACATCTGCACTGAACAATGTACACTCAGCGACCAGGTAGAAACACACACACACACACACACACACACACAAGTTGGGAGCACCTGTTATATAAATGTACTTACACCATTCGCAATAATACTCCAGAGGTTGTACCTATGATCACAAACAAGAACAGAGTTGTGGGTGTTAAGGCTTTTATGCAACAGTTACCAACACGTATACTCACCGAATAGTTTTCTTGAAAGTATACTTAAGAATTAAAATCGAGAGAAACCAAGAAAGATCACTAACAAGCTCCCTGGTTACCACCATACTTGGCATAGCAACATGTACCATATTTGAACACATGGCTAGCTGTGAGCTTTGAGGGAACTAACAGCTCGGTTGAAATCTTTGACCGATCAAATTATTTGGTCTGTAGTACCTATTTTATAATATAACACACTGTTGAATTAATGTTGTGATTCCTTTGTTGATGCATGGCATTAAAAGCTGCTAAACTGTACCTCTGTATGTCTGTTTAGCTTCTTACTTAAAGAACTATCCAAAAAACATCAACCAGACCATTAATAATAATCTCTTTCTCAATCTCTGTTTTTCCCATCTGTCTCTCTTTGTCTCAATCTCTCTTTCCGCCTTGTCTTTCTTTCTCTCGCCATCCGTCTGTCTCTCTTCCTCCGTCTGTCTCTCTTCCTCCGTCTGTCTCTCTTCCTCTGCCTGTCTCTCTTCCTCTGCCTGTCTCTCTCTAGCTGCTTCCCAAGCACTGTGCGAAGACCATCAGCCAGGCAGTGAACAAGAAGAGCAAGAAGGCGACGGGGAAGAAGGGCGAGCCGGAGAGAGAGAAACCAGGAGTGGAGAGCATGAGGAAGAACAGACTACTGGTCACCAAGTTAGTAACACTCACATGCACACACACAAATATACAAAAGAAATTCAAAGACTTCGCTCTCTACTTCCCCAGGCTTTGGTAGCTACAAGAACACTCTCCGTCTTTGTATCTATTGGTATCTATTCCTATCCATCTGTCTCTGTTTATGCATCCATTAATAATCCTGTAATCATTGTTAATAATAGATTAACAACCCTGTTTTTTATTTTCATTGTGATAAAATTCCCCACATCACTGACTGAACTGTTTCTCCAACTATGTTCATGACAATAATATTAACAGTAACATTTAGCTATAATTACCCTCATATTTTGATATATTTTGGTATGTATTCCACACTTACTGTTTCTTTGCCCCACTGTTGTTATTTTGCACACCTTAAAATGTTGTAGTTCATACCATTTCCCAATTATTTATGCATTCTACTTCTTATGTTCTGGTGTTGAAATTGTCAATTACACAACCCCCATATGCTCTACTCTTGCTTATATTCTGTTGTCTGTTTATGTTGTATTTTTCTCCACTGTATCCTATTTTCATCTTATCTTAGTCAACCTTGTTGTTTTCTTCTTCTTCCAGCCTGGATAAACTCCACACAGCGTTATCTGAACTCTGCTTCTCCATCAACTACGTTCCCAACATGGTGGTCTGGGAGCACACGTTCACACCGAGAGAGTACCTCACCTCGCATCTGGAGATACGATTTACCAAGTAAGCATGCAGATCCATACCCATACACACACACACACACACACACACACACACAGATGTATAGTTAACCCTGATAGTTGTCTCTTCCTTCCCTTTCTCTGCCCTCCCACATCTCTCTCTCCCACCACTCTGTACATTTACATTAACACTGCATATTATTAAGCTGGCACTCTTATCCAGACTGACGTACAATGAGTACAACAGTAGAATAAGCATTAATTCCTGGATCACCATCATCACAAGCAGCCATCCGTAAGGAGTTGCGAGGGTTAGAGTCATAGTGCTTTGACAGCAGATTTAACAATATTCCTCTGACAAATGAATGAGCATGTTGGAGATCAGTGCTGGGAAAGGAAATAAGAGCAAAAAAGAGGGCATCTACAAGGGAATCACAACATTAAAAGAGGGAGGAGGGTATGATTTTGTTATTTTTATCAAGATAAGAACATACTGGCATATTGGAGCAAAAAGAGGAGGAATGTGTGGGTTGCTCACTCTCTCTGACTCTACAGTGGAAAAAAAAGTTCTGACTGTATGTATTTAAATTTCATTTGTCCCTGAGTAGATTTCTGGTGCTGTAGATTTTGTTATGTTATTTTCTTGTGCACTCTGTCTGTGGGAGTTGATGAGGTTTTAAGGTGTTTTTAGCCACTTTTTCCTCTGTTCTGTGGTGGGATGTCCCGTCTCTGACTGTCTGACTCGCTCTCTCTCCAGGTCTATAGTGGGGATGACCATGTATAACCAGGCTACTCAGGAGATAGCCAAGCCCAGCGAACTGCTGACCAGCGTCCGGGCCTACATGACCGTGCTGCAGTCCATAGAGAACTACGTCACCATCGACATCACCAGGGTCTTCAACAACGTCCTCCTGCAGCAGACGCAGCACCTAGACAGCCACGGGGAACCCACCATCACCAGTCTATACACCAACTGGTGAGTTAGCTGCATTAGTCTCACTGGAGGAAGTCAAGTCATTTTCATAGGGATTGGACGATATGCTTATCTCAGGATATAATTCGATACACGATATGGGGTTCATAATTCAATGCAACGGCGTTACAATATAATAAATGAAAGATCAGTGACAACAAAACATGACTGCGCAGAATTATAGCAATGGCACTGGCCTGGTAGAATGTAAACACCAATTTAAAAATGTCATTACAAAGTGCAAATAATATAATTTCGATGGAGAGCTTGTGAAATTGTGATGGCTAATACATGTCATTTGTGATTACTACAGCAGAATAAAATGTAGTTAATATTGCGATTCATTTTTCTGCCCCATGATACGTATTGTCACATTTTTTGTATTGCGATATATTGAATTTCGATATATCGTCCCTATGCCTACATTTTCACAAATGTAATTGAGTGATTTTCGAGGCACCATGAGGGGATAGGAACACAAGTTGAAGCAGAAGTATGTCCAAAAACATTGTTTGGATCGCTAGAATACAAACACATTTCCTTGTGGATGGCAAAAGTGTAGAATAAAGGATTCAGTTAGTACTTAGAAGTTTCCTTGACTTCTCCCAGTCAAAACTGTGAGATCTCGCACTGCAAAAGCACTCTAAGCTGTTGAGAGACGGCTCCCACAAACAACATCACCTTAGAGCGTAATCAGTCAAAATTGGAGCCCACATCCACCAATTACCAATTGTTAGAAACCCTTTTATCAGCCCAACTGATAAATTGGTCGACCTCTAAATTTTAGTCCCATGCAGATGGGTGTCATTAGTGATTGTTACGGGGCGTGTGTCCCAGCGGGAGTTATAGTAGCAGGACAAAAAACTAAATGTTTTTCAGGCATCTCCTATGTTCTCTGACAGTTCTAGTGCTGTCTGGATCGTGTTTGGTGCAAATCAACAATGTTAATTAAAAAATTCAACCCACTGTTTATACCCACTGGCTTGGCACCCTCTGCTTGAGTTGTATGTCTGCAATACTAATCACATGCAGGCAGGGCTTATTTAGACACAAACGACTGGAATATTTTGCTTGCATTTGCTATCAAACTAAGTGTAAAATTTAAGAGATTTTTATTTTTTTATTATTTTGGGGACACCTTCAGGTCACTAAGTGCTTGTGTTCTACCATTAAAACAAACTGTCTGAGTCGGTGCATTATTGCAATAAAAAGACACCCATTCATCTGCCTTGGTGGTCTGATAGGAATAGCTGCTAGCATGAATGATGTACAGCACATTTAAAATGATTTTCCTAAAACAGACACACTGATAGACGGATAGAGAGGCAGAGACCTGGAGCCCATATTGAGCAACTCCCTCCTCTGTATGTGTGTGTGTGTGTGTGTGTGTGTGTGTGTGTGTAGGTACTTGGAGACGTTGCTCCGTCAGGTCAGTAACGGACACATCGCCTACTTCCCCGCCATGAAGGCCTTCGTCAACCTGCCCACCGAGAACGAACTGACATTCAACGCTGAGGAATACTCCGACATCTCTGGTATGAACACAGACACACAATACCTAGACAGTCTAATGAGAGAGGGAACTACTTATTTGATCCAGGTTTTATTTCTGTTGTCAACCGCACATTTTGTCTTTTCTGCTGAAAGCATCTGCAGCGATGGGCTGTCTTTGTAATTTGGTGTGTTTTTTTTTTTCCAGAGATGCGCTCTCTATCGGAGCTGCTGGGGCCGTACGGCATGAAGTTCCTCAGTGAGAGTCTGATGTGGCACATCTCCTCACAGGTTGCTGAGCTGAAGGTAGGCACACACACACACACACACACACACACACACACACACAATAGGTGGAAACTACAGAATTACAGGATACAGAATAGTTTTTCATTTTCATACAATAGCCTGCTTAGTTTAACACCCATAATAGAATAGAAATCATAGAAAAAAGGATAATGCTTGTAATATAAAAGTGAAGTGAAATATCAGTTTTAATGCTCATTGTTTATCTGTGTGTGTGTGTATGTGTTTTTGTGTGTGTGTGTAGAAACTGGTGGTAGACAACGTGGAGGTGTTGACCCAGATGAGGACGAGCTTCGACAAACCAGACCACATGGCAGCTCTCTTCAAGAAACTCACCTGTAATCACAAGCACACACTTAACACACACACACTTGTGCACATACACATGCTCATGTTTGTTAGTACCATTTCATTCAAATGCAATATTTTGCTATTTTTTAAACTTCAATTAGATACCAAATACCGACAAAATAGTGCAAATCATAACTGTTTAGCCCAAACAACGCTTTATATTCACCATGCACTGCTTCAGTTTGTTTGATATGGAAATTTTCTGAAGTAACATATCATATCTGATCGCTAATGTTGGACTAAATTCACACACAAAACACTTTGATTACACTGTTTTTCTAGTACTGTTGTTGCCTCTCTTCTGACCGGCTGGCTTGTTTTCTTGTTTTCTTTCACGTCTGTGTAAAAGTGATTGGAGTTAATTTGTGAAACTATGTCTGTAATTCTGGATACAAAATTCTTGAATACAAATTTGTTAGTGCTTGTTGTAAAGTTAATAGTTGCTGGGCAAAAAATGATTCAGAAATAATTCAAATCCAATGCAAAGATTCGGCAAAGTACAGCACAGCCAAGCCAAATGTTTGTAATACAAGACATTTTAAAGGAAAGTGAGATTACAGACGTTTGGATGTGTGTTAACAGATTATTAGAATATAATGAAGGGTGAACAGGTCGTCTAATCTGCTGCCGTCTTCCTCAACGTACCCACTTTACTCCTAAGGGTTTAATAAATTGATAAATGATATTGATTGTGTGTGTGTGATGTACGGCTGTGGACAGGACAGAGGAAGACCGTCACTGACTAACTGATCAGTTTGTTAGATTCGTTTGATAGCTGCATTTGTTAAATGTTTAATTGATGTATTTTTGATTGATTTTGTGTGTTTGTTTGTTTGTAGCTGTGGACAGTGTTTTGAAGAGAATGACTATCATCGGAGTCATCCTGTCCTTCCGCTCCCTGGCTCAGGAGGCTCTGAGAGACGTAAGACACACACACACACGCCCTCACGCATATAGACATGCATGTAGACACACATAACGCATGCAAAGACTGTTACACACAACACACAGGCACAGCTGAAAGGTAAAACATCAAAAACACACGGGTGCCAATCAGGAAATGGACCTGTCCCTGTTCCTAAAAAGTCATTTTACGCTGATGCTGATCTCTCTCTCTCTCTCCCTCTCCCTCCCTCCCTCCCCCCTCATCTGCCTCTGTTTGACTCTCTATCTCTAGGTTTTGTCTTGTCATATTCCATTCCTGGTCAGTTCAGTGGAGGATTTCAAGGACCACATCCCCCGAGAGACAGACATGAAGGTAACACACTGGACACAAATACTGGAAACAGTCCAAATTGCGTTCAAACCTGTTGTCTGTGTGTAATTTGCTTTCTCTCTCCTTTGTATGTATGCATCTTTGTGTCTGTGTGTGTGTGTGTGTGTCTGTCTGTGTGTGTGTGTGTGTGTGTGTAGGTGGCAATGAATGTCTATGAGCTGTCGTCGGCAGCAGGTTTACCCTGCGAGATCGACCCTGCACTGGTGGTGGCACTGTCTTCACAAAAGAGTGGTAAGATACACACACAGAAACACACAAATAAACACACACACACACATGACAAACACACATACAAGCAGGCAGCCACGCACCCCGTCTCCTAATGGTTGTCCTGTGTGTGTGTGTGTGTTTGTGTAGAGAACATCAGTCCAGAGGAGGAGTACAAGATCGCCTGCCTGCTGATGGTGTTTGTGGCCGTTTCCATGCCAACGCTGGCTAGCAACGTGATGTCGCAGTACAGCCCCGCCATAGAAGGTAGGTCGCCATGTTGGAACGCATCAACAACTGTATGTAATATCAGGCTAATACCAGGATAACACAGGGGACTGGTACGGAGCGCAGGAGAAAATAATATATAGATCTCATAGTTTACTGCATGAAGGGCGTGAGATGTATCGCATGCACATGATAAACTTCACGCCCTTGTCTTCATAAATTCACAAGATGCAAGATTCATCATGCCCTCACCTTTAGTATGTATGTTTTTTAAAGTTTGTGCAAACCAAGTGATTTATTTTGTTATATATATATATATACAGTTGAATGGCACTTTTGATAAGGTGTCATGGACAGAAATTAGTTAAGAGTTTTGCTCAAGGTAAAAAACTCGGAGGAGTTATGAAGTCATTACCTATTGACAACCTTGAGATGAAAGGCGTCGTTGTTGTTGGTAACAAACATTTGACAAGGATAATGAGAGCTAATGGGCTCTACTGTTGTCAATATGCAGACTTGAGGAATGTTGTAGAATTAAGTTTCAGTTGTAATGATTTGTTTCGATCAGCATTTAGAGTTGTCCAGTGTTCAGAAAAGTGTTTGGTGCGGCTGTACTGCCACTAAATATTAACTTATAATTACATGATAACATTTTATATCTATTTGCACTCTTTTTATGAAACTCAAGCGCAGGTTTTATATATCGTGCACACACAATAGCGTGTCGTGTGTCAGTATGAAATACTAAACCAGAATAATCTATTTCCCCTCAGGATGGCCTGTCCCAGGCTCTATATGTTGGAAAATTTCTCCAGTTCTATCCAAAAAAAGACATACACATAACATGTCAGAAATCGAAACAAAGTTACTTGATTTTCTCATAGCAAGGTTCTCTTGTTCTTCCTCTTGCTGTTCTTCTTCTTCTACTAAGTGTGTGTTTGCTGCCCCCAACAGGCCACTGTAACAACATCCACTGCCTGGCCAAAGCCATCAACCAGATCGCTGCGGCTCTCTTCACCATCCACAAGGGAAGCATCGAGGATCGCCTGAAAGAGTTCCTGGCTGTAAGACACATACAAGCAATTTAATTGTTACTGATTTTATTTTCTTTCTTTTTTTCCCAGTTCATTTTATTTTCTTCATATGATTGGATTAAATATTCTCATTTTAAAATCTGTATGTAATGTATTCAATTCTTGATTCTAAATCTTTATTTGCAGCTGTCACATCTGAACTACTAGGTTAACAAATGAACATTAAACACACATGCAGAGTAAGATAGACAGTGACACACATGCACTATTTCTGTATCATAACTGTTTTCTTTGTGCGTGTGTGTGTGTGTGTGTGTGTGTGTGTGTGTGTGTGTGTAGCTGGCCTCATCCAGCCTGTTGAAGATTGGTCAGGAGACGGACAAGATGACGACACGCAACCGAGAATCTGTCTACCTGCTGCTGGATATGGTGAGAGAGAGAGAATGAGACACAGGAGATGGAGAGGGAGGGGAAGTGAGGGGAGGGAGTTGATTGGCCGGAAGAGAGAAAGACAGAGAGTGTGAGTGAGATCTGACGAGTGAAAAGCAGAGAGTGATGGGAGTTTTCCCAGCTGGTAGCTCTCTCTGTCTCCCTCGTGCCGGCTTTATTCCCTGTGTGGAGTTCAATGATTTTCTTTTTTTTTTAGGAACAATTATTGACATTATGCTTAGAGATGTGCAAACCTACAGAAATGTAAATTTAATTGCTCAGAAGTAAGCAAACATATGGACAGCGCAGCGACTTGTTTAATGTGTTCGTTCAAGATAAGAAATTTGTATTTTTCTCCCTTAAAAGTTCATAATATTACTACATAGGTTGAAACGTTTGCACTAACACAAAATATGATTTGATTTATTTATGTAATAGGGACAGTGCATATAAGTGAACATTTAAAACCAAATGTAAATATGATCCACCAGGCTAATTTTCATCTGTTGTCCCTTGGCAGGTTGATGTCACAGTTACAATACATGCCACAGTTTAATGAATCTACACCAAATAATTATAGTATAATAGCATAAATAAATCTGGTTACACTCCTAATGAACCAATAGCAGAATCATTCTGGTTTCTTCCTCTGCGTCTAAGCATGCCACTTCCTTTTATATTTCTATTTATCAGTGATATGAACCAGGTTTCCGTCTGCCTCTTGTGTTCCAGATCGTCCAGGAGTCTCCCTTCCTGACCATGGACCTGCTGGAGTCGTGTTTCCCCTACGTTCTGCTGCGTAACGCCTACCACGCCGTCTACAAACAGAGCATCAGCGCCAACGCATAGACACACACCCACTAAACGATTCCTACCACGCTGTCTCTGAACAGCAGTAGCGCTAATGCATAGACACACACACACTAAACACACAGCGAAACGCCTTCCGTGCTGTCTGCCGTCGGAGCATCGGTGCTCACGCATCGACACACACACACAGCAAATACACACTAAACGATGCCTGCCATCTTCAAACAGCGTTAGTGCAAACACATCAGCGCACAAGACACACACTAAATCCAAACTAAACACACTGAACACAGTAAACTATGCCTACAGTGCCATCACCTACCACTCTGTCGACAAAGCAGCATCAGCGTTAACGACAACACAACCACGTTAACACGCACTGAACGTCTACCTTACAAACGACGCCGACAATGCATTAGCGCTAACGCGAAAACACACCGCGCTAAATACGAACAAATACACTAAATGCAAACACACTTAAAACGCCACAAGAACGTACAAAACGTCTACAGCGCTGTGTACGAAGACCGCAGAGGCACACACACTCGACACTAAAAGTACAGACCGATGTGAAATACACACTAAACACACACACGCTAGCTGGATGAAGTTGGGGGATCAGTGTCTTTATTTTAATCATTGTACTTTTTTCATGATGTTGCCAGGGACCATAACCATAGCAACACAAATATACCATACGTTTGGTTGGTTTAAAAGAACAAAAATATAAATATATATATATATAGTTGACACTACTAAAATATTCCTTCTTTGTTTTTGTTTTTTTTGGGACGAAAGATTTGAGATTTTCAGCATATTTGTGGTGATGATTTGGATGCTTTGTTTTGGAATGGAAATGATTCTGATGTAATGCGGGGGTTTGATTTTATCGGGGCGGGTAATGATTCCTGTGTTGATAATGAAAGACATGTTGCTTGTTAATGTAAGTTTACACACACACACACACACACACACACTGACAGACATACTGAACACACGTATACATGCACACTAATCTTCCAACAATTCATAATGAACACACACACACACACACACACTTATATAACATGGTGATGTTTTCTTTCTTTTTTTCTAGCTAGTCGTAACATGAACTTTTTGTGGGTAAAAATATAATATCTGTATTCTACTTTGATGTGAACTGAACTCGTCTGTTTTTAATGTTTATGTTTTGTTATTTTTATGATGACGACAATGATGACGATTTTGCCAAATGTGTTGACACTAAAAACATGCATCAGGGCTTGGAAGTGGAGTGTTTGGATGTTATTGGGTGAAAAGCGTTTGGACGGTAAAACCCTCTGGTTGTTCTGGAAACAATCCGCCTGACTCTGTGGCAGCTCGGTTAAGAGGAGGAGGGGATTACACAGGCGTTTCTCCAGTGGGAACCATCTTTAAAATACTGCAGTAGTACTACAGTGATAGCTGTGGTAAAGGCCTCCTGTCTTGCATTCATGTACTTTCCCTACACCTGAAAATACTCCCCTCGGTTATCGCTGTCAGTAAGAGTTTGTTAGTCATCTCTCCTGGTTAAATAAAGGTCGAATAGGTTCTCCAGTGTAAAGTAGAACTGAACAAGCCAGTATAAAACAATTCATTCCTCTCATGCGGTTTCTTGCAAGATGATTCCTCGCACCTTCCGGCTGCTGAAAAGAGATTGAATTTTCCGTTTTTGTTGACCTTTATTTATCCAGGGAAGGTTTGCTGAGCGCACACAGACACACTTTTTCAGCAATGCCCCAGCTTCACATTCTCAGTTACACACACACACACACAGTCTCTGAAGCAGCTGGGGGCGAAGCGCCTTGCACAAAGGCACCTCGGCAGCAGCTGTCGAGCGAGGGGAGAGCATTTCTCATTCACCATCTACACTCCATGGTTAGATGGATGTGTTGCCAACTATTTAACTGTAATCGGAGCGAATAAACTAAAGCTAACCAGTGCCATCCAAGCAGAATAAAAGCGAATACTGACCGGTAACACATTCTCAGACCTGTTAGACCCGTAAAAGTCTTAACACACGAAAAGCTGGAGCCGCAATAAAACAAAAATTCAATTGATGTATTCTCTATTGCTGCTCGCACACTGAAACTTTCATGTAACGACGGGGGGGAAAAACACAAATATTTTTTAGACGTTCCACTGGATTTTAACCTGCGGTCGACGGGGCATCCCTGCATGTTGTGCGGGACCTTATAGGACAGACAGATGGGGAAAACCTTTATAAAAGTGCAGTCTGATTTTTATTATCAACGCATGGCAAGGGCTACATACAGAGACACGAACACAAACCACGCTCCCTCTATGCTGGCCCTCTGCTGATGTAGTACTAACACCGGGACTCTGTCTGGAAGCTCATATTGCATACTAGCCAGTCAGTATCTTTCAATATACTTCTAGTTTAGAGCAGTTTGAAGTTTAATAGAAGTAAAAACCAGAAAAAGCAGATGTTGCAGTTGCATAATGCATTGACATTTATGTAGTAGGAATACACTAAAAACTATTTAGTAGCTATTGTGTCTTTCTGCATACTGTGTAGTATGTGTATGCCTACTGCGTACTATCAAGTATGTAACGTGTGTATTCCTACTGCATACTTTGCAGTAGGTTCTGTGTATATTTCCACTGCATAATTGGTAATGGGTATGCATTATCAGCGTGACGGGACAGGTCCATGGAGACATTCTGCCATTTGATGTGGAATGGTTGCTGTTTTCTCTCTAACCTCTTTTTTGTGTCTCTGATTCCACCGTGTAACTTTAATGACATGAATAAAATAAACTTTAGGGCTGTGTCAGACTCCAGCTGTGAGTGTCTGTGGGTGGATGGACGGATTTATCGGTGGTTAGTCTCAACAGTCAGACTCGAGTCACAATTTTTTGTTGCTTGAGACTTGACTTGATGCATGAAGAGAATATTTGAGACTTTGACTTGGGTTCTGGTGACTTGACTTTGACTTTGACTTTCTAAAGTCTTGACAAAAGATCTTGTGTTTGTGTAAATGACTTGGATTGAAAGTGATGAGATTTGTTCCACCAGATGACTGAATTTAAATTCTGTTTTCTGAATTTGTGTGGAATGATTGTATTGAAAAGTCCTAGACATTTAGGTTTCTTAAAGATATTAAATGGATTTTTTCTGACTTGATGTTCTACATTTAGACTTGACATTACTGACATGGACTTGATTTGGTAATCTACATTTAGACTTGGGACTTGACTTGGCCACACCTCTGGTACAAACACATTACATGTATTGAAATTTGCCGTCTGCCATCTCATTGGTTCATACTTAATAAATTATTGCCAAGTACGGACATCTACACCTGCAGGGGTCAAGACAGGTCTAAACCAGTCTTGCTGTGTCCTAGAAGAACCACCAGGGGGCTCCACAAGAGCACTAACAGTTCACATCACAAAACTGGAATGGATAGAACAGGAATTCACATTTACCTATATATTTTTGTCAGGTAAAATTTATTTTTCACTTCTAAAAACAGTACATAGTGTGTCATCATACAAGACAATCTATGCTGACATGGTATTGCTGGTTTTGGTATTAAATCACAAGGATACAGACAAGATGAAAAGGTGAAAAGAAACAAAACGTCAATAAAAACGGACACACAACCCCCTTGATTATCACAGTTACCCACCATGCCACGATAGAGTGAAACAGAACTGAACAAAAACATCTTCCCACTTCCAGTTTTTCATTTAAATGTTTTGAAAAGAAGTGAAAACCTGTGCTGGTAAACCTTTAAAGAGATATTTCATTTTGGTGTAATTATTGCAGTTTTTGGCGTCCCTAAAATATGGAACAGCCTGCCTGAGGAAACACAAATAACAAATTCTGTATCTTGATTTAACACACAATTGAAAATTATTTTAAACATGCATTTAACTGGCACTTTGTTTTACTCCTGATGCTGTAGTATTGTTAATTTGAATTCAAACCTGATTGCTGATGTCTGTTTTGTCCCTTTATTTCACATACAGTTATTAATTGTTATATTCCCATGAATGATTAGCCACCAATATCACTCATCCAAGTCATTCATTTGCTCTGGGTTTGCTTCTGTTAGCATGAAAATCAAAATCAGACCCCGTACAACATGGCAGACGGGGAGTCATTCAGTGTTTTTGTTTGTGTTCTGGTGAATAAAATACTCCAGTAATGGAGGCAGTCAGAGTCTTTATGGAGTCATGTTGAGGTGAATGTGCTGAAAAATGACAATGTACAAGTAACAGTCAGTTGGAAACAAAACAAAAAACAATTTATTCACATTGCAGTCAGTTTGAACACTTGGGATGGGAAACTACCTGGAAGAGCAAGTCCAGCCAAGCTCTGTGCTACTGTTGTGTACCAAGATACATCAGACAAACATTTATCATTTCACAGATTCCCCACTGAAAAACTTAGAAATAAATGGATATAGAATCCGGAGGGATAGGTTTGAATTGTAATATTTGTTCCATTATCGCTAGCTACCAAGCCTAGCTAGCTACTAAACTAACTAGCTACCTAGCTAACTAACTTCCTCGTTGTTGTTGTTCTGGAGACTGCTAGCTAATTTGATAACTGTTAGGTCTATGTGAAGTCCTTACTTATGTGTTTAAGTATAGAGAGCCTAAGTCCCTCCCCTTCCGGTGGACCACCATGGGACCTTATTTCGGAAAAAATATGTACAGTAGTCAATGGCGAGAGACAAATAATTGTTTAATCCCGTTTGAATTGTGCCATGAATTACACATATGATGTTTTGTCAATTTAAAAGATAATTTTGCAAGTCAAGAATGTCTCTCACCGTTGACTACCATACATATTTTTTCCGAAATAAGGTCCCACGGGGGACAGCGGAAGGGGAGGGACTTAGGCTCTCTATTGCTAGCTATATGCCAAAGTTTCCCACCCAAGTGTTCAAAATGGCCGCTGTGTGAGGTCAGTTGTTTGGACCAGTATGAACCCAGGCTGGTTCAGAGAGAGTAGAAGGTCAACAGTCTGCCAACAGTCATACAATGTCCCGTCATTTAGCTGCTACATAAGATGGCTGCCATACACGGGTTGTTCAGAGAAAATTATTGCTGTTCAGAGTGTATGGGGGAGGAAAAAATGGCCGCCTTTGTTGCAGAGTGATTTTTCTCTCCGTCAGACCATCAGACATCCTGAGGGCTGGCTTCCTCGTCTTCTTCAGGCAGAGAACATTCTGGTTGGACACACATTCAGAATTGTCAGTTAAGATGTTAATTCTGTCATACGATCACATCAGCATGTATTGAAGGATAATACCGGTGTTTCTCCAGTGGCTAACACTGACTTTCATTGTTGCCTTTGTGTTTTTGCAATGCTCCTATCTATAAACATTTGGCTTGTCAATCAGCTTTGGTTTAGCTACGCTGCATGTGTGATTTGTCTTGTACAGCAGGTCTACTGCGCTTTCTTATTCTATAAAGTATGCTACCAGTTGTCAAATATACCATTTAAAGGGACCCTACTATTGGACTTCAAATTGTCCTCTATATGCATGTATGATCAAAGATGTTTAGTGAAGACGCTGTTAATTAGATTTTGTCTGAGTGGTTAAATCTAAAGTTATTGCATTTTCAAAAATCACCTTTTTTAACAGGCAGATGAACTTCAGTCAATGCATCACTACAGGTCTTGCTCTTGATTGGCTCCCCTCACTAAAAAACAATTAATATCCTTCCAATCAAGCACGTTTGCAGCATTTTAATTGACAAACCATCTGTAAAGCCTCCACTCAGCAGGTTTACCTCATTTTTGAATTAGAAGAGCTGCTGCTGTCGGCCAATCGGAGTCCAGTATCGTAACTGTGAGGACTTTGTCTTGCAATTTATTCAATAAATACCCCTTTAACTAAACTACAAATATTTGCAGGAAGAACATTATTCTTATCCTGAGCCACAGTATATTTGAAAATCATGAAACCGAATAATATGGGACCTTTACTAAAAGAAGGAAGGAAGGAATCGTTGGCAGTAAAGTGTGAGCAGCGCACAGCGAGACTAATCCTCCTGCTCCCAGTCCCACTGCATTCGTTTTGGACGCAGCATCAACAGGAAATACCTGCTAGTCCTCAAAGACGGGCAGGAAAGAGTAAGACGGGCAGAGATGGAATAAACAGCCACAGGAGAGCCATGATGGACTTTTTCAGGTCAAGTGTGGAAGCCCAGAGATTTCATAAAATCAGATTTATGTGATTGTTTCTCAGAAATCACATTTAAATTACAAGTTGACAAGGAAAACAGGTCTGCTATACTTACAGGTTTGGAGATGATAGATAGATAGATAAATAGATAGATAGATAGATAGATAGATAGATAGATAGACAGACAGATAGATAGATAGATAGATAGATAGATAGATAGACAGATAGATAGATAGATAGATAGATAGATAGATAGATAGATAGACAGATAGATAGACTCAGTGTCTTCCTTTCTTTCTGTTTTTTCCCCCCATCCCATCTGTGAATGTTTTGCCTCTCAGGCCACAGTGGGACACATGTTGCATAAATCACACACAAACACACACACACACACACACACACACTTAAGTTGTTAGTGCAGTTACAGGGGAAGTTGAGGATGTTGATCTGCAAACAGTGAGGTCAGGCAGATGTAACACTATTTATATGGTGCATATTGCAAAAACAAAATCATGTCCTCTTTCCTCTTAAAACCTGATTTTTTAGTCTTTTAACCTTTTAATATTTTAATCTTTTAATGGTTGTTGACTTTGAAGAAGACATCCCTGCACTTTGTTCTGTCCCCTTTTGGTTTAGATGTCTCATTTTTTGAACTCTTTGATAAGAGAGGTAGAGATCATCACAGTTACATTTAAGATATGTCACCAATATTCATTAAATTCAACTTGATTTTTGATATTTGCAGGGAAATATTTGGGTGAAGACTCTCTCGACTCCTTTAAACAGACTGAAGGATACTCAGATATTCAGTACATATTTCAATATAATACAACTTTATTCACAGCCATCTCTTTCACAAGCACAACCTCATCATCATCACCTACAGTACTAACTTAAGACTGATTTAATACATTTAAATAAAACCTCTTATTGTCTGAGTGTGTATGTGTGTGAGAGAGAGATCAAATAAGTGATACAATATTTGTGTGTATGTTAACGCACGGTTAAGTGAAGCGGTGTGTTAATGGTATGAGAAGAGGAGGATGAGAAAGAGACAGAGGAGGGAGACGGTGGTTATGGAGAGACAAAGAGAGAACGACAGAGCTAGAGAGAAAGAGAGAGAGAGAGAGAGAGAAGGTGGAAAGGTGGCTATCGAGAGACGGAGCCGGGACTGGACACTTCCTCTTTTTGGTCACATGACAAGTCTGAGAAGGAGAGAGAGAGAGAGAGAGAGAGAGAGAGGTGGAAGATAATATGAAATAGAAAGACCATGCAAAACCAAGAGGAAAGAGAAAAGAGAGGGAGAGATAGAGGGGTTAGTACTATTAGTAAGTTAGACCTTTCATAAGAGAATGACAGAACAGAATGAACACAGACTGTTGTGATGGCAATGTTAACTTGGAGTGAATAATTAGTGAATAATGAATAATTGATTGGTTGATTGTGTGTGTGTCAAGTGTTAATTTTGGCAGCAATTTTAGATTTCATTGCAGTCTTATAGTCACATTTTGATTGCATGCATTTTTAGTTATTGATCTTGTTTATAGTCTTAGTGAAAACAATCGTCAATCAAAGTGAATCGGTTATTTAAATCAAATAATACATAATACACTGAGACATGGTTCACTCCGGCGCTCCATGCTAACACTTTAGCACACACTGTGTTGAGTGATAGTAGGCGACTAGCATTACCTCAAAAGTGAGAAAATGAGAACTTGTAGCAGCTCTGAACCTAAATGGCAAGTAATCTTAAATTATATGTGGCCAAGTCTGGCACTTTTGCGTAAGAGATTGGTCAAATTTTGATGAATCATGATTCAAAAGTAATGTAATGTTTTTAGCTAGCAGGCACGTCACTTCTTGTTTCCATAGGAAGTGAAGGTGGTGGGTGAAAAATGAAGTCGTGATATTTAATTTTGAAAATTTAGGAATCTACAAGCCATATGAAACACCTAACCACTAACTGTCTGTCTTTTTACTTTTTTACTGGCTAATGCTAATACAAATATTCAACATTGTGTATGCTAATTAGCATTAAGCACCGAAGCGAACAATCTACTCGGGACACGTGAATGACTTTGGTGTTTATACTTTTATCACCAGGTAAGTTGACCAAAAACTCTGTATTTCTTTAAGACAAACCATCATTAAACATAATTTAATGTTAAACATAAAAAGTGTTTTTGCCTCCTAGTAAATTTTACTTTAATTGATGAAAATGCAAAATAATTTTAGTCGAGTCATTCTTTTTTGAAATTCATAGTGTCTAGTTTTTATCCGGACTTATAGATAATTTTCGTTATAATTTTGTCAAAGTTAACACTGATGTGTGTGTATTTATATATTGTGTGTCTATGTAAGTGTGTAAACTTGTCTAAGAGGCGTTTACCCCCTGAACTGTTGCTCTCTGCCACTCCTCTCTCCTCATTGGCTAACACCAGACTCGCCTCGTTCCCATTGGCTTCCTCTGGCCCGTTGTGATTGGCCCACAGGGAAGCGTTGGCATAGAGCTGCGCTGTGATTGGGCTGAGCTGGCTGTCAGTCTCACAGAGCCCCGCCCCCAGAAGGTGTTGCTCCACCCCCAGCTGGAGCTCTGAGGAGACAAGAGCGCCTCTAGTGGAGAGAAGCTTCCACTACAACTACTGCGACAGAGCGGAGAACTGATTCATATGCCTTATCGTACTGAAACTGAACCAGAGGGAAGAAAGTCCCAACTGAAGACGAACTAAACAGGGAGAAAGAAAACTAATAAAACAAATAACTGACATAAAGATAAGCGGCAACATAAAATACATCAGAGCAGCCCTGCCTGACACCTGGCAAACCTAAATATCTCTCTTATTGGCTTGGGGTGAGGAAGAGCGATGCGATTTGTCTCACTTGTAGATAGTTAGCAGTATATTTATCCAGGAAATATGGTACAGTGGACTTTTTTTTTTTTTTTTTTTTTCAGGGTTTTTTGGTGCTTTTTTGGGGCAGTTTTATTGAACTATGAAGTAAAACATTTGCACTATATATTGGCAAATAAACACCCAATTTGTACCACTAAGATTTGTTTTATTTTAAATCATTATATATCATCTCAAAATCAGAGTAACAATCAGAGTCATTTTGTACTGCCATTTATATAAAGCTAAATGATAAACTTTTGCATGTTGTACTACCTATTTTCATATAACTGTTTTGTATTTTAAAGTCAGAATCACTATATGAGATGCCAAATGTAGGAGTATAACAGCAAGAGATTTGCACGTTGAAAATGTGTTGTGAAAATCCAAACTATTGTAAGACGACAATGAGAAAACCAGATTTGCGCCACAAAGATTAAAAAAAAAAATAAAAATACATTTTTCTGATGCTATGTAAATGCAACCATATGGTAGATCGCTCACAAGGCTATTAGCTAACTGGCACACACACGCACACACACACACACACACACACACACACACACACACACACAGCACTCAGACGGGATCAATAAGAGAAAAGCTTTTACTGCCTCCGCTTCCCGGAACCAAGTACTGCACTCATTGGTAGAGAGCCTCGCACACACACACACACACACACACACACACACACACACACACACTATCTCTCTCTTTCTCACACACACATGCATATAAATAAAAACATACAAAACATGCACACGCTCATTAACACTCCAACTTGTAACTCTCATACTTGAATTTTCTCTTTTTAACACAAAAAAAGCGTAAAGCTCTTAGTGACTCTAACTTTGCATCGTCAGTCTCTTTACTGTTGTGCTATAAACTGAAAGCCTGGCCCAGTACTGTAGCTTCTTACTGCTTCTTCTGCCCATCAGGACTTTCCAGGAGCTTCATAACACTTCTTCTATAAATTATTCACATCTGGGCAATCATAGCAAAACAGACGAGATTCCTTGACAGCAACAAAGTGTTTTTTGGGGGGCCGCCGGTCCTGCAGAACACTGTGATCCAATGAGTGGTTGTTTTCCTACAAGCTGATAATTTATAGGCTTAGTAGTTAGTTCCATAGCCAATCCAGTGATGTGAAGGAGGGATTTGAAATATACACTGAATGTAGAAAGTGTTTTCATGAAGCACACTTATGAGGTGAATCCAGATAAAAGCCATTATCCCTTATTGAGTTCCCTTATTAAATCGATACAGATCGCAAAGGAGGAGATGTAGATAAAGAGAAGCAGACGAGTTAGAAGAGGATTTTTAAGCTTTGAGACAATTGAGATGTGGATTGTGCAAAAGGGGCTGCAACTCAGGAAGACGACCCTAATATTTTGTATATTCAGCGTAGACTGAATGAATGTTAAACTTTGATGTAAAAATGACATCCTTGTTGATGTAGGTATTTATTCATTTGATTGCTTTTCTCTCTCTCTCGTTTTCATTAACCTACATGCTATTTTACAACCTGACATTAAATCTAGCAAGCGATTTGGTTCCTTCAGCAACTGTCGGCAGCGTCGATGCAGCAGCCTCTTTCACAGGGATTTACTGTTTACTGATTTACTGTCATCCATCCTGATGTGCTTCAAGGATGAAAACAAACCATCAAGAGGATTGTTCTAAGCATTTCCTTCCCGCTACCTTGCAGATGAAATTCTTCAGTGAATGATGAGGGCAGGTGGCTGTGAGAACTTGAACTACACTTGAAAGCGCTGACGTAAGGTTTGATTCAATTGTTTTTGGTATAGTAAAGTGCCGGTTGACTAAAATTGCAAGCACTCTAATGTCAAATCTTTAGAGTGCTTGCAATTTTATGAGGAAGTGTTGTTGCAGTTGGCAAATTTGAAAGCTGTTACTATATTTGCATGGATTTGTTGCACTTGTGTGAATTCTTACCATGGTGAAATCATTAAATCCTGTAGTTACTGACTGGTCCTGTTGTTATGTGGGGACGCAAACTGAGCAAATGTGGGATTAGAGTTAGACACAGGGACACAGGAACACAGGCCTGTGAACCATGTGGGGCCCCAGCCCATAGTTTAAGCAACCTGTCTATCAGAAACAAGCTCCCCAGGGTGCCGTGACTCCAACATCCCCCTCCACTTCCCCTGCCTGCACCCCCCCGGCCATGCCAGGGCCTCTCTCAAAGGGAGACTGAGAAACAAAATTTAAAAAAACACAAAAGAGGAAGGGAAAACCAAGAATAGCAACAGATAAGGCCAACAACATATACTGAAAACAAAATAAAGATAAATGACATCCGAAAAACACACACAGATACTCGGAGACTGGTGTGTACACAGCTGCAGCCAAACACACCGGCAACCAGAGCCAGACATTACATTTCAGCATGTGGTCCTGCAGTCTTGGGGTTGCCTAACTTTATGTAACGTATGGCTCTGGACAAAGAGCTGAAATAGACCGAACACTTCCTGATGAATTACAAGAGAGGTTGGTAATTTGCTAAGTGGCTCATTAACTATCATTTTGACTGTTTCCTAACCACATGCTGATTGCTGGCCTTGTCACTTCTTGAATCTAATTCGGTGTAACCTCATTGCTAACAGATAAAATATGGGTCTGTTGCCTCTGAAATAAATGAAGAAATAAATGCATCAAGACAGATGCTATAAGCCTAAAAGAGTTTACCTTTAGCTTATTCCGGTTTGCTGTTCTCGCTAACTCTCGCTAAAAAAAAGACTGACATTGCACAATTTCATTTCTATCTCTGTCTTCATGGACTCCATCACAGACATTTACAGTTACACACATGCAACTGTTTTCTCAGCAAAATGACCAGACTACCTTCTCTACTTCTACTTCTCTTTTACACCTAATTTGTTAAACATCTATACGGCATCGAACTATTTCAATGTCAACATGCTGTCTGTCTGTTTCTAGTCCTGTCTCCTATCTCACTTTTTCGTGCACGATGCATGTCATTTTTGCATTTTTAGGACGTTGCTCTCATTTCACAACATTTTTTGGGAGACCAGGCCGGAAAATTACGCATCCTTTGTTTACCTTTCATGGTGGGCGGAGCATAGGTCCCCTGCTTCCTCTGACTGGTGTCTGGACCCTGCAGACCAGAAGAACGCGTTACAGCCCGGACTCACACCGCCACCAAGTTAAACAGTAAGACACCATTGTAATAAAAAGACAATCATTCATGTTCAATAAATCCTTCATTTATAATGAATGGTAATTGAATAATAATAAACAATATTCTTCAGCCAAGCCATGTCTAAGCAACACATAAGTACCAGTGTGAGTGGTGATTTTTGGTTTGCGCGTTAAATTTTAAAGTTAGACGGTTAATGTTAAATAATATTCTTTAATATTCTGTTCATTTTCCATTATTCAGTTAAAAATCTGCATGACAGTTCATATTAAATTAACTTTCATGCAGTCACAGGTTTATGTTTATTGGGTATTTTACAACTCAAGCGACTCGGCCAATCATGTTCTTGTGGTAGAAATGACTGAATGAAAGAAATCTGATCTCTGCATCTCTGAGTGAAGATGCCATACAGCTAGAATGGACATTCCCATTCAAATCATTCATTTTAAAAGAATTATTAGGGTTATTATTAGTAGTATTACAGTTATAGTTTGATACTGCTGTCATAGAGATTAACATGTGAAGAGTATATAGCTCTCTTCATAGTGCAGCCTTCTTTTCTCATTATTTTGAATTCCCTGGAATTGGCTGTCACATTTGGTTCACCAACATCATAGAAATATATGGTTTGGAAATTAATTTAGCAGGAGAAGAATGTTTTCCTGCATCTCTCTATATAGAAGAAATATTTCTACAAACCTGCGTCTCTCCACTGGCAGTGTGCTGCTCCCCAACATCTGCAGGAGAGAGCAGATAGCAGCAGTTAGCTCTTTAATCCTCTTTTAGTTTGTCACTTTTTTTAAGATGACCCATTACTGTGTCACCATCTGCAGGACAGATGTTTTTTTGTGAAGCCTTGCTGTGATCGTGTTGGAATCAGGCCCCCACAGGTTTGTGTCAGCTCAACTGGAGCCAGCGCTGTTCAGATAAACTGTTTGTTTGGATCAGTACAGCCACAGCTGAACAATTGTGAATGAAGATTACATGCCGCTATCCACTGAGAACATGGGCCACAAAGTGAGTTTTTATGATTGGGGTTGATAGTGTTGTTGATCAACACCAAAGACTTGAGGATTACGTTGCCTGGTACTGAGATTTCTGGCTTTCAGAACTCACTTTCTGGCCTAAACTCAGCCTATTAAACTCACTGTCCCGTTACTTTGGCTTTAAAGTGACAAACTAAGTGCTTAGGCTGCAAGACCAACTACAGAATAGTTTACTGTTCTTATAATCAGGTCCGATCAACTTACAGTGCCAATATTTAGGATTTAAAAGTCCAGCTCAGCTTCAGCTCACTGTCCCAATGAACCAGAGACTTGTGTAGGAGGAGACAAGTTCTACTGATGTTGTTGTAATTCCTGCTGGTCGCCAACAATTATTTATCGGCATAATCTGACACTTTTTGTCAAAACATAGGTCTTCTAATACAGTGAGAAAAAATATTGTTTGGATCAAGGCTCAGTGTGCGGTGACTTCTTGTTTTCACTCATTAGTTTGTCTGTCAGCAGAATACCTAAAAAAAAGTTATGAATGGATTTCCATGAAATTTGGTGGACAGATCGGCCTTGGGCCAAGGAACAGTTGATTATATTTTGGTGGTCATCCAGATTTCCACCATTAGACAATTATGTTTTTTTTTGTCGTAACTGTGAAACTAACAGAGATAGAGACTTGATTGGGTTTGTTTGCAGGGTGAAGAAATCAATTTAAACGTAAAATTGCAATGATAGGAATGATGCCTTTGGGTGTAACAGCGAGTTGGATGAATTGTTCACAGTGGTGGAGGTTTCCGCTCTCCGACTGCCTTCTAGTTTTATTTTATTTATGTTATGGCATGACCAGCAGTTAAATATTCCAGGAGTCCAATCCCTTTCTCAGCCTTAACATCTTTATGTTCCCTGTAAACATTCCCCCTACTCTCCCCAGTATGTTTGATACTGCATGCCAACGTTTCCGTTCTCTTGTTTCTGTGCAAAACAGACAAAATGGCCGGTTGAACGCACCTCAGGCCCCTGCAGGGCTCTATACAACTGTATTGGAACCAGGCCCGCAGAGCTGAGCTCACTAAATGGAATCAGGCCGATTATTCAATCATCCAGTTCCTGTAGAAGGATTTATAAGGTCTGAGAGTTGGCTCAGCACACACACACACACACACACACTTTCTCTCTCACTCTCTCTTTTTCCTCTTTCTGTCTCTCTATTTCTCTCACAAACACTCTCTCTCTCTCTCTCTCTCTCTCTCTCTCCCTCTCTCTCTCACTTTCTTTTTCCTCTTTCTGTCTCTCTCTATTTCTCTCACAAACACACACACTCACACTCACACACACACACACACACACACACACACACATCGTTAGGCATCCATCAGTGCAGTCTGAACACTGCAGATCACTTACCAAAAGCTCCAGTAGAAATCTAATAAAGATTCCATTATAGCTACCTCTATTTCTCTCTGTCTCCCTCTCTACCGCTCAGTGTGTCTGTCTGTCTGTCTGTCTCTCTCTCTCTCCCTCTCTCTCTCTCTCCCTCTCTCTCTCTCTCTCTCTCTCTCTCTACCTGTGCCAGTTGGTTGTCTGTAGATCTGCAGAGTGGCAGGAGTTGGTCTTCTGCGTCGGATCTGAGGGAGACACACACACACACACACATTTTAATTTTGACTTAAAAATAGACTTCATTGCAATGTCTTTAAAAATCTGTAGTACTTGGTAAGACCTTCTCTAGCTCAGTGTTTCAGTAGTGAAAATTACAAACATTTGTCCCAGCACTTAGCTTATTGTCCTTATACTCATATACAATACGACGACAATATTTGGTCTTTAATTTTTTATTAATTTAATAAAATAATACTTTAATACTTCTGCTTAAAAATACAAATTTTAATTTACTGTCCCTGGCTTTAAAAACAACAACTTATATACTCCAATATTTAGGCTTTGGTGAAATGGAAAACTTTAATTAATTGTCCAAATACCAAACTTGGCTTATTATTAGTTATTACATAGCTAGTCCTAATACAACTTGAGCTCACCGTCCCAGTACTTCCATTTTAAAATGTCAAACTAAGTATTGTCCCAGTACTAAGGCATAAGATCAAGTACAGAATAGTGTTCTTATAATCAGGTTTTAAAATTTACTCCATTATCTTACAGCCCCAATACTTTACTCTTCCACCTCACTCTTTCAATAGTTAGGCTTTAAAATGACACATTTTCATTAATTGTTCCAATAATAGGTTTTGCAATAACAAACTTAAACTATTGTCCCACTACTTAGGCTTTAAAAAGAAGGATTTTGCCAATATTAAAATTGTTCAAATCACTTTTAGCTTGCAGTCCCAATATTTACCAATCCAACCTACCTGACACATAGCCTACTTTGAAAAGATTAACTTTAGCTCACTGTTCCAACACTTAACTAAGTAAAGCTCACTGTCCCAATATGTAACTTTTAAAAAGACCAATTAAAGCTTGTTTCACTTTTTAAAAAAGACCAATTAAAGCTTGTTTCACTTTTTAAAAAGACCAATTTAAGCTCACTGTCCCAATACTATCTGCTTTGTTCACAACTTTGTTTCTCCGTCCCCAGACTAAAGGAACGATCCTGTCACTCTGCTGGAATGTAAATGTTCAGCGTCAGCCTGCTCGCCCCCCAGGAGAGGCTTTGTTTACAAGTTGGTATCTCATAAAACCATTGCTAAAATTTATCTTTCACTGCTGGCGATGCTGACAGTTTCCAGCTCAGCCCAGTGGAGCCGGCAGCCGCAGCGGGGCAGTAATCTGTCACCGTCCGTTAATCAATTTCCTCGGTAATGAACGACTTCCGGTTTCAATCAACCAACCGGTGTGTAAAGATGTGAAGAAGATGTTAGGCTTCAGAAAGACTGATATCTTCTCTTTAGCTTTAAAAAGAGCAGTTTGAGCTCTCTGATCCAACTTCAGCTCACTGTATTACTTTGTAGACTCTTGACTGTACAGGAATAAAATAGAAACAGTTAAAGGAAAAATCAGATTCTCTAACACTGTTATATATCATCAATCTATGATGTTCAATGCATTTCAGAAGTTATTTTGTGATGAATAGCGTTGTAGTTTACCTTTTTGTTGCACCCGCATTCCCTCTACCTGCCTCGTGCACTTCTACTTAAGTTAGTGATTTCCTACATTTCCCAGAATGCCTTTGGACAACCCCCAGAGAATGGGCGTGAACATGTTGCATTTCAGCTGTGGGACGCATGTGATCGGAGCAAAGTTAGCTTGATATTATTGAGCAAATACTGGAAGAAGGAGGAGGAACAATCTTTTCAAACAGCTTTTTTCAATATTTGAGAAAATATTTTTCGAACGCGACATGGTTCATATGGGAGACGAGCTATGGAAATTTGAAGGTGTGTTTATATATACGAAAAAATATTAAAAATTAATTAAAACGGCGTTGTAGCTCAACCTGACGTCACGCTATCTATGTTTAGCCAAAAAAAAATACAGCAGCAAAACACGATATGGAGCCAAGAATAAAAAGTACATTGCCAATAGCTGTGTTTTGTTAACAATATTGAAGTTTAGTGTGGATTTTTCCTTTAAATGTCCATACCATCCCAACATTGGGATGGTATGGACACGACTGCTGGCCTATAAAGGCATGAAAACACACAGCAGCTTGCTAAGTAGAAAAAAACAAATAAACACTCAGATACAAACACTGTCACATGCACTGCTGCTCAAACATGACAGACCCATTAAACACACACACACTCACCCAGATACACAAACACCACTTTTCACATGGCAGACCTACCCAGCACACACACACACACACACACACACACACACACACACACATACATGCTGACATGCACCCACACATGCAAGATTCCAGATGCAAGACGGCAGATAGAAGCCCTATTCAACTCACATACGCATGCACCCACACTCTCTCTCTCTATCTCTCTCTATCTCTCTATCTTTCTATCTTTCTGACACACACACACACACACACACACACACACACACACACACACAGATGCACTCACATGTTCGGCGGCCTGTGGGTCCAGCTGTCCCTGTAGCGGAGGAACAGCAAACTGGATCTTCTTTGGACTGCTGGGCTCCATTATTACTGACTGAGAGATAGAAAGAAAGACAGACAGAGGGAGAGAGAGAGAGAGAGAGAGAGAGAGAGAGGGAGGGAGAGAGAGGGAGGAGACAAGAGAGAGAGAGAGACAAGAGAGAGAGAGGGAGTGGTCTTCTTTGGCCTGTTGGGCTCCATTATCACTAATTGACAGACAGAGAGACAGAGAGAGAGAGAGCGAGAGAGAGAGAGAGAGAGCAAAGGGGCGGGGGGAGGGGGAGAAAGAGGAGAGGGAAGCATAACCTCTATTGAATGGTTGGATTGAGGTGAGAGAGGAAGAGGATGGAGAGAAAGATGATGATGTAACTCTCCCTCTATAGCAGATTAAATTATTACGTCACACAGCTGTTTTCTATTTTATAATCTAAATAAGTTGTTGTTATGATGCCATTTTTCATGTATGCAACTTTTCCATCATTCTCTTTTAAATTGTGCTCAAGTTTATTCTCTATGTAATGTTATGTTTGGTTGCTGAATGGCATGTGATCAGCTAATGGGGAAGTCTTTAAATCAATGGTTCTCAATCAATGGACCCCGATCACAGGTTGAACAGTTCAACCAGAGAATGATTTTCCCTTTTCAGGTCATTTCATGTGATTGATAATCAGTGGAGGCCTAGAAGCTGAAAACTATTCAGTATTTCACAAGAAAAAAGCAAAAATTAGAGAAAAAAACACAAAAAATACACATGATAATGAATTTCTATAGTAGAAATATGATTTTTTTCCCTTTCTTATAAAGCATCTCGCGACCCCTCAAAATTATCTTGTGACCCCTTGGGGGTTCCCGACCCCCAGGTTGAGATACCGTTGAATTAAATGACCAATTAACACAGAAGGAGAAAGCTGGCAGTAAAAAGCGACATTTTCTCTCCTTCTTTCAATTCAATTCAATGTGCATCAAGATAAATATATAATATAAATATATAAATAATAAATCAGCTTTATGTTATATTCCCTCTTTCTTTCTCCACCTCTTTCTGTGTCGCTTTTGTCGTCCTCTATGTCTCTTTGTCTCTTTCTTTCCCCCTCTCCCCCTCCACTCTGCATTTTCTTTCCCCCCACTCAGAAACCTACATCTTTTGCGACCAATGATGTCAGCGTGTGTGTGTGTGTGTGTGTGTGTGTGTGTGTGTGTGTGTGTGTGTGTGTGTGTGTGTGTGTGTGTGTGTGCGCGTGTTGGCAGTAGAAGTGGAAACACTTTGCTCGTTGTAGACATCTGGACAGACTTAGTGGCTACTGTAGGTGGAAGGAACCACACACACACACACACACAGAAATACGCACAAATCCACACACAAACAAACACACACACACTCACACACACGCTTGATACAAAGAGCCTCTTGTTGTTAGACTGTAATTGGAAACTATCCATCTCTGCTCTGTGAAGGTGAGACCGGAGCAGAGAAACGACTCGATGGTAAACAAGCACCTGCAGCGTTTCCTCCCAACACTAGCAGAAAAAAAAAAACAACTATTTCCATTAACATTCGTAGCTGCAACAGTCTGCTTCCTTCATTTGTGACATTACGGGAAATTTTGGGCACAGTTTTAAAAGTGAAATCTCAAGGGTGCCTTTGCAGTGGGCTGTTAAGTGACACTTGAAAAGCAATAAAGGAAAGAAAATGAAATACTCTGAAATACGCTGTAAAGCAGCTCACAGGGACCAGAGAATCTGGTGCTGATGGTTCTTACTTCTCATTTTTATTTGATTCATTTAGTGAAATCCAATCATGCATTGATTTTTCGTTAGCTGAATAGATTTTTTAACATTGAAAAGGCAACATTCAATAAACATCGATCTATAGTGGGCCTATCTTGAGCAGCCTACTTCGCCTTTTACATTGTTTTTTTTTTTTGTGTATTGAAATTTGAAGATTCCCTCTATTGGTGTTCAGAGTGTGCACACACAAAAATAAATAAATGAATTTCTGCGTCCATCACTTGTAATATTTTCAGTTCACAGACACGAACACAAGGATGTCAAAAGGAATATTGACAGCTATATCAGACTTAAAAGATTAATAATCTTTTATTTCACAGCATTATTCATTTTGGGTTGATAGCAAACATCTATCAACACAGTTACAGTTAATTATAGGCTACATACTATACAATTTTATGTAAGAATTCAGTAAAAGTGGTTGTCACATTTGCACAGTGTGTTGAACATAATCAGTCACCTGCTCCTAAATAACAAAGTGGAATATTTGTACAGAGGATGACATGAGAACTTGAGACCTCATTGCTGTCTCATTAACTGGATTGAATGTATTTATTTAGGTGTAGTCTATCACAGCATGTCTTAACCACAGACTGTTATCTGAACCTTTGGCCGCCTGACTCAACAGGATCAGCAGCTCGTCAGAAGTCAGCAGATTGTATGCTTGAGTGCTTTGGAGTAAATGTTTGGTTTGACATCCAAGACTAAGAGGAAACTGAAATGATCTCTGACAAGCTGAGCTGGAGTTTCAATCAGCAGCTCAGAGGAATAAACTGTTTCAAGAGTCCGGTGAGATTGCAGTTTACAACCCAAGTCATTTTTCTTTTTTTGAGAGCCACTATCCAGAGACTTCCAGAGAACAAATTCAGAAGCTAAGCCTACTGAGATGCTGTGAGTTGCTGAGTTTCTGCCTTTGACACCAGTGAGTGTCAAGAGGAAACACTGAAAAGCTCTCAGGAAAGAAGCGTCTGAGGCAATGTGACCCAGTGGCTCAAAGTGCTGGACAGCTGTGAGCATCTTTTGACGTCCTGTGTTTCAAGGTTTAGGGCCAGTTTCCACTCACGGGTTGCCAGGAACGTCTGAAAGCCAAACAACCCAAGCAAAGATTGAAAAGCTCTGAGAAAGAAAACCTCCAAAGTGGTGAGACCCAGTGGCTCAAAGCGCTGACTTTGAGTTAAGACAGTGAATTTTGAAAGCGTACATCCTGAGTAAAAACTGAAAAGCTCTGAGAAAAGCACTCTGCAGCGGTGTGACCCAGTGGATTATAGAGTTAGATGTCTAAATTAAGGTTTCGAGGTTGTTGGTTGAAGCCTGAGTTTTGATAGCCAGCATCCAAAGTAAAGATTGAAAAGCTCTGACAAAAAAAAAAAAACACTGTGAAGCTGTATGATCCAGTGGCTCAAAGTGCTGGACAGCTGCACTAAAGAGGTTGTGGGTTCAAACCTGAGTAAGTCAGTGAAATTTAAACGCCGACACCCAGAGGGAAGACGAATGAAAAGCTCTCTGGTTGATGAGGTCGCCGGTTCGATTCCCTCTCCATCACCAGTGGCTGGAGCTCTAAAATACCATTCCCAACCTACCAGAGAGCTGAAAGGTGCGGCCTATGAAAGAGGAAGCCACGTCCAGCTGAGGTTTTCCCAATATGTCAAGGTTGTTAGAAATGTTTTAGCATTTCATTATGTGTGTATTACAAAAGCAAGTAGGCACCGCCTGCCTATATGCGTACTCTTGTTTGGAGTTTCTCTACAAGTATTTTATATGCTACATATTGTTGATTGATTATTGTCATATATTTGGGATTTGTCTCTCCACATACTGTGTCAACTACACATTGTATCTGTGTCTACATGTTGTACAAGTCTATGTGACTGCTTGCAGGAGCCAGTGTGTAATACATTCCTGACAGTGTATTTCTTTGCAGCGGCCTATAGGAGGCAGTATATTGCTCTGTAAGCCAGTGTCTTTACCAGTCATCTTAAAGATATTACATTGATAACATTTCCCCTCCATCAGGGATCAAATCAACACTAGGGCCGTCAGGTAGTGACAGTCTGACAGAAAGACCAGCTGCTGCTTTGGATGTCCTACTGTTTATCATCTTCTTTCTACCTGTGTTCACACTACTGACAACAACAGCATGGAAAACCTTAAGAGTGAGAGAGCTGGGATTCAAACCAGCAACCTTACACATGACAAGCATCAGTTGATCTCACAGAGCTATAGCCAAGGACTGCTTACATTTCATTCATCACCTTATTTATATTCAAACTACTGATGACAGGCTGCATCATTGTAGCTGTGAGCAATAACCGCACCGCTTGTGTCTAACATTTTTCAGCTTACAATTGTTGACATTTTTGAGCGTGAGAACACTTGAAGCAGCACCCTGCTGCATCGATCCACCTGTTTATAAGATTTCAGTTTCCTCAAACCAAACATTTACTCCAGGAGGCTTAAACATACATTCTGCTGACTTCTGACTTGCTGCTGATCCTGTGAGAAGTTCATCTCATCTCATCAGTCTTGTCCGTCTTCCTCCCCCTGCCAACTTTACTTTGGTACATTTTTATTTCACTTTTCATTTTAAGGGAGGTACAATAAAATAAGTACTAATCTATATTCAGTATATGGGCAACTGTACTTTTTTTTGTTGGTTTTTTTTTGTCACTGAAATGTGAATATAGATTTGTACAAATGTGACGTGACAAATGTTTGATGCAGAAAGGAAATAAACTAAACTTCAAAATGCCAAAATTGTGTGTAAGTTTAAGGCTCATGTTCGATAACAAACATTTCACTGAACTCATTACCCTCACATGCAAATCTCTTTATTTGTTTCACATATTCCATTGACTGAATACTGATAAATATCAGGGCTGTATGGGTTGATAACTCTGCTGTACTCTAATATCTGGGTATGTGTCCATTGTGTGTGTATGGTATGGGAATGTGTGTATTGTAACAATGCCAGCATGTTTGTGGTGTGTGTGTATGTAGTGTCTGGGGTGTGTTTGACATGTGTGTGTGTGGTGTTGGAGTGTGTAACACAGGAAATGTGTGCGGAGGCGGTGGCAGTGGCGGCGGCAATCCCTGCCCCCAAACTGGAAAAAAGGGTTGTTGATGTTGTTGTTGTTGTTGTTGTTGTTGTTGTTGTTGATGATGTTGTTGTTGTTGTTGATGTTGCTGATAATGATGTGACAGCTGATGATGTTGCTGTTGCTGATACTGATGTTGCTGATTTGTCGGTTGTTGCAGTGATTTCTGTTGCCACGGTAACCCCGCCTGTTGCCGCTGAGATGCTTGCGGTGGCGGCAGGCTGTTGCTCCCCCTTTTCCTCTTCTCCTTCTCGTCCTCCTCTCCCTCCGCATGGCGTCGGGAGGTGAAAATGGGCGCGGTGTAGAAAATGGCGTCACTGTGTTCGCTGGGCTGCACCTGTAGGTGCAGGGTGGAGACCACTCTGGGCGGGCGAGGCAGGAGAGAGAGAGAGAGGACGGAGGGAGGGAGGGAGGAGGGCAGGGAGAAAGATTTGACAAGTGGGGCTCGTCTAGCCATTCCCTCCCTCCTCTTCCTCTCCTGACCCTCCATCACTTCTCCCCTCTCCTCTCGGCTTCCCTCCATCCCTCTCTGTGTGGCACTCTGCACCTCCGCTCGCTCAGCCAATCCGGCCCCGTCTTTCACGTCACACCCGGGCTCAGAAACACCTCCAGGTCCAGATCCAGGTGAGTCCTGCTCCGCTGCGGGTTTCTGAGGCGTCCCGGCTGAAGCCGGCCCAGAGCTGCAGCTGGAGTCGGAGCTGGACTCCGGATCGTCTGAGTCCCAGTCGCAGTCCGGCCCTGAGCCGTCGGTGGCAGAGCTGGACTCGCTGTCGTCCCCCCCCCACCGAGGCATACAGCGCCCCTGTGGGTTGTAGCAGGCCGCACAGCGAGACAGACCCAGGAACTCAGGGCCTGATCCTGACTGGACAGACAGGGAGGAACTGTTTAGTTCAGGGACGGGCAAGAGTCTGCAGGATTTCATTCCAACTAAACACTACACCAACTGACTTCACCGACTAGTTCCTCCTGTCTGGTTGAAGGTTGTTAATCGGTGAAATTAGCTTCCTATCCCCAGTTTAGTTAACTGTCAGTCAGCCAGTCACTTGGGTAGAAAGTTAGTATGAGTCAGTTAGTTGGTTGGTTAGTCTGGTAAACAGCAGAGTAAGTTAGGTCATAGGGATGTAAACAATAATCCAGGTACTCGGTTACCCGTTTTAATTTAAAACAAATAGTGAATAGTTAATTTCTATAAAAGTACTATTCCCATTTGTTAAAACTGTACAAAAAAGTGACGTTACACCTCCTGAACGCACAAGAAAAACAGGTCAATTCGCTCAGCAACGCTTGGCTACTGTCATGTCTACCATTGGTTTCTACATTAGCAAGTCTAACATTAGTTATGTCACACAGTCCTAATAATGCAAATGATGCCGTATATACGGGTGGAAAAAGTAATATGTGTAACCACCTACAAGCAAAGCATCCTACAGTTGCCGTAATCATTTACTCAGACTAAACTATTGGGTTAGAGAAAACGAGTACTCAGTTACTAAATTATTAGTTATTTATATCCCTAGTAAACAATCAGTCAGCAAGTAAGGTAGGTCAGGCAGTAAGTAAGTAGGCTGTAAGAAGTTTTTTCTTATCTAGTTTGAAAGTCACTTTAGTTAGTTAGTCAATCAGTCAGTCATTGAGTTAGTTATGTAGTTAGTCTTTTAGTCAGTAAGTCATCACTTTGTTGGTTAGTCAGTCAGTCAGTTAAAGTTATATCTGTTTATAGTGTGTCACATATAAAGTGTGGTCAGTTACCTTGTGAAGTTTCAGACTGTCTGCAGACTGGTTCTCTACGGAACCACCAGAGTCCACTGACTGCTGGCTGGCTCCTCTAGACAGGACTGGACAGAGAGAGAGAGAGAGAGAGAGAGAGAGAGACAGACAGAGACAGACAGACAGACAGACAGTCAGACAGACAGACAGACAGACAGACAGACAGACAGACAGAGACAGAAAGAGAGAGACAGCAGTTGATTATTTTCTCCACTAGGCTGCAGTGTTTCCCAGTCAGTGTCGTTGTGGATTCCTGTGTTTTAAGGTTTAGTCACATCTGACACAAACTCACCACCTTTTCTCCTCGCTCCTCCACTCATCCCTCCCCCTCTTTCGCTCCTTCCATCGCTCCTCTCCTCAACACCCTATTGGCGAGAGAGACGGAGAAAAACAGCGAGTCAGAGTTTAGTTTAAACGTGTACAAAATGCATTTTTTAAAAGATAAACAGATTGGTAGGAAATTTGGGAAGGGAGACAGACAGATAGATAGACAGACAGATAGATAGATAGATAGACAGATAGATAGATAGATAGATAGATAGATAGATAGATAGATAGATAGATACCTCTTTCATTAGTAGCTCCCAGTTCAATCGTCCAGCAGCAAACTGGTCTTCCCAACCAGGCCGTCAGTTCACTGCAGGTTTAAAAAACACATTTCCTTAGACCTTACAGTAAGTTGTCCAACACACGCAGTGCAGTTTTGTTTCTTCACACACACCTCTGATACACAAATACACACCTACACGTCTCACCACAGGAGTCAAAGTACAGTCTAGGCGCTCCTATCGCAGGTAGGGTTTCATTGTTTTGCTCGAGGGGAAATGTTAAAGGTGAAACAGCTGCCATTGTCGCACAGCCTTAAGTAATTCAAATAAAATAAATTCTGATAACTTTATTTTAGGCACAACATGGTGCATGGTCACATAAAATCATTGCCTTGATCGATGACATATAAAGTGATAGTCCACTAAATCCTGTGTTTTTTACTTTAGCGACATCTTTGTCACTAAGCGCTCATCGCTGTGGTGTTTCTGCACTGCTCTTCCCACAGATCACCTGTCAATCAAACAGTGTGGGCGGGACTGTGACGTCTCTTTCCTTGGATTTTGTCTGTTTATTTAGTTTGAGTTTCTGTAGGTGGCGCCGCTCTTTTCTCTGTCTGTTCAGCCACGGTGGCTATTGCTGCTCATGCTAACTACCCAGTTCTTCTTCTATTCATTTCCAAACAAAGCGCTGTCGCTGCTGCCGGAAAGGTGAAACGCATCACTTCCTGTGCGGCAGTGGAAAGACCTACCAGACACCAAGAACAGCAATTGTAAAAGCTTTCATGAAGTAGATACAGGCTGAATCACTATTTGTGTTATTTTAATCGGTGATGGAGAGGAAAATGTCACATATTATTACTTTAAGCTCACTTTAAGATTGCTATTGGGGAGACCGGAGATGATTGTAACACATTTTGACACAAAGTACCCACATTTATCTACTACAAAAAGCAATCACTTCAACCACTATTACAATATCACAGACTTCATGAATTGATGTCAAATACAAGGAGTTCCATTGTTATAACCTACCCCAATACCAGGGTACGTTGTAACACAAACTGGGGTAAATTGTAACAAGAGGAAAGTGGCAAACATTAAGCCCACACTATACAATTTGCATTAGAACAGCTCTAATGAAAAATGTGTGACATTAAAGAACATGATTGTCAGTCACTGTGTGTGTGTGTGTGTGTGTGTGTGTGTGTGTGTGTGTGTGTGTGTCTTTGACTTTTTGAACTGAACCATTTTAACATCTCTTAACTGGACATGCATGTATGTTGTCTTTCGAACAAAATTAACTTAAATGTCAGTTCAGTTCAATCTCAGTCAATTCAAACTTAATTGCCGTGAAATGAGCTGTTCCATCACATAACTGTTTAATAAATGAGTCACAGTAACACTTTTTTCAAACGTGTTACAACTAGCCCCACCCCTGTCAGACATTATATTTCTAGCTGTTGTAGAACAGTGGTTTGAGATTTGCATGGATGGACTGCATGAGATTTTACTTGAAAGACTGTTTAATCTAATACAAGTTCTATCATTTTAACTTAAACAGTATCAGTGCTAATCAAAATATAAACTTGGTTCAAACAATTACTTTCCGTAGTAGTGATCATGTGACTCTAGCTTATTCCTGATTGGTGGAACTGGCGCCGTTACAACTAACCCCATGTTACAACAATCCCCGGTCTCCCCTACCACAGGAAACTGGTTTCTATCTAGGTTCAACAATGTCGAATTACCATAATAAGCATAAACATACATACATTACATACAAAGCAAACTGGTCTCCTATCAGCGCTACTTTTCTACATACTTTGTACGCTCAGCCTCGGAGGTGAATGAAGGTTCATGTGCTCAAAAGCTTGTGGGAAGTCCAAAAGAAACAATAGAAATGAAATCCACTGGACTTAAAAAGAAGAGTTGAAGACTTTTCACCTTTCATCCGAGAGACTTCATCAGTTCTACTGAGTGGTGAGGAATTTCCCGGCAGCTGATGATTCATATTGAGTCACATGAGAGAGCGGTGAAACGCCTTCAACTCAACATTTTAAGTCCAGTAGAATGTGTTTTTACATGTTTTTTTGTTTTTTTTTACATCTTCCACCTGGATGACTGAAATGAATCTACACAGACAAATAACTGTCACATCACATCATCCCCTCTCTCTTTCCAATCTCACCTCACTCTCAACTCTATAATGTCTCATAATATCTAATAAAGCATAAATAGTCATTTTAAAGCAAATTACTTCTCACTCTCCACTTAAAAATAATGAAACAGCACATACCCAGATCGGCAGCTTCCCCTCTCCAGTGGAGATGCAGGATGCGGTCTGACCATCAGGTTCTGCAGTAATGTGTGTTTATGTGTGTGAATTTATTTATGTAGATTCATGTAAATGTGTTCACACCCAGGGGAGTGTGTATGTCTCTTTGTGCGTGTGTAGAACGGGTCACATCAAAATCAACACAGTCAAAGATAGACACAAAGGCACAGATAACACACACACACACACACACACCCTCTGTGTAAACACACGCACACACACCAGGATAGTCCACCTGGCCCCTTTACTCCCCCCTATCAGTAAAAAATGTCTGACCCTCTGTGTTTCTAATTCTTAGCTTTGAATTGTCTCTAGATTTCACGGCTACTTGCAAAGACGTTGCTGTATGAATTCTGATTTATTCTGCTGTTCCGCTCTGAATGAGTGAAATGCAAACAGGTTATACAGGTGTGTGTGTGTGTGTGTGTGTGTCTCTACTCCAGTGCGCGGGAATGACGTCACACACCCCCACCCCACACAAACACACACGCTCTGACGCATGAATACACACACACCCTTGCACACACAAAGAGGAAGAGAAAGACACACACTCACACTCAGAATAAGTTGACTGCCGTTTAAAAGACAGAGTTTTTATTTCGACCATGAAAAGTCTGATACAACCACACACGTTACCTCGTGCAGGGACAGTTAAGGCATGGAAATCTCTCCTCTGGTTTGGCCAAACTGTACAGGCTAACACACACACACACACACACACACACACACATACACACACACGCCCGGCCGAGCTACCATGAACAAATCCATAATACAGAAAATAAGGTTCAGTTACAGATCAACAGTTGAATTCACATCTTTTCTCTTTTCTCCAGTCGTTTCTCTTGTCCTCCCTTCCCCTCCTTCTCTGGAAGTGTTAGAAAGTGAAAGGACAGATAAAGTGAAGATAGGAGGAGAGGAGGAAGTAAGAAAAGCAAACAAGGAGACTTGAGAAGTTCTACATCAGTTCTTGGCACAGAACAAAGGTCACAGATTACGACCTCCATATACATCATTCATATACATCTTCATTTTTTTACCACTGTTCAGTCTGTAAAGTTTGAGACAAAGCTCCTCTAACTTTCAAATAGCACATTTCGAACACATGTTGTGGTGAAAGTGAGACAATTCGCTCATCCCAAACAACACTGCTGAAAAAACACATCACATGTCAGTGAAAGGTCACAGGCCTCCATTAAGGTGAAAGGTCACACATAAGGCTGCTGCAGCTTCATCTCCAAAAGAAAAGACACAAAATACTTATATATTTTTAACACATGAATACCATCATCATAATTTTCACAATCATCATCACTGTCATCATCCATAGTACCGATGTCATCAAAATCCTCTTTTCAGAGCACAAACATTCAAAAAAAAGGACTTTTTTTTTTCTGTTTTTGTTTTTACTCTAAAGTGCAAAACGACCAGGGGGAATGTACTGTAATTGGTGCAGTAGTCTGTTTTGTTTTCTCCCCTGACTGTTTGAGTGTGAGGTGTCAGTACCTGATTGGCAGAGAGTCGTGACAACCAAAGAGCTGCTGGATTTTAGGAAGAGAGTTAGGATACAGTGAGGGTGGGTGAACTGTTTGGGCATGAGCTCTCCAGGCCAATACAGCCACTTCCAATGCACAGGATCTATACTGTTAATGTCTCTTAAAGGTGAATATCACTGTATTGCAGCATCTCTAAATGCGTTTTACGCCAAAACTTAGCAAAACAGCTAACATTTGCGAGATTTGAATTGTCCCTTAAGTGCCATGATTCAGGAGGGATTAATAAGTGAAGCTCCTCTGTCAATAGAAACATCATCGTAGAGCACAACTTTGTCCCACTGCAGCGTTCAGAATCTCGCTTTGGAAGTCGGACACCAAAAACGCAGCTTGAAGGATCTACTTCTCTGTCCAGGAAGAATTAAGCAAATAATGATCATTGTGTTCCGGCGAATTTCTCCGTCATTTCAGTGTGCAGTTTCCACAAAACGAGTCCCCGCCCACTGCTCTCTGTGGGATGACCCACTTTGTGAAGCCAGTCCCGGATGACGTTTATTTAAACTTCACTGTTTCGTTATGCACCTATTCCTTTTCAGGGTCACGGGGGGGGGAGCTGGAGCCTATCCCAGAATACATTGGGCCGAAGGCAGGAAAACAGGTCTCCAGTCCATTACCGGGCGAACACAGACAAAAAGACAGTAACTCACACTCACATTCATACCTGTGGGCAATTTAGAGTCTCCATTCACCTGACTTGTTTGTCTTTGGACTGTGGGAGGAAACCGGAGCACCCAGAGGAGACGCAATACGGACGGGTCCAGTTCATCTATGTGTTTTTTAGTAAAAGAATGATGGCACATTTAATGTACAAACTTCTAGTAGCGCAAAGTACAGCAGAAACAAACTTTGGTGCCTACGCATATAGGCAGCTCTCTGTTCCGTTCGGTTCCGTTCTGCCCTCCCATGATGCACCAGACTCCGCTACTGGCAAACCTCAGCTCGTCGGCCCCAAACCTTCAAAGTCGGGAGGCTGGCCAGGGACAGGGGCAGAAATCACCAGCTCACCAGGGTGTACTGCACTTTTTTCCCCCCTGTCTTTTCCCAGAGACGACAGACCAAAGAGGCCTGGAGGAAAGATGAAGACGGCGCCTGGCGAGCTCCCAGGGGACGGGAAAGTCTGAGAAGTTCTTGTTTCTTTTGACGTGGAAAAGGTAGAAGAGTCCTGCTAGATATCAGACATTTTGTTTTGGCTGTTAGATGCAATATAAAAGGCAATAAAGCACCTCTGAACTTCACTTGAACAAAACTCTTGCCTGTGTGATCGTTTATCGGGTTTGGCCTCGAATGGTTATGAATCATGTACCACAGCAACAAAATACACAACGAATTTCATTACATGACCTTCAGAGCTGTTGCTGTACATTCTCAGGTCAATTTCATACAGTGAACACATGACCCCGGCATTTAAACTGTCCAGAGGAAGTTTACTCACACAGTTGGACCTATTCCTACCTGGGAGCCACCCACTACAATCACAGTCTTCCACTGGGGATCAACTGGGGGTTAAGTGCCTTGCTCAAGAGCACCTTAACAGTAATTGCTGAGGACGTCAAGAACATTTCTCATTCACTTTGACCAACCAGATTTTCACATTATTCGAGCATCTAGTCACAAGCCTGCTTAACGGTGTGTCCATAGTGTATGTGGCAACCTGTTGATCTGTAGAATTAAAATACAAGAGGGTGAGATGGGACCGTCCTGGCAGCTCCGTGGGTTAAAGCGTGGTCGCGGGTTCAAATCCAGTTTAGGATATCTGTCGGATATCTTCCTCTTCCTCTCTTTCCAGTCTTTTCCGTCTCTCTCCAGTGTGACCAGTTAAAACAGAAACACGTAAAAAAAAAAAAGTCTTCAAGAATAAAATAACTATGATTCCAAAGTGCATGTGTTTGGCAAATCAGCTGACTTGTAGAGTAAAAAGCACAAGAAGAAGGGATTCCTGGAGGAGGACTACTGCAGGCCAACTAGTCTTAGATTTAACCAAGTTTAGATGATGTCAGCATCTCAATGGAAACTTCTGCGAAACCCAGTCGCTCTCACGATCTTGACCTTTTCCAAAGTTCAGCTGGTTCAGGGTTCAGCTGATTTAGCGGGTTCGGACGGACGGGTCTTTACATCGACGGGTCTTTAGATTGACAGGTCAGTGTCTGTGTCAGTGGGCGTGGTCTTTGGGCTCGCTGCGCCCCCTCTCTCCTCGGGAATGGAGGACGAATCGCCGTTGAGGCTGGACAACACACCTGGAACACACACACGCGCACAGAGTAATACACACATCAATTTCACAGCTGGGTTGAGTTGTCAAATCAGGTTTTCCAAATTCATATTCAAGTACTTTTTTAAGGTGTTTGTTTTGTTTGTTGAGACAGTATTTGGGCTGAGGGAAAACACAGGAGGAACATTTCTGATGGGATTTGATACCAAGACAGCAGGTGTACATGTGTGGATGCAAAAAAGCCTTTAAATTGTGTATGCGTGGGTGTGTGTGTGTGTGTGGGTGTGTGTGTCTCTGTCTTACGGTCAGTGTCATAGACAGAGCTGTCAGAGCAGGTCCTGTTCCTGCGCTGAGTCGACCTTTGACCTCCACACACATACTCCTTAGGAACACCTGACCTGAAAAACACACAAAATTCAAATTAGAGTTACAGTGATAACACAGGAAACTTTCTTTTCTGAGTCAACGTTCCTGAACAGTCTTTTAGCAGATTCGTTTAAGATGGCTGCCATAGCAAGAAGTTTAATTTGGCTTTATTTGCACAGTGATATGACATAGAAGCAAAATTAAAAAAAACACATTTATACAATTATGGAAATACAAGAAGATAAACAAAGTATTTATTTTGAGGCATCTTTGCTGCCTCAAAGATGCTAGAATAATTTGGTTGTAAAGGCCAAGGTAAACATTATTATCCAGAGACCTAACTACTATTTACTTACATTCTCTCCTAAACTAGCACTTACGGACGCAGTCAAACACACACACACACACACACACACACACACAGCCTGGGGGAACAAAAGGATGTGGGAGTTAACCCACTACAGTTTGCTTATCTAATAAAACCTACGCTAAATGTTGTAAAGCCACTCAACAAGTGTTTTCTATGTACAGTAATGTATACAAACCAGTGTTACCCCCAGATATGTCAGCTGTCTAAAAAAGCATTTGGACCATGTGACACGAGCCATACTGATGCAATTCTTTGCAACAGCATTTAGACCATGTGGCACTAAAACTATATTGGAAACCCATACTAATTAAATTATCTTAAACAGCATGTAGAGCACATGACACTAAAACTCTCCACTGAAACCAATACTGATGAAATTCTCTGAAACACCATTTAGAGCATGTGACACTATTGAAATTAATAATTATTTGGGTTCTTGGGGTTTTGTACCTTTGCTGTTTTTTCTTCTGTTTTTCTTTCTTTTATGTGTATAATGTGAGTGTTCCTTACTGTCATTTTTCTTTTCTATGGTAAAAATTTTAAAAATGTACACCCACATGCTCATTGTTATGTCGTTTAAAACTGTTTTCAATAAAAATATTTTGCAAAAAAAGAAATTAATAATTATTATAGGTGGAGCAGCTCACAGACAATTTTATTCAATGTTAGGAGGAACACAGATATTGGTAATCAAGGTGTAGCAATGCTGCCACCTAGAGGCCAGAGGTGATGGTGATGCAGGGATTCAGCACACAGTCTGCTCAGTCAAGCACAACGACAAAGTACATATTCCTGATGCATTTTCTGCTCTTTCTGCCTATTTGGTTGGCAGGCACGTTTGGCAGATAGTCTCCAGTTTGGATAAAACAGGGTGTACTTGAAGTAAGGGAACTACAAATGAGCTGCAGTGATAAACAATATGAACGAAGGAAGGAATGAGGGAAGAAGGAAGGAAGGAAGGATGCTAGATAGGTAGATAGGTAGATGGGTAGCTAGGTAGCGAGGTAGATAGGCGTGTGTGTGTGTGTGTGTGCGTGTGAGTGTCTGTGTGTGTGTGTGTGTACACTCACCTGTCAAAGCTGTATGTTCCAGGGTGACTGATAGACCTCTTCATCTGGGCAGACAGACAGACAGACAGAGACAGAAATACAGACAGACAGATAAGTACACTATATGTATTCACAGTCCTGTACAATCCTGAGAAAACGTCAAAATATCTACTCACGTGTATAAACCAACCCAAACAAACAAACAAAAAAAAACAACAGCTTCAGCTATAAGCAGCAAATATAATCACCAACGTCCTGTTCATCATTGCGCAGATTGTGAGCCATGTGCAGCTCGCAATCTACATCTAGTTTACATTTCCACCAATCAGTCTACTGTACATGCCATATGTAATTAGTTTTTTTTAACATTTATTGGGACTGTTTTCTGCTGCAAACTTCCATTTCTTCCTGTGGGTGTCTGGTGATTGACAGTAAGCAAAGCATAATGTAATGCAGCACAGATATGAAAACACTCCAGTTCTGGCACAATGAAATAACGATAAAACAGAAATTTTGACAAAATCAATTAAGGTTTTATGGTTACTGTGATGGATTATCTAGCTCAGGCAATGTTTAAGTCTGTGGAAGTTGTTTTCCATGCTGTACAAGAATGAATGGCAGCAAATCGCTTCTTCTGAAGGGAGGAAAATGAGCCCTGATATCTCAAAGTACGCTGACTGTATTTTCAGACAAACCAGGAATCATAAAGCACAAGCACAAACTTGAAAAAACACCGGTATTATCCTTTAACCCCTAACTGAAGCTGCTCGGAGGCTCCCAGGTGTTGAACTGTGAGAGTGTGAAGCAGGGCGTTGCTGACAAAGACCAAACATGCTCAGTTAACTTTCTGTGGGTCTTTAAAATGCAGGAGTCTCTGGTTTACTGCATTACATTTGAACTGAGAATGGACTGAAACAATCCTCAAAGTTGTGCAGTGAAAGAATCTATGGGATTTGTGTATGTGGAGTGTGAAGCAGGGCGTTGCTGAGAAAGAGTGTGCAAGTTCAGTCAACTTTCCCTGGATAGTAAAAATGCATCAGACTCCAGTGCAGAGCAAAAGGTAAAACCGATTTGCAACAATCACATGGAGGATTTCTAGACATCTGCAGGTCGATCTATGGTAGCGCACAGACATTACAGGGTCTCCATTATCTTATCTATTCATGTTTTTCTTTATTTGGTGGAATTTATTCTAGCACATCCAAAGTTTTGATATGTTTCCGCACCGATGTCACCAAGACAATTCCCGGCACGCTTATTGTACTTGGCAAAATAAAGCTTTTCTGATTCAAATTCGGTTGTTTTGGATAATGTTAAAAGGACCTTTGTACTCTGAACTGTACTGAATAGATCCTACCTACCCGTTCAGGGGGTCGGAGGTCAGGGGTTAAACTCTGATTGGCCAGGGTCATACACTCTTCCAAAGTCCTGATGAAGGTTGCACAGGTCGCACTGAGGAGAGAGGACTGGAGAGAGGGAGAGAGAGAGGAAGAGGGAGAGAGAGAGAGAATATTATAATATATAATTATAACTGTCATCATAACTGCATTTATAAGCACATTATCAGTGCATGGTAATTATTATCTGTGCAAAAGATTAAGGGGGCTGAACACTTGATGTGGCAACTGTAGCGTTAATGACATGATATTAATTTTCTGTTTGATGATTTTATTGAAAGAAAACTACTAATCTACGCTTGTAACCTGCCTGTAATGCATCCAAGTGCACCAAATTCATTTCTTTAAAGAAACAGTTGGCCTTTAAGATCTGAAAAATCTCTTTTTATTTTTTTTCCACTCCTCTATATACAATACTGGAATTCAAACAGTAGCCTATATATCTTTTGGTTGCTGTTTCTATTATGCAGTGACTATAATTAAGGCCTTTTACATTTTTGTATCTGCAGATGGAACCCATACTTTTACTCCTCCTCATGTGTTTTAGCACCTGTTTTTTCTGTCATCTACTACCTCAGATTCAAGAAACGCTCCTTTCTTATTTTTATTCTTTTTTCAAGTAGCCTATAAATAGCTCCCTCCCATCAGAATTTGCTCATACCAGACTAGTAGATCAAAATTTGTCACACTAGATGTAACCCTGCCTGTCTTTCACTTTGCATGCTCCTCCTTGGTCATGCTATCTGTAAATATACATTATTTATTCCTATGCAGATGACACATAAAATTACACTTCAATAAAAACTAGTGAAATAACAAAGCAAAGAAAGAATTTGGATCTTGTATTTTAGACATAAAACCATGGATGACAAAGAACTTGCTATTTCTCAATACAGACAAAAATGAAAACGTCACAGTCAGCAGTCTAGTTTCCACAACAGTGTGGGAAAAAAAAAAGAAAAAGAGTTTGGGGTAAATATAAGCTGTGTTTGTTACCTCGGAGGTGGGCGTGGCCTGTGTGTCAGCGCTGTGCTGTGATTGGATTGTTTGGACCTGCTGGACCAGGAGGTCACAGTAGAGACGGAGTTCAGACATCTTAGTCCTCAGACAGTCTGGACCTGGCAAGACACACACACACACACACACACACAGATATAGTTGAGACATCTTAGTCTGAATCTTCATAGGTAAATTTACAGTCACAAAGACACCGAAACATGCAGTAAGTTAGACACAGAGAGACACCCATTTTTGATGTTTTTTTTGGGGAAACTACAAAAAATGGGAAAATACATGATGAAAAATAATGTATGTATATTTAACACCAGAGGATAGCACAACAAAGTGTTTATTTAAAACACTTATTTCCATTATGATCCTCGATGGAAGACAAAATAACAATAACTTGGCACACAAAATATACATGGCACTAACTAAATTTCCTTAATACTGGCCCCATCTCAATTTATTCCAAAGTAATGTTACCATAGAGAGTCAAGAGCTACAGAGAGAGATACAAACACAGATCTGACAGACAGACAGATTCTCTCACACACACACACACACACACACACACACACACACAGTACCTCTGTGCTTGTGACTGTCCAGTGTTCCAGCTTTAGACGAGCCTAAAGCCACCAGCCACCTCTGTCTCTCTGCAGCGTTGACGGCTCGGACGTAGAAATGCTGTTCGCCTGGGATTATCAGCTCCAGACGGGTTGGATCTGTAGGATGGACTGAAGCATAAAATATATGTATAATATAAAGTAGAAAAACATATAAATTACCATAAACATATGACATTTGATGGATGCTTTTATCCAAAGCGCATAGTGTTGACAGTGCAGACATAGAAATATGTCAGATCTGCACAATGGACTGAAATGTCAAATCTATCAAATGTGAAGTAAAAAAACAAATATAAAGACATAAAATATGACATGGAAATGTTCCTACCCTGCATCCCTAGCATCATGCCTATTCAAACTGAGAGGACACATGCCCGTACATTTTAGATATTTGAGATCTAACAACTTTCAGATATAAAATAAGCAGGGATTTGTTGTTGCTTTTCACTTGTAACATTTAACCATGATGATTCTATTTGTGTATAGATCGTAACTTTTTAGCTTCTTCCACAAATAAGTGCTGTACCACCAGAGATAGCCGTTTATGACAATGTTGCTAGCGCCAACTTTGTTTACTACAGTGTGTTAATATAGAAGCTCTCTACTGATTTGCATTGTGGACGTGTTTGTGTGGATTTGTGCCCCCTCAAAAATTCTGGGTAAACTACACTCAAACTAAGATTATTAAAGCTAGATGAGTTGGATGTGAAGGATGGACTGAAACATGATAGCCAAAAAAATGTGAAGACATAAATTATATCAGACAAAATAGTGTTGACATGTATTACTGAAATGCTGCTCTCCTGTGATTATTAATACTGGACAAGTTGGATCTGATTCTGAAGGATGTTTTTGAAATATTATGGATAAAAAAAAGTGTTGACAAAAATGTTGACAGCTCCTGTGTGGGAGCGCTGCTCTCCTGGGATCGTCTACCAGACGTTTTGAACGCCGCTCTAACCTTTGATGTCGCAGACAGACATCTTGATGGATCCTTTGCTTCCTTTACCGACGTCATCCTCGCTGTCGTAGTAGGAGATGACTCCATTTTCTAAGACGAACCAGCGGGGCTGCCAACCTGAGCACAGAACATAAGCAACACAGTGTAAACAACAACATAAATATACGCCATCTAGCCTTATAGAGCCATGAGAGCAAACATATTGATTATGAATGGATAATCCCAGTGAGAATTAATAGTGCCTTGCTCAACCCTTTAAGCTATCCAAGCCTATGTGACATTTTCCTAATTTTATAGTAAAGCTATAAGCTAAAAAAGTGCAGTTGCGCCCTTTTTGCACCAAATTTAATCAAGGGATTTAACTTGAGTCTTTTGGATTTTCTGCTTTATTTTAATTTTTCTTCATGATCACAAATGTGGTCTTTTGACCATCAGATAGAGCCCAACAACAGCTTTCCAATGATGTATAACATTAATCTTGGGCTAAAATGTCACTGATGCCCTTTTTTCACCAAACCCTTGATACACTGTAAATGTCAAGAACACACCAAGCAGCCATCTGAAACTCTAACGTTATGAGAAAAAACAACAGACTCAGACACAATCACTTTTATCTGTCAGGTACAATAAATATACAGGAATTTGTCTTGGTGTCATCGCACATAAACAGATAAATCAAGAAAGGTGGACCTCACATTCAGTGCAAAGGGGAGACTGCAGGACAAATAACACAGACTATACATTTCACTCTCATATCACTCATTGCTGTTAGAAGAGTGTAGAAATTGTTGCTGGTTCAGATAACAAGTTATATTTTGGGAGTCACTACAGTCACAGGCAGTGTGTATGTTGTTATTTATAGACTTGTCAGTTTGCCATGAAAAGCCTCACTAGTCCCTGCAGGTTGCTCGTCATCTCTCTGTCTGCAGATAATGTGGCTGTACATTATGGATTCAAAGTCCAGTATTTGGTGTAGGAGACTAATTTAATTCCCTTGGAGAGTTCAAACAATCCATCTTAGTCCATCGCTATCATTAGTAATTGAAATAATTGAAGTGGGAGTGAAATGCACCAAGCCTGGTTGATAGACTATTGACCAGCCACATATTTGAAGGAATCAATGTAATGAAATAAAATTAAATGGCTCTGCAGAGTCCAGTTTCCTCAATACATGAGGTACTGTACTGTATGCGAGACTACTCTTGCTCACTCATTAAAGTCATGGCAGTTGCACAGCTGTGTGTACTCGCTCATGTCTCATCTATGTTAATTTGTTATCTTGGTAAAGGTTGTATTGACTAAGTTAGACAGGCTGTCAGCGGTCTGTTTTGTGACAGACAGCAAGACTAGCTACAACACAAACCATCATTCAATCATCATTCAGTCCGTGGCTTGTCAGAGAGAGAGACAGACAGGAGGAAAACAGATGTTAGACAGATAAATAAACAGACAGACGACTCACCTGTCATGTAGTTCGTCCACTTGTAAAGGATTCCCTCCATGACTCACTTTACATTGGCTAATTAGCTAGCTTGTACCACCGCTGCCTGTCACTGTAACGTCGGCTCGTTATCTTCACCAGCTAGCTAACGTTCACCGTAGCTTAACTAGCTAGCTTCGTTTGCTAGTTAACGTCAACGGACAACAACCTTCAGTTCAACCAAGCAAGCTAGCAAGCGAAGTAGCAACAACTTGCGTCACGTTAGAGAAGCACTGGGCTAACGTTAGCTAGCTTAGCTCTCCAGTGACAGTTGGTTACAAAATATTCCTCATGGCTCGTCTTCCTGTATATTGAAGCAGCTAAAAATATCACGAAAACCGTAAAACCGCGTATGTGAGAGCTGAATGTCATTATCAGAAGGATAATGTAATGCTGTAGGTTTTTTAAGCTAACCTGTTAACAAACTAACCAGCTAACTTATAGGCAGTCAGCTGATGCCTGGAAACAAAATGTCAACAAAGCAGCAAGCCGTGGCTCCTTTTCAGACATTTCTGTGTGTTTGGATGGCTGTGTGTGTGAAGTTCA